>NW_027150582.1:0-490000 GCF_001643675.1 Monocercomonoides exilis | reverse complement strand
TTGCACGTATTTTCATGACTGATTGCAGTTGCGAGTTTTTATCACGGAATTCACAAAAACAATTGTATTTTCCGTATTTGTTACTTATTCGTTATATTTTGAACCATTTATTTAAGTGTATTTTTGCATTTCACCATTTTTGTTAAAACATGCAAAATCAAGTGAATGTGTATGTTTTGTTAAAAAAGGTCAAAAGATATCGGTAAAATAATCATTTTTGTATATTATGCATGTTTTGAAAACGAAAATGAATTCAAAATTTGAAAGACATCAAAGGATCACGCTTTTTTTTAAGAATTATATTTATCTAAGTATTGACAAATTGTTAATTATTCAACATCAAGAATATGTTTTTGAAATAACTTATATAATATCATAAACTTCATGTAAATCGATAAAACATACACATTCACTTGATTTTGCATGTTTAAACAAAAGTGGTGAAATGCAAAAATACACTTAAATAAATGGTTCAAAATATAACGAATAAGTAACAAATACGGAAAATACAATTGTTTTTGTGAATTCCGTGATAAAAACTCGCAACTGCAATCAGTCATGAAAATACGTGCAAAATATTGATCGAAATATATAAGTTAAAAATTATTAGATCGTTTTACTGAGAAAGTTTTTTGAAAAAATATTTGACGTACAGCTTAATTTTTATTTGTTTATTGTTCTTAAGTTATGAAACAGATTTATGAGCTTTAATGAAATGAAGATAATGAAAATAATTTTTGGTGCCAATAAAAAAACTGGTGCCAATAATATTACTCACCTATAGCTGATCCTTTTTGAAATCACAAATTCCTTTGAGTTTTGATCAAAATTTAAATTTCAGTCTGATTTTCGTAAAAGTGCATAACATCGGAAAATATTCACATCTTATGACGATATTTTAAATGAAATATATTTTTTCGAAAATCCCGTTGAGATTAAAGCTTTGATCAAAACTCGAACGAAAGAATGATTTAAAAAAGGATCAGCCATATCCGTGTTGTGAATTGAATTACTCATTCAATTAAAAAAAAGATAATTATAATAAATAAAAAATAAAAAATTATCACTTTTCAAAAAATCCGGAAAAAATATTTAACAAATACGAACTCATTATTCTTTTTTCTTTATTCGGTTTCGTGAAATGATATTACTGTATATAAATGAAAAAAAAATACATAATTTTAACAGTATTCAAAAACTCAAACAATTCCAGATGAATAAATTATTTATTTGATGATGAAAATATTGACATTTTGGATTTAAAGATAATTTAATATTCATTTATGGTGAAAAAATTTCAACATTCTCCTTTTCATCCTCGTTAAAAAAAAGCGCGAATGTTTTTTTTTTTTTGTTGTTGTTCATTTCAAAGAAAATCTCCCCCAAACAACATTTTTTGTGCAAAAGGGGATTAGATTTCCAGTCATGATTATTCTAATGAAAATACCAAAAACCATATCGAAACTGAGCTTTCCGAATTAATTAATTAAGGTCAGTATAAAATTTCTTTTCAAAAGTTAAATTATCTTCAAACTGAATCTATCTTTTTGAGATAAAAATTTTTGATCAAGCCCATCATTTAATTTTATCATGTTTTCTGTTAGGTTTTTTTAACTAATTCACAAATTTCAACAAGAGAATTCCATGAATAAAGGTTAACCCTAAAAGATATTTCATTTTATCAACATTTATAAAGATATTAAGGCATGAATATGAAGATAATTTTTTTTTTATATTCAAAGATCGAAAAAATATTTATTTTCATTTTTTATTAAAAATTGATGACAAAAACAGACTTTATATATATCAAAACAATGATTTTCTGATCGGAAAATGAAAAAGAAATCTTTATGACTTGAATTTTTAACTGGTCGAATCATGCCCATTGGCCTTTTTTGAGTTGTTTGCACCAGCTGATAGTGAACATTATTTAGTGTTGAATGTGACAACATGTCTAAATTTTTTTGTAAAGTTCCTTTTGTATAATTTTCAAATAGAATAAAAATTACATATTTAGATCAAATTTTTGTTCCGAATCATGAAATTTCACAAAAATGAAATAATAACATTGTTTAGATTTTTTTCACATAATAGCAAATTTTGGTGAGTGGAAACAGAAATATTTTCATAATAAGTTATTTTTATTCTATTTGAAAATCAAACAAAAGGAACTTTTCAAAAAAAATTTGACATGTTTTGGTTATTAAACTTGATTTTTTTATTTTTCTTGTTCTTTTTGTTAGCAATTCACATCGTTTAATAATTATTTTTTCATTTCACAAAATTACGACAAAATAAGAATAATTGTTTTTAAAAATCTTATTCATGTTTTTCCATTCATATAAATCGTTGAACAAATTAATAATTCAGCAATTAAGCAAAAATTGATATTTTGTTCATCATGTTAAAGAAAATATTTCGAAAATTCACAAAAACGAGTTTTAAAAAAACAATTATGATGTAGAATATTAAGCATAATAAAACAGTTTCTAAATCTTTTTATAAAAAAATATTTTCTATTCAATTGAAAAATCATTGGAAAACATTCTCTTGTTCTGACAAATCGTCCTTTTTTTTCTTCGTGAAATGAAAAAAATAATGAAAAAACGAAGTATCAAATATTGGAAAATAACCAAAAACACCAAAAAATGAATTTTTTTAAACAATAACTATACTGAAAAATCTCAAAACAACAAGCTCTTGAAATATGAGCAAGTCTTTGATCTTTAAAAATAAACGAAAAAACTTTAAATTTGTCTTCAAAAATCAATAAATGAAAAATATTTTCAGGAACAGAATACAATGATATTTTGGGTAAGTTGGAACAAAACGTACTGTTTAAAATGCTTTTAAAAACGTAAATGTTCGTTATCAAAATTATTAATAAGTCTAAGTGGGATATTTTTACTGGTAAATTTCGTCTAATTTGAATAAATGAATTGGTAACCCATTTTTGAAATTCTTAATCAACAAAACACCTGTTTTTTTATCTTTTTTGATAAATAACACCCTATTTAATTATCTATGTTCATATTTTTATTTATATAATACCCTAATTCACTCGTTGTGAAGGCATTAAACCAATAACCTCTCTAAAACCTAATTAGAAATTTTGAGAAATAATATTATTAGGGTTTGATCATATATTTTTTGATAAAAAAGGAGATTATTTATCACTTGAATTTTGAGTCGAGAATGAATATTTCAATTTTATTGATTGCTTTGTATCCATTCAGTCTTTTTTTTTATAGAAATAAAACTTTCTTTGTGTTATTTTTTGAATAGTACGTTTTGTTCCCATTCACCATATTTTGAAGGTTTCCAGTAATTTATTTTTTTACAGAAGTGCTCCTGTGATCCAGAATGTTTAGCAGCGATAAAAAAAAATGGGATGTAAAAATAACTCACTCCATTTCAAATTTTAGATGGAAATCACATTGATCAGCCCTCATCTTGCAATTTTATATTTTATCTCAAGAAAAGTGTTTCGATCATTGAATCCATTACAAATAAAGATTTGTTAAAGGCATTGTCTTTCTTTGTAATATATTGTAAAAAATGCAAATGCAAATTAATTTGGCATGAATGCATACACTTTAGCGGTTATTTTTGGTTTTTATTATTCATCTATTTCATTTATCCAAAAATATGCAAATTCGATTTAAATTGCAAAATGGTGTTATTTTCTGATTGCAATGGATTTATTAAAAAACAGAAGACAAATAACACAAAGAGTTTAACAGGCTTGCAAACATTGTTGTATTTGAATTCTTGATGTTTTGATTTCATTCTTTCTTTGTTGAAGAATTGTTTAAAGGACTTGAAGGTTACGATGATGATGAACAGAGAAAGAATGTTATTGAAATGAATAGAATGATAGAAGAAATGGTGAGAATTGAGCTTTATTATGCTTTCACAATTGAACAGTTCGATAAAATATCTGAAATGATTGATGAAAGGAAAGATTCAATATCATATGCACTTTTTACACTGAAATGCATTGGATATTTTAAAGAGCTGGAAAACACATGGGATCAATCTTTTGATGGACATTCGTTGGAAGAAAAATATGAGAAGATGATCATCGGTGAAAATTTAAAGAAAAAATGGAAAAACGAAAATCTACTAATTAGCCTTTGCGAATGCTATATTGTGCTTACTGGTGGATTTAATTCTGACATACTTTTAATATGCGTGCCTTGTCTTCTGAAAGTTGCACTGAGGAAAGAGGAAGACGAGGAAACTCAAAAAGAAGTGGAAATGGCTTTGCTGGCTTTGAGTAATATTGGTACACATTATGTATGTTAACTTTCATTTTCTTTTTGATGCTATTGAAATGTTTTTTTTCTTTTTTTATCAGCCAATCGATCAAGAACTTTATTTGAATGAACTAAAAGAGATCATCAAACATCATCAGGAACATCACAATCTTACAAGATTTGCCTATCAATCAGCTTGGAAATTTTTGATGTACAGATTGGACAATGGAAGAAGCTTGGAAGATATGATTACGAAAGAACTGCATTTTACAAGAGAGGAAACAAAAGAACTGGAAGAATTGTTACAGTGGTGAATTGGAAGAGAAAAGAAGAAGAAAAAGGAGGAAAAGAAAAGATAGAAGGAATTGTTTTATTGAGATGGCTGCGAATGTTGGAGGTTTATTTTTTCAATTGCAAAACGAGGAATGAAGAATATGTGGGACTTTTCAACAGCATTGTTCGTGTGTGTCGAGCATCAAGAGATAATTGCATAACAATTTGCAAGAAATGCATTTTTTCTATTGAAGCTGCAATGGAAAATGGAAATATGAGAGTTGAAGACTTGCTGAAAGGAAGAGCAATTAATGCTGTTTTGGAGGAGATACAGAGACCAACATTGGATGATAATATGGAGTATGGATGCTTGATGGGTTTCATGATAGTTTCTATGCGATTGAAAGAAAAGACGGAAAACGAAGCCAATGAAGCGAAAAGAATTGAGTTGAAAAGAAAGATTTTTGAAAATCTGGAAGAAGAAGGGTTCGAAGACATCATCACATGCTTTTTGGAAACACTTCCATTTTTTAACAATAAATTTTGTAGAAATTTATCGTTGAACATTTCAGATTATTTTGTTAATATTTAACTAAATTCTTTTCATTTTATTTTACTCAAAACCTTTTTCTTTTCTTTTTTCATTCATTTCACAATTTAACAAACAGGTGGGAAATTTTTTTTCCAATTCCTCTTCATTTTGATGAACTTGAAAAATTGAAAAAGATTTCTTTGAAATGTTTTCCCATTTTCCTCTTTTCTACTCCAAATAATGTTTTTTATGTAATTTTCCTTCCCAATAGTTTCTCGAAGAAAAATCGAAATTCTCTTGCTCATTCGTTGTGTCGTACAGACTCTCTTCTTTTCTCTTTTGTGCATTCTTTTGCAACTTCAGATTCTTTGCAAGTATTTCCAGATTCCATCTGATATAAAGGAATGGAAGAGAAATAACACTGAAACAATTTCTAAAAGAGTTTTTGAGATAAACACAGAACGAAAAAATAATGATTATTTCTACAGTAACTGGAAAAGAATGTTCTGTTTGAAGAAAATGGAGAATAATGAAGAAAAAAATCGTTCTTGAAAGAACTTCATCTCTTCACCACCAGAATCCCATAAATATTTGAAAAAAACATCTTTTGGATTTGTGATTGATCCACAAACAATAATTGTTCAAAAAAGGTTTTTGCTCTCCTTTTGATTATTCAAAAATTTTATTTATTATATTTCAGAGATGAAGCAATAAAATTCTTCATTTAATAATCTTCAGTTGTTTGTTGTGTTGAGAAATGATAAATAAAAATTTACAATTTTTGAGTTAAAATAAAAAAAAATGAGTTTCATTTTCTCAAATATTCGCAAAATAATCAGAAATATTCAACGATGTTTCACGATAATATTTTCTATTGAGATAATCGAATATTTTATGAAAGCTAATGATGGTATCTTCGTATCCTTCTTCTTCCAGCTTGTCAAACAGCTCCTTTTTTGTGATCTTTCTTTTCACTTCTACCATTTTATTATCCATCTTTTCTTCCATTCGATTTGAAGCATTTATGAAAAACTTCAAGCATTCATATGCCTTCTCGTCATCCAACGTTGGTCGCTGAAATTCCTCCAAAACAGCATTAATAGCACCATTTTTCAAAAAAGCTTCAATTGGTACAAATCCGTTACCCGCTGCATTTCTCAAGGAAGAAATGCACCAGTAGCTAATTTCTCTTTTATTTTCTCTTGCTGCTCGAAACACTTGAACAATGCTTCCAATAAGCTCAATAAATTCTTCATTCCACAATTTGCTTGAGGATAAGAAAACAACCAATGCTTGAAGCCACCTTAATAAAGCAATCTCTTCTTTCTTTTCCTTTCCTCTCACTTCTTTTTTCCTTTTCCAATCCACACATTTTGAAAGTGCTTCCAGTTCTCTTGCTGCTTCTCTTCCAAAACGCAGCTCATTCACAATCACTTCTTTCAAGCTGCCATCATCGAGGAATTTGGTTACCAAAAACTCCCAAGCAGACTGATAAGCCAATCGTGTCAGATTGCGGTGTTCCTGATGATGTTTGATAATTTCCTTGATTTCGTTCAAATATTGTCCTTGATTTAAAAACTAATTAGAAATAAGAAAAATAAGAAAAATAAGAAAAATATCAAAAGGAAATAATAATGTTCATACATCAAATTTGATGTTGCTCAAAGCCAACAAAGCAGTTTCCGCTTCCTTTTGTGTTTTTTCATTTTCCTCTTTCTTCAACGCCACTTTCAGAAGGCAAGGAACGCAAATTGAAATTATTTCAGGCGAGAGGAGATAATAAAGTGAAATATAGCATTCGCACAGATCAATCAGCAGCTTTTCATTCTTTTCCTCTTTTTTCTTTAGATTTTCTTCAGCAATCATCTTCTCAATTCTTTCACCCAAAGAAGCTTTTTCAAAGCCAAAAAGATGTATTCTTTTCAATGTATTATAACATCTTATATGCTTCAGCAACAAAATAACATTCTCCAAAGTCAGTTTCTTTTCTTCAATCTTTTTGTCTATTTCATTGAACATTTCTTTGGTGAAAACATAATCAAAAATTTCCCCATTCATTTTCTCGATTAGCAAATTCATTTCAAAAATTATCTGTTTCTGCTCAGCATCGGTGCTTTGTTCCAACTGCGAAAGTTTCTCTTAAAAATCAGAAAATAAAACAACTAATCATTCGAAAATCATTTTCTCGCAAACGCATACATACCGAGAAATATTTGTTTCGTTGATTGTGACTGCAAAATTGCAAATTGAATCCAAAACAATTAGCAAACACGTTTTCAGAAGTGTCACGTAATGTTCAAATTAAAAGAATTAAAAACTCCAAATCAAACATCTAATAACACATGAGTCCAAAAATCTTCATTTTTCATCAATGTCTTTTGCATCAAAACATGCAAATCTTTTTATTTAAAATTCTCGTTTTTGATCAAATAAATATGGGTTTGCAACCCATAATTTTATTAGTGAAAAATTTCAGATTAATGATATGTTGCGTCAAAACTTTGTTTGTGCTGTTTTGGATGAAAGACCACGGATGCACCCATGCGAGTTATAGTATTGCAGAAGAACAGGGATTTTATTGACAGATGTAGGAGAGAGTGGCTGTTTGCATCGATTGTTTGCAAAAAGTGAATTGGTGGAGAATATCTGCATGAGATTTGAACTTGGTTATATATTGCAAAACATATAGCATAACGCTGGCTGTGATAATTTGAGTGAAAAATAACTCAAGCAAGATGCTGAAAAAGCTACGACAATTTCAGAAAGATTGAATTGAACAGCTTGTTCATTTTGTGGAAAGTTCAGTGCACTTGGCATATTTTTTTGTTTCAGGATTTGTTTTGTGTGATTTTTTTGGTGGAGAAGGATGATTTTGTGAAAAGGAAAGAGAATTGAGGGTTTGGATAATAGAGGAAACGAGTTGAGCGAGACACCCAACAGGCCTTAACAATAATGACATTTGCATTTTGCACGAATACTGCAAGAACACTATCAGCGAAGACTTGGCGTTGAATAAGTTTTTGAAAAGGAGTTTATTTGGAGAATATGTGTTTTCATCAGATATCACAGCCAACTTCGCAATGGATTCTAAGAGCAAGAAAACCAGTTTGACAGACAATTACCAATCCATTGGAGATGGGAAAATATTTCAAGACCAAAAAGATGGTTTGACTTTTTTTGTTTTGTTCATTTTTCTTTTAAGATGTTTTTTTCAATGAATAGAGAATGATTGTGAACAGAAATGCCATCGAAAGAAGCATTTTTATCGTTTTTTTAACAAAAGATTCAAAAGTTTTGAGATAATTCTTATTTGGATTGCATTCAACGATGACATTCGTGACTTCCGCCATCTGTCTTGCACGCTGCATAGCCTGGCAATGCTTAAGATGAGCTTGAAAGAGAGAAAAAGCAGTTTGTTTGGCTTATTTGTTGAGGGAATTTGACAGAAGCTACTCTTTCATCAGAGCAGATGAGCTGGCTGGGCATTCGCATTCAAAAAGCATCTGACTTATCGAATTGTTCATCATTCATCTTCGACAATTGACTCTTCGTTATCATCGCCTTCATGGCTAACTTCTTTATCATCATCATCATCTTCTTCTTCTTCTTCCTCTACTCCTTCAAATTCTTCTTCCTCTTTTTCTCCATCTTCTTTTTCTTCTGCTGCTTTTTCATCTTCGTATTCATCTTCACTTACATCTTCATTTGATGCTTTTTATATTTTCAGAGCCAATGGATGAACATCATTTTTTTGTTTTTGGAGAGAAAGGAAATAAAACCACACCAAGTTTGCAAATGAACTGAGGATGTGATCTTCATTGACAAATTAATGCAAATTTCCCAATATTATTTGTGATTGAAGTTTTATATTTCTTTCGAAGTCAACTTATCAAATGTGACATTTAGCCAACTGACAACATCAAACAAATCATTTTCATCATCTTCTTCAGAAATGTTATTTGACTGATTTTTCATCTCTCAATAATTTCTTCATCTTCTTCTTTTTCTTCAAACTCTATGATTCCTTCTTCGTCTAGTCCTTTCCCACAAACTGTACCATCTTCAACTTCGTTGTTATCTTCTTAAACTCCTTCAGTGCAATCTTCACTCACTTGACATTGGATCGGAGGATAGTCCTTCTGATACATTTTGGGTACATATTTTATCTTGAACTCAAAAATTAATCTCAACCCTTTTTTTTGAAACTTATTTTTGCTTTTTTTTTTAATTTGCGAAAAGGCTTGAAACAATAAATAAATAAATATACTTCTTGACATTTATTGTTTTCAGCATTCTACTAAAAAAAAAATATGAATAATTTTTTGTTCAAAATAAAATTAATTCTTGATTTGGATTCAGATCAATAACTTGCTGATTATTCAGCGAATATTTCACACCGAACATTTTGAGTAATAGCATCATTGAACATCATTTTTTCTTTATTTGAACTTATTTTTAACTTTATCAAATTTTTTTTTGTTTTTCTCATTTCGCTGTTTTTGCATTAAACACTATTTTCGGAACAAATATGAATTTGTTTAAATTTTTAAGCATATAAAAAATAAAAACAAGGTGTTATTTATTGTATATTTTTATTTAATTCTGAAGAGTAAAAGGATTGAACAAGAATTTGAAGCGAAATGGTAGAACATATAAAAATTTTGATCTGAAAATTGTTCGTCATATACAAATATTTTGTTGTTTTTTCTTTGAGATATCATTTCATTACAAATTTGTTTTTATTTCATTTCAAAGAATTTTAAAACAAATGAATAAAAATCTCTGAAATCGTGCTTTTTGAAAAAATGTGTGAAATGAGAAAAAGTGTAAAAAAAAACAAGTTGAGAAAGTTAAAAACAAGTTTAACTTATAAAAAAGAAACAATGCATTATTATATGAAAGATGAAAACTTTTTAAAAAAATATTCACTGGAATAGCAGCAAGTCAATGATCAAAACATAAAATTGTTATAATCCTCGATCTTTTTGTAAAACAAGAAATATTGAAAAAAAATATTGAATAAGGAAATTAAAACATTTCAAACATTTCTGGTTATTTTTTATTTATCGCAGGCTTGTGTAAAGCTAAAAGCATGGCAAAAAAGAAAAAGGTCTTGACAAAGAAAAAAGGTCAAGATAAAATCATAGGGTGATTTATTAACCCGAATATTTTTTTTAACCCGAACATTTTTTTTATTAATAAGTTTAATCAACCCACTTTTCATATTTTATTAATTGTTTTGAGTATATAAGGAAAAGTCAGAAGTCAGAAATTAAGATCAAATTACTATACCTAATCTCTGATGGGGGGGGGGGAGATGGGGGAGTTAGCTCCTCCATCTCTGATTGGTGCCTCCCCTGAGGAGATTAGGTAATAGCAACGGGGCTTACTAATTTAGAATTTTATTGAAATTTTTTTTTTTGATTTTTTTTCATTTCAAAAAAATTTTATTAAAAAATCAAAAATGATCATAACCAAAAAATATTTTAAAATGAGTGTTGTGGAAAACAAAAAACAACAAGGATTAAAGAAAATTAGAAGTTTAATGAGATCCTTCCAATATCGACATATTGAAAGTAGATTAGAACGTGTTGCAACGATTATTTCTAATGGAGAAGCTCGGGTTGCTGATGCTGAGAACATGAAGGAATTTACTCGCTCGGCAATTGATAGAGCAGTTGCAGCTTTGGAAAAAGGAAGAAAAGCTGGAAAGAATGGAAGACCTGAATTATTCAACAAGGAAGAAAAGGAAACTATATTTGGTGTGCTTAAAAACGAATGTGAAAGTGGGACAAGTTACAACGCTGCACAGATGAGGAAATTAGTTTGTCACAGTTTTTTATTTGTTGTTTTTTTCTTTTTTTTATATATTCAGATGAACACTGTCATTAATGATAGGAAAAAAGACGATTTTGATGAAGAAGATGAAGAAGTGAACATTTCTAAAGCATATCCTTATCAATACACAAAAAGGAACCCCGATCTCAAAGCTTCTCATCCTCGAAATGTCGACATCCAAAGGCTCTCCGCATCTAATCAACAAACTCTTCTTCCATTTTTCACTCTTCTACAAAACCTTCATGATCAACATCATTATTCTAACTCTCTCATCTTTAATATTGATGAATCTTCTCTCCGACTCTCTGATTCTTTCTCTTCTCTTGTTTTCCATCCTTCCGACATGCCTGCCGGTTTCTCCAAAACACCAATGAACATACCGAATGCAACTCTCGTCGTTGCAGCTGCAGCTGATGGCTACTCCCTAAAAAGTGTCGTTCTGTGGCCTTGTTGGAAGCTGCCAGATGAACTGCGCCTTGTTCTGAGTTCGCAGTTAGATGTTTGGGGTGAAAATGAAGGCTGGATGACTGAAACGCTATTCCTCAAATATGCTGAAGAAGTGTTGCTTCCAGGGATCACACAAAGAAGAGAAACTTTGAAGAAGAATGATGAACGTTGCCTTCTCCTTCTTTATTCTCATTCTTCGAGAGCGCAGCCTGACTTGTGGAAGAAGTTCGCCGATTCTTCAATAGATGTGGTCACCTTTTTGCCCCACACCACTCACATCGCACAGCCATTCGATCGTGGGGTATTTGCTGTTTTAAAAAAACAATTAATGCCAATTACGAAGCTCCTTCTTCTTCTTCTGTTGTTTTGCGACGATAAGCGCTAGCTGATGTGCTTCCACAAGCTTTACAAACTTCTTTGTTGCCTTCTACAATCAAATCATCATTTGCGAAGAGCGGAGTACTGTCACATTAGTGGCACGAAGTGTTAGCGAAGCTGCCAAAAGAACCTTCTGTCACTCTGAAGAAAAGAACAAAAAGGTTTGATTATTTTGGAAAATTAATTACCGATGAAGAATTCTTAATAGAATGGAAAAAAGAAAAGGATGAAAGAAAAGAGTCAAAAAATGAAGAAAAAGATAATCAAGAAATTGAAAAGGCTTTGTTTGAAGATGAAAAACCGAAAAAAAGAAAATTCAACCCATTGAAAATTTTAAATGATGATTTTTCTGATGATGAAAAAAAAGAAAGAAATACTCGAAAAATTGTGAAACGAGAGCTTGTTGATTATATTTATTATTAATATTTTTAAAAAAACGAAATCAATACACAATACACAAAAATAAATTTGTATATTTTTTATTCGGGTTTTCAATAAAATATTCGGGTTAATAAATCACCCTAACCATATTTTCATAGAATTTTCATTTTATTCGAAAAAAAAAACATTTTCGACTTTTCAAAAAGAATAGCACATATAAATTAAATTCAATATTGAGATTATTGACACCGAAGAAACATCAACCAGAACAGAATATTAATTCACTTTGAAGAGTGACGAAAAGGATTTACTATCTGAATTTTTTCAAACAATTGGAAATGAAAATAGATCATCTTCACTTGTGTCTTTCAATTTCTTTTTTCAAACAAATAACACATCACCCACTTCATAATTGATGAATTAATTTTTCAGTGCATATTTAATATTCTTTTCCGCTTAGCTATTTTGACATAAAAACATTTTAAATCGAAATTTGTATGCTGAAAAAAAAATGAAAAAAATACTGAAAAAAAAACTCAAAAAACGTTCTGAAAAAATTTACTAAAAATCAGGGGAAAGGGGCTGGTTTGGAGCTTAAAGTTGTTGGATGGAATGAATCGATTCAAAGGCTGAAGTCAAGCAGGAAGAATCAACAAAGAATAATATTCCATCAATAAAAGGTGATTATGAACATTGAACAAATAACTCATTTGAACATCAAATTCCATTTGTGTGCTTGAAGGAACTTGCTGAAAAAATCGCAAAACTGAAAACACAAAGTTATTAGAAAAATAGGAATTATAAACTTCAAATGAATAAAAAAAGGATATTTCAATCAAAATCAAAAACAAAATCAAAAACAAAATCAAAAACAAAATCAAAATCAAAATCAAAAACAAAAACAAAAACAAAACAAAAATCAATAAAAAACGAGTCATATGTGAAATGAAATCCTCATTTTTGAATGAAATGAATCAACTCCATTGAACAGAAATAAAAAAACAATCGTGAAAATGAATACAAAAAATGAAATCACAACAAACACTCCTTGAACAATGAAAAATTTGGAAGAACAATCACAAACTCACATATTTATTCTCTATGAAAATAAACACAACAAATCTAAACAAATCACAAAACATCAACATATCAACCTTCAAATAGTTGTTTTCTCAAACAAAACGTTCGACTTCATTTCTCCATCTCCTTCACAAATCCTTTTTTTCTGTTTGTTCCTCTTCCAATGTCTCGTCCCCACTTTCAACATCGCTCCTCACAACAATCCTCCTGTTCCGGTCGTAGATGCCATCCGACATCGTCATGATCAACTTTCCTGCTGGAAAGTGGCTGACACACTCCCGCCTCACACTCTTCAGCTCGGCCCTGTCTTTCGCCTCCTGCCAAAGGCACGCTTTTATCACTTCGCAAAAACTACTCTCGCCCACAGCTGACAAGCACGGTCTCTCCCCATTCGCAATCTTCTGCCCAACCACCTCTGCCTCATACTCCCCAAACGGGATTTGAAGCGTCAAGCACTCCCACAGCATCATCCCAATCGAAAACACAACTGACTCCTTTGTTGCACCTAGCTTCTTGTTGATCAGAAGCTCAGGCGCCTTCCACCTCAGGCACTCTTTTTGGAATTCATCTTCATCCTCAAAGGCTGAAGATGGAAGAGAATCTCTATCATCATCACTAGCAGAAGAAACAACTGTTGATGAAGAGATCGACGAAGAATCGGAATCATCAGCTGACAACAAGTCCGAATGCATCACAATGCAGATCACCATGTGTTCAGAGAACAACACAACGTGTAGACTCAAATTTGAAAGCGATTGAAGTGGAATTTCCATTTCATCAAATGAATGGAGTGCGAGATTAGCCACCCAGAACAGGATTTGGGCAGCTGTTTGTTCTCTCTCCTGCAGAGTCCCAATTGCCATCTCTTTCTTCTCGTTCCTTCCATGCAATAACATGAACAGCGAATCCCTCAGATCCACAATCAGTTTCTCATGAGGCGATGAACAGGCCATTGCATCCACCAAGTTCGACATCGATGAGGTGGTTGGGCACAGACACTCTGATCGAACAAATGTTGAATCCGAATCAGTCGTTGAAGTGGTTGAAGTGGATGAGATGGATGGAGAGGGTGATCTCTTTCGAACCTCTTCTTCTTCAACCTTCTCCAGCATCCATTCAGGGATCTTGTCTGAATCTTTTCCCAGAATGTATTCAGTCGATCCACTCTCTGACAGAAGATGCTCTGAAGACTCAGAATGCTGCATCTGCTTCCCATACACCCTCTTCTTTATCCTCTCTTCATTCTTCTTCTCTGCCTCCCTCTCAGCCCTTCGCCATTGCTCCTCTGGAGACATCTCCATCGTCACCATCTCAAATGCCTTCGGATCCTTTCTGATATTATCGTTCACAATCTCTCTCAAATCTTTATTCTCATTCTTTGCTTTCCTCCATCGGACAGCCAAAACAACAGATACAATAAGAACAATCACAAGAATAACTGCCATGATTATAACAATCAACAACAAATAAGATTTTCCTTCTTTTCTTCCTTCAACAATTCTTCCTTCATCTTTTTGTTTTGTTTCGCTTGCATTCTTCAGAATGAATGGATTTGTTGATGATAGAGATTCTGCATTCCCAAACAAAATGCACACACTCACCTCGATTTCATCTCCACAACTTCTAATGAGATCTTTTCCCACGCTTCCTTCAACTTCCCTTTCGGATAAAAACCCACTTGCATCAAAATCGTGCTTTTCAATCTCATTCTCTTCTCCCTTCCTCTTCACAACTGAGAATGACAGATTGCATGGAACAAGAAGCGATCCTTTGAATATCAACTTCATTCTTTCTGTCTCTTCTTTTGCTTCCACACTCTCCAACACAGGAATGAAGAACGATGAATCCCTTTCTGAAACAATCCCTTCAAAACTGCACCCATCATTCAATATCCAAAGTGATGTATTTCTCTCCAATCCATCTCCTCCTTTCAAACTCATCACATTCAATGTTCCTGAATCTGAACAGATGATATTCCTTCTCAATGATGGATATCCTTCAATCGATGGATTGTTATTCTCAAATCTTCCATCATTAACAGTCAACTCCCCTCCACTCATTGTTATTCCACCATCTGGTGAATTCGTAATTGTTGTGTCTTTCATCAAAACAGAACTGTTGGAGATATCAACAAGAGATCCATCCCATTTGCACGTCTCCTCTTCGACATTCAAATTCTTTTCATTTCTTTCCATTGTTCCTCCATCAAACAAACATGATCCAATCAGCACATCCACGCACTCACAAATCTCCACCATTCTCCCTCTCTCATTCGTGCCCTGGCATTGAGCAAATGAACAGTTTAGCACACTCATTCTCTTTTCGGCTCTTTCCATCTTCATCACACTCTCATTCCCCCAAACCGAGATATTCACTCCCTCAACCATCGTCATCTCAACTTGCACACTCCCTCCTACACAAATCAAACCACATTCACTCATCACATCCCAAACTCCAATCTCACTCATCGAAACCTTTCCCTCTTTGGTGAACTTGAGAAGTGGTGCTGTGGTGTGAATCCCATCAAATGTTGTTTCTGTCATCTTCAGCTCTCCACTCTCAACACTCACAATCCTGCTCTTCATCACCAGATCCATCGTTGCTGAGCTGAACCTGCACTCCGAAATCTCCAATCTCCCATCTTTCTCTTTCACAATGCTTTTCCCATCCCACCCAAACATCTCCCCAAACACAAATCCACATCTCTCCACAACACACTCATCAACAAACACAATCACACTTCCTCCATTCATTTCATCTTCTTCAATCCTTGTGTTCAAATGAATGGTTGCCTGCTCTCTCTTCAATGATTTCACATTCATATCTCCAATCTCACACTTTCCCCCAATCAGACATTCTCCATCGATCAGAATCATATTCGCAACACTCTTTTCAATGTGCCGAACTCCACAGTAAATGCTTTGGCATGGCTTCTCCTGTGCCCCACACTGCTTGCTATCGCTTCCATTCACACTCACAAACACCTGAGGGGAGTGAAAGAATGTGATCAATGGAATAAGATCAACATCAACCTTATCGACATTATCCCCCCCACAAATCGAATTGTTCGACTTCAAAGCATCCTGGCTGAAGTCCAGAGCAAACAGCGTCTCATTCACCTGCCCTGCAATCGAATAGCACTTGATGAACACATCCTTCCCTACAAATGCCTCATTCATCACAAATCGAATGTTTTCAAGTTTCACCCCAAGAGCTGGCATTTCCTTTTCAACTGATTCAGCTTTCGGATCAAGTGCATCAATCATCAATCCTCCTCCTCTCCCATCCACTGTCGAGCACATGCACATCACCAACGAGCATCCTCTTACTTTCAATTCTGATTCCCCACTCTTCAGACACACTTTCACCCCTCCTCCTTCCTCGCTCCTCTCGCTCACACACTTTGTCAGCACACACCTTTCCATCACACACTCCACACCAACCACGAACGAATCCACACTCACAACACATGCTCCATTCTCTCCACATGAAATGTTTGTGAATGTCGACTCATTCACTCTCACAACTGTGTTCGTGTTTCTTTCTTCTCTTCTCGTGAATTGGAAATTGTGTGATCCCTCAGTCAGCGTGATCAGACTTCCCCCTGAGATTGTTGTGTTCAATATCGATACATTCACCACTGAAATCACTTCCACTTCTGCTCCAAACTCCACAAACCCTTTCGCCACACTCAACTCAGAAAGTATCAAATCCACAATTGCAACACTTCCTCCATCCACTCTCACAACACAATACTTCATCTCTCTCCTTTCCTCAGAACAATCAATCGAACAGCTCACAACTGAAAGCATTGCAGAGGAAGACGATGATTGAATGAATGATGAATGTCTCCCCAATTCATTCGGCATTGTGAATGATATGTTCTTGAATGAAAGATGAACATTCGAAATAACCATCGATTCACCTTCTCCATTTCCATCCATTTCTCTCACTTTCAAAACAGTCCCTTTCTTTTCTCCTTTAATTGTCACAATGGGAGTTTCTGTTAATGAAGGAGCTGATGGAAATGAAATTCCTCTGTTGAGTGCTCCTGTTCCAACAATGTTGATGTGTGATTCACCTTCACCAAGTGGTTCATATCTCAGTGATATCAAGTGATCAACTGATGAACATGGTGCTTCTGAATATCCACACCCACTGAAGTCTCCTCCTCCTTCTCCATCAACAAAACCATTCCCACTCCAATTTGACCACAAATACACAACAAGCGGAATCACATATCCCTCCTCTCCTGTTGTCTTCCTCTCCCATCCACACAGCTCATCCAACGATCCCAACTCGTTTGAACTCATCTCCCATTTCAGATGATCTTTGTTCACAATCTCTCTCAGATCCCATCCTAACGCAAACACATTCTTCCCTTTCCAAGCATTGCATCCCTCAAATTCTATCACTTCCAAAACAAATGATCCCATTTGATTTGGAAGTTCAACAAACATCCCTCCTCCTAACCCTTTTCCTCCATCCTCAACATCCTCTGATGGAACTTCACATTCAGACAAATTCACATTTTTCATTTCCAAACTTCCTCCATCCCCCACCGATATCATCATCCCTCCTCCTTTCATCCCACTTCCACCTGAGCAAATCGAGGATAAATTACTTTCTTCAATATTCACACATCCACCTTCCCTCATTACAACATTCAAACATCCACCATCTACTCCGATCACTTCCACTCCAATCACCCTGCTGTTCAGAATCTCCAATTGAGCTCCACTTGACATTGATATTGGTGATTTCCCATTCATTATCACTGACCCTTCCATCGCAAATCCATTCATAAGTAATTCTCCTCCCTCAATGTTTATCACATTGTATCCTATCTTTCCATCAGTCAATGCCCCACTTTCAAATGTGACTGAACAGTTCGTCACACTGAGTGTTGATGTTGAATGAATGAATGCACTTCTCCTTGAATCCAACTGACCTTTCACAACAAATGAAAGTCTGCTCATTGTCAGTGAACTCGAACATTCAACAAGACAATCTTGTGTGGCTGATCCTCCATCACTCACATTCACCAGAATTCTCTCTCCCTCTCCCAATGACACAATTCTGCCTGAAATATTCACATCAAATGAAGGTCCTGTTATTTCCTTGGTTATTGACGAAGATGAGACAACCTCTATTTCATTCACAGTGCTGCTCATTCTCGAGTTTACACAATAATCAACTGTTAAACACCCAAATCCTTCAAATCCACAATGGTTGTGATCCTTCCCATTTCCTCCACTTCCATCAGCAATCACCTTTGTCCCCATTGTGCACATATATACAAACAGCGGAATCACTCCACTTTCATCCCCATTTTCACTCCCACTCAGTTTCAACACATCTTGTGGAATTTCACTTGTGTCAAAAAAGGCAAATGTGTCTGTATTCACTTTTGAATCCAAAAACACACCACTCCCACAATGAACAAACATATCCTTCCCAAATGAGGCCTCATTCCCATTCACTTTCGAAAACTTCACATTCTGCCCAATTGTCAATCCACATCCACCGCTCTCCATCAACACATATATTCCTCCTCCTCTCCCTCCATTTCCTCCATTACCCCCTGCCTTGCATCCATCAATCACACTCGTTCCATTCACCACAACTTTCCCATTTCCCTGCAATCCAACATATATTCCTCCTCCATTTCCCTCCTCACACTCACAATCCTCAATTGTTATGTTGCTCACCACAAATGTCTCTTCTGACTTCACACTCTTTGCCACAACCACCCCATCTCCACTCCTCAACTTCACATTCCAAATTGTCACATTTGCTAAAACACTTTCTTCTGATGAATGTTCTTGCTCAGAAAACAATGGTTCTGAGATATTCATATCTTTGATCTCCACACCAACCATCGACAGCTGCGACAGTGGAACCACAAGCAAAGACGATGATATCACATATTCTCCTGTATTACTCGTGGTGATCACAACATCCTCCAATGAAAGTGACCCTCTTCCATCAGACACAACAACCACACTTGGCGAAGAAGGACTTGTTGTTGAGTTGCAATCAATCTTCAAGTGCATCAAACGAAGACGGCCACTCGTTACACTGAACAGAGTCTCTGCTGAAGAGAGTGCTCCTGTTCCTATTGAACTCTTCTCTTTGCCTGCACCAATGACTGAAACCTTTATTGATTTAATCTCAATTGTTGTCTCTTCGCTTTTGTGATCTCCTTCCATTGGAATGACAATCAAGCTCGTCTGTGTCCTGCTTTGATAGACAGCAATGCCAATTGATTTGCAAGCACTTGACTCATCTATTCCACACATCTCGTCTTCAAAACCATCACTCATCATAACAAACCGATTGAGAACCCCATTCTTCAGCCACCATCGTTTTTCTGTGAGCTGAACTAACCACTCATTGGAATTCGAAAAGTTGAACGCGTAGCACACACAATGTTCATCTGTGCTTGTGGTGTAGCATTCATAAAATGGATTGTTAGAAGTCAAGAAAACATTGTATTGATCATGATACATCACATCATGCCCATATGGAGTATTTATTGAGCATTTGCATTCATGAAAGAAAAGAAAGAAACAATAGATCCCATCTTCTGGTTCTATTTGTGACTGTGGATGAAATCTCAATGCTCCTCCATCTGCAGATGCTGAGCATGAGATGAACTGCATGCTCCTCATTTTGAATTCAACAGGAACACTTTGACAATATATCCCTCCTCCATATAAGTTTTCAACTGAGCATGAAATGAAACTGCAATCAAACAGACACGCGCTCTCCCCTTCTCCATTTTCATTTTCTGTTCCAATGCATCAAGTTCCTGAAACATTGAAATTATCAAGATATAGTCCTCCCCCATAGCTGTTCGCTTCACAATTATGAAATTCGCAACCGCTGATTCGAACACATTCTGAAATCAAAAATTCACACAATCCCCCTCCAATCCAGGTTTCAGAAGAACATGCGCTGAATGAGTTGTTTTCGATCTCAACAAATTTTATGTTAGAACACATGACTCCTCCTCCAGCATAATATGCAGTGCATCCATTAAAAGAACAGTGAGTGATGATTAGAATACCATTCTCCAAATTGAATATGTGAATTGCTCCACCATTTGAAGCGCCGTTAGCGTAATCTTTATTAGTTCCCGAAGCTTTCGATCCGTTCCATTCACACCAAGTGAATTTATTCTGTCCATCATCTGTTGCATTTTGTCTCCCTGGATGCTGTTTAGCATCTTTCGACCCGATGAATTCAACGTTCATTGTCCGACAACAGCAAGTAAACGAGGTGTTTGAGGCAGTCAGAGAGGCAAAGGGGTTGTTGAGAGAGGGGACAATCCCTCCATCATACACATCACAGACTGATGAAAAGGAGCAACTGTTCATCAAACATGTGGTTTGTGAAAATGCAGTTGTCGGAGATGGACATGCATCAGGTGCTGTTGAGACGTTGAAAAAAGTGAGTTGTGAGAGAGATACAAGGGGAATAGAGGGTGAAGAGAGGAATGGGGCCGAAGACACACAAAAAGAGGAGAAATGAGAGGAACAAACTGAAACATGACATTTTTCTGAATGAACCCCTTCAAATGGTTTTGAAGAGAAGAGAGATGGGCATTTCTGAAAATGTGAATTCAAAGGGAATCGGAGAGATATGTTGGTGAACAGCCCACAACTTCCACTCAAACAAAATGGTGGCATTTCTCCTCCAATCTCTATCCTGCATCTGCTCACTTCGACGAAACATCCTTTCGCAACATTCAAGACACTTTGGCCATCATTTGGCACCAATCCCAGGGAGTGGAGTTTTATTGAAGAATTGCCAATCATCAAACACCCTTCAATCCAACTTCCACCATCAAATCTTTGTTGTTTCCTCATTTTTCGTTCATCAGACACGTTTGTTCCTCGAGCCATTTCATTTGGGCTGGCTTCTCCGAATTTGAGTTTTTCGTCCTTCTCTTCTTTTGAATCTCCATCATTCCTTTTTTCACATTTCTTCGTTATTTTCGTTCCACCTTCTCTTCCATCGTCGTTTGTTTCCAATCCAATTTCATTGGCAAAAACGTCCTCTTGAAAGGTGTCCAACCAATTTCTCTCGAGATTATCATCAATTCTTTCATTCTTGTATTTCTTCATCTGACATGTTTCTTCATTTGCAGTACCATTGCACATGCACTGAAAATATATTATGCATGCAAAACAGCATATTCCCGACAGCATTGAGCTAAGCACCCAAGTGGAATCTCCTTTTCTTTTTTTCCTGAATACCTTTTTCTAATATGGGTAATAATATTAAAAAATTTTCATTTCAAAAGAAAAATCGTATTTTTATTTAAAGTTTCATTTTTTCAACATTATTCAAAGGAACTCTAATTATCGTGTTGATCATATGAATAATATAAATAGAAAATACAACAATTTTGATGTGTTGATATTTCATAAACCAACAAGTGGACAGCGATATTATGTGATTTCTATGATGCCATATATTTGTTAGAAGCGTCTGAGAAAGATTGGCTTACACACTCAAATTCAACAACTCGAAATGGTTCTTCAAAACATTAGTTTATTTAAAGAATAAAAGAACTTTCGGAGAAATATTTGTAATTTCAGTTCACAGTTTGATATTTTGTGTTTATTGAGAATTTGCATTTTTGAACTTTCAAATGTCAGAAACAATGATTGATTTCTGAATTGAAGTTTGAAAAGCGAATCCTGGCCGAAATGACCATTTTCAATCAAAGACATGATCCACACAGGATTTATTTATTCATTTGTGTGCATTTCGCATTTTATGAATCGTGGATGCATTTTGCATGCTTTGAGCAGAAAAAGATGCTATTTCAGCCAAAAGAGATTCGCCAAAGGCTGAAATCCTTGAAAATGGACATTTTCAGCAAAAGCAAAGATAATATTGGAAGAGAGGGGTTTTGAATAAATTGTTTGCCAAATTTTTATTTTTTCGAACAATTTCAAGAAAGCAAAACCATTTGTATGATTATTAATTGGAATGAAAATCCACATCTGCTTTTGTCTATTTTTATATTTTTAATTTCAATAGAACAATTCTAGAGCAATGGACAACGTCTCATGCGCCTTGTTTCTGGCTGATTTTCTTGACAAATTGCTTTGGCGAAAGAGGCAAAGGAAGAAAAATGAGCAGATGAATGCCAGGAGCTTTGGAAAAGTGGAGAAATGATGAAGTGAGATGGAAGATGGATGAATGATATTTTATCTTTTTGGTGGAAGCGACGGAGAAATGCGTTGGGCGTGAAGGACGATTTGGGATTGGATTTGCTGTTGAAGTGAAGAAAGAACAAGAATTGTGCTGGTGATTGCACAATGAATGCACTGGATAGAGACTTGAAATGGAAGTGACTTCATATCCATTACAAGTTCTATTTGTGTGGGTCAGCATTGAATGAGAATGCTTGGAAGCAGCAGGAGTGAAAAGGGTTATGAGCGAATTTGGGTGAGGATGATTGAGAGAGAGAGAGAGAGAGAAATGCAAAGCAGAGGAAAAAGAGGATCATTCACTGCAGCAGAAGGAGATTTGGATGCACAAATCGTCATATTCACAGGTGCAACAAAAATTTCATTTGGAACGAGAAAATAAGGAACAATGAGCTGTCGACGAATAAAGTTGATGTTCAATGAAATTTCTTCATCTTCTTCAACACAACAGTCTCCAAACACATCCCTCAAACATCATCAACTCCTTCCTCACAATCTTCACTGATTGCTTTGGAAGTGAATGAAAAGCACAAAATGTGTAAATTATCAACTTCCACTGTTGATTTTAAGCCACCTTTCACTTCTTCCTCTCTTGTGAATTCTGGGAGGAAAATCAATTCAACTTGTGGTGATTGAGCAGCAGAGAAGAAGAAGAAGAAGAAGAAGAGAAAGGGAAAGAATCAGAATATTTTTTATGCATTGGCCATATGTTCTGTCATTGTTGTCAATTTGTTCTTCTCCAACTTCATCGTCTTCTTTTTTTTCATCTATCTCTTTGTTTTTCCTCTTCGACAACTCCTTCCATTTTCATCTATTTTGCTCTTCAATCTTCTTTGTTTCATATATCTTTCCTTCCTTCACTGAATTGGATGGGCACAGAATCCGATTGGATAAGCAGCCAATCTGGATCCGACTTTTTTTAACTATTTTGCGAGAAAAGCAAAGAAGCAAGACAAGAGAAATGTTACTCTCTTCGTTGGTCTCTCATGCACTTTCTAATCTTTTTCGTTATTTTCATCATCAACATCTTCATCTTCAGCAACAATAACTTATTCTCAAATTGACAAAAGCACACAAATCAACCAGTTCTGCTTTCGCAGCTTGTTTGAAGGATATTGTTTCGAATGCATTGCTCTTCTTCAAGTTCTCTTTCTTCATTGGATCATTCACTTAACATGCTTCTAAATCAGCTGTTTGCTCACTCTTAATCATTGTGACTTATTTTTTATTTTTGAAGAAGTTGCTTTTCTCAGTTAACCAAACATTTTAACTAAAAAGAGGAAATACTATTTTTTATTCCATTAATATTTTTCTATTTCAATTTCAAATCTCAAGTTCTGTTAATATTTCATTGATGTTTTTAACTCTTTTCATTTTTTCACAAGCACACAAACATTTATCTGATATTTTCTATGTTTATGAAATGAAGTGTTAAAAAATGAGAATATGGGTAATTATTTATGTAATTATTTTCTTTTCTATAAAAAACTTTTGTTTGATATTTCGTTTTCCATATATGCAAATGGACGCCAAATGCGAAAACTCCAATTTTTGATTCATCTTTTTTTCTAACATATTAAATATTCACTTTAATGATAATTGTTGCATATTCAACATTTTCATAAAAAACTCTAAAAAGAATAAATATTCAAATTCGAAAATTTGCACAATGAAAAAAGTTTTTATATTAAAAACATGATATTTTATCAATATTAAATAAACACTCAAAAATAATCTGAATGAAAACGTGAATTTCTCTTCTAATTATTTTTGAGTGTTGATTAAAAGGGAATATTTTTGATTCAGTCAAAATGGGATAAAATAAAGTTGAGTTATGCACAACTTTATATGATAATATCCGATTGTGATTGCATGTGATGAAGCTTTGTGCATAAAAATATTGCTATTAAATGTGATGAAAAATTGTTTTGTGTCGAATGTTTCATTTTGAGAAATTTTTCTCAAACACTCTTTTTTAACTTACAAAAAATTAATATAATATTTAATCTTATTTTGTGTTATATAACTCAATTTTGTTAAATTGAAAAAAAAATCAAGTTATTGATAAGCGCAATTAAAAATTATTTATTCATTATATTATATTATATTTTTATTTGAATATTTTTTTTTATTTTTATTTTTATTTTCATTTATATTTGTTTATTTATTAATTTTTTAACAAAGTCACAAATATTTTTTTTCAATTGAAATAGAATTTTTATTTGGTAGAAAATACGGACTTTCAAGCTATTTTTGCACAAAGCACAAAAAAAATTGCCTTTCTCATAACTTTGTTTCACTTTATCAGATTTCAGAATAAATTTTATTTTCCTATCCTTAAACTGTCATCATTGAAATTAAAGCATAAAGTTCTCCAACATTTCACAAATGTCAAAAAGTGGAGGCATATGGGTATTATACCGGAACATTCAAAAAAAGATACAATAAATTGATTTCATTTTGTTATTTTCATATTTGCTATTAAAAGCTATATATTTTGTGCGGAAACATTTTTAAAGAATATTTTGAAAATATTTATGATCAAAAAATTATCACATTTTTTGAGAAATATTCTCAATTTTTCTTGACTGAAACATATCTTATTTCAAAAGAAAGGTAATTTCATGATGATTCTTGCATTAAATGAAGAAGAAATGAATTGGAATTTGTTATTAACTTCACTGAGAGATGAAATAGGGAAATATAATGCATGCGAAAAGATTTTGTTATGAAACCGTAAAATATTTAATTGAGTTCAACAAAAATATAATATTAGATAAATAGATATCGTAGGTTATAGGATATTGTTAAAAATCTTCTATTTAATGGTTTCTGTTAAACGAATAACTTTCTTATTTGAAAATAGTTTAATAGGGTTAGGGTTTTTTTAAAAAAAAGTTATTTTGAGGTGCAGAAACTCATTGAAAATCAAGATGATGACGCTGAATAAAAAAATTCAGTTTTCTTTTTTCTTGCAATCTTCTTTTTGGAGACGAAAATAACAAAAAAAATCAATGTCAACTTTAAAATAAATTTGGAAAAGAAATATTTTTCTTCTCAAAAAAACATTTTTGATAATTTTTTTTGAAAAAATTTCGTTCAATTCAGAATAATTTCCGCGTTTTAATTTTTTGTTGAAATATATTTTAAACAATGATAATCACTTTTGTCATAAAATAAAGCAAATTTAAATGTACCTGTAAAGTACAGATATCGCATAAAATACCGGACATCGCACAAAATACAGGACAAGACCGATTTCACAATAACTGCACAAAAAAAAATTCTGTTAATTTTCCTCAAAATACATCTCATTAATGCAAACTCAGTCAATATGTAAAACTTTCAAAATAGCCTCATTTGTGCTCAGAAAAAATTAATTTTTGAAATCTCGGAGAAATAGGATTCTGAGTTTCTCTGAGATTTTCAATATTATTTTCTCTGAGTACAAATGAAACGGTTTAGAAAGACTCGATTATCAAATGAGGTTGTATTGACGAGGTTTGTTTTGAGGAAAATTAACAGAATTTTTCTTTGTGCAGTTATTGTGAAATCGATCTTGTCCGGTATTTTATGCGATATTTGAACCCATTTGCCAAAATGGACTCATTTATATTGTATTTTCTGATATTAAAAAGTCAATTAAAAGTACATTAGTTTTCAATGAAAAAGCATGAAGTGCAATATTTTGTCCCATTTAGTCAACACCAAAGAGTGTTGATGAAAGTTCACTTGAAAACTTTTAGCCTTTTCATTAAGACTATTTTTTATTTATTAGGTACCCTTAAAGTAGCCTTATGCCAAACATTTTCCACATTCATATCCCAATAAGTCCCACATTCTCGTGTGGAAAAAAATGCTGAAATATTTAAAAGTTGAGAAAAACTTCTGAAAATAACGTGTGGAATAAAAATCTCAAAGAAAAAAATTTCGTCACATCTCTTCAAATGTTTTTACAAATTATTACAAGAAATGAATTTTTCTTGAAATTATAATTTTTTTCATAATTTTTTAATTCTTTAAGATCAAAAGTACCAATTATTCATTTCACTTTTAATGAATAATCAAACTGTTCTTTTGTTTGACTCTCCAGGTTTGATTTTAAATTGAAGGAACTTTTTTCACTGTATCATCAAAATTTTGCAGTTGCTTATGGAAGTGGAACTGAGCCACTTATTGTTTTAAGTGTTGCAACAACATTATGCTCATTATTTACTGCACTTCATATATTTCTGTTTTTTTTCAAAAAGCCGAAATCAGTTATTCTTGCTCGCGTTCTATCGCCATTATTTGCGTTGCTATTTTTTTTATTAAAATCGCTTTGCATTTTGGTTCCATTTCCATTTAAACCATCAGTTTCTTTTATTATAAGCCAACTTGCGTCTTCTTACCTACTCCTAAATTCCTGGCAATTTTTTGTTTCTTGGATTACTCGAACTTATTTGTGCAAAATTATATCAAAGTCGAGATATCGAACCTTGAATGATTTGCTATTTTACCTGCTTTATGTCCTCGGATTTTCTGCCGGTGTTGTTGTTTGCATAAAAGACTACGTATGTTTATTTTTTTGAACTGAAATCATTAACACCGAGAGTTAATCCAATATTTTAGACATTGAGCGAGTACACCATCGATGCGATGCATCCTGCCTCAAATCACCAAGAATACATTGACAGCGTATTCGTTATTGTCTGGATTATTCTTTGGGCTATAGCAACAATTTCGAGTTTTGTTTGCGTTGCGTGGATCTTCCTTTATTTGGATCGTGGTCGAATGACGCAAGCACACCGAGCAAGAATGGTGTTGATTGAGGTGCTAATTCTGATGATCTTTGTATGTTTTTTGACAAAATTTGCGTATTCTGTCTTGGGGCTGTTTGGCCAGTCGCCTATTGAACTTTCACTTGTGCAAGGCTATTCCGATTGTGTTGATCGTGAGATTGATTGGTTTGAAACACTTTGACATTCAACTTCTTTTTAAATTTTGTTTTTATATCTTTTTTTTTTTTTTTTTTTTTTTCTTTCTTTCTTTCTTTCTCTTTCTCTTTCTCTCTCCTCTTCACCCTCCCCCACAGTTTCTTCTACCATTTTGTGTATGTGGCGAACGAGCTGCTGCTCTTAACAGCAGGCATTCTCATTGTGCTCATCTTCATCGCGCTGCCGATGCACGACTCACACAACGGCGTGACAGAGGCAGTTCTTCAGGAGCACCTGGGCGCACAGGCTATGCAGCAGGTGCAGAAGAAGGAGAATGGGAAGAGCGGGAAAGGGAAAACAGGGAAGAATGGGAAGAATGGAAAAACAGGGAGAGGGAAAAAGAGGGGTGGAGACGGAAGTGAGGGAGACGGAAATGAGAACGATTACGATGGCACTGGCGATGGCTATGACCTGAGGGATGACGAAGACAACGAGATGGAGGCAGACTCAGAGGAAAGGGAAAGAGAAGAACTTTATCTGTCGAAGCGGATTTCGACCAGGTTTACGCCGAGTGAAGGGGATGGAAGCAGCACGAGTGGCGATTGGAACGAGAGGAGGAGCGAGAACAGCGGGGATCATTCGTTGCAGGAATATGGGGAGAGAATGATGAATGGGTGTGAGGGAGAAGGAGAAGGAGAAGGGGAAGGAGAAGGGGGAAAGAAAAAGAAGAAGAAAAAGAAGAAGAAGAAGAAAAAGAAGAAGAAGGGCGCACAAGAAAGGGTGGAAAATGCGGAGGAGGGAGAGGAAATGGCACAAAACCTGCTGTCTGGAGAAGACGATATGCAGCAGGAATCGTTCATCTTGGACGGAGAAGACTTTGGAGAAGAAGGGGAAGAGGGAGGTGTTTTATAACATTACACTTAATTCATTTCAAATTTTCATTTCACGTATTTGTTCAATTTAGACATTTCACTTTTGGTTTTATTATCTATATTTGACATTCTGTCATTTTTTCTTCCTTTTTATGAGTGTTTTTATCTTGTTAAAGAACATTAAACATTTAAATTTTTATTGAAGATTTTTGATAACTCTACATATGGGCTAGATCAGATTTTTTATTTTTAATATCATGACTCAGGTGCAAACTCCAAGGAATATTGTGAGTTTAAAAAGTGTAAGGTCATTACAGCCTGCAGATGGTCAAGCAGCAGATATCCATGAACGGTTTTATTTGATATTTTAATTTCAAAGCTTTCAAGAGCTCATTTACCACATTGTCTTTTGATGTCCGTGATATATATTTTTAATTTTTATTTCACTTAAAGTTTACAATCGAAGTCACTTCATACAATTGATGAACTGCGACAAATTATAAGAACTTTGTTTTCTCAAATCAATGAGCAAGCAAAGGCAGATTTTGAAGAAATTTTCAAGCTTGAAAGCCAACTAAAGGAACTTGAATATGAACCCGTTTGCATTTGATTAATTTTATTGTTTATTTTTGAAAATTTGTTCGACGCCAATTATCATCAGGATGAACCGATAAATATTGAATTTCCAAGTACTACTCCAAAGATCTTCTTTAATCCAAAGGTATTTCTTTGCAGCATTTTGTAATTCAATAATGATTGCATTATCATTCTTCCTTATCTTTTTCTTTAGCCTTATGAAAAATTCCCGATTTCAGAATACCATATTGCTGATAATTTAAGTTTGCGATAATTATGAAATTATAAATATGCCTCATAATACTAACCTCTCCACTATTTTTCCCCAAAGCTTTTTCATCGGGACCGTTTTATCATGCTGATGAAATATCAAAGGTTTCATTTATTTTCTATTTGAAATTGAATAATTCAAAAATTTAAAAAATACAGAAAGTGTTTGCGCGCCTTCAGGAGAAAGGGAAAGCATTTCACGAATTCTACCAGCAAAAGGAAGCGTCTTCTGTTAAAGAAGTCGATCGAATGTACCAGAAAGAAAAGCCATCCTCACCAACTTCGCCTTCCTCCTCTGCTTCATCTTCTTCAAGTCAGCAGGAAATGTTTTCTGATCCTTCTTCTTCTTCTTCCTCCTCTTCCTCTTCTTCCTCCTCTCCCAATGAAGAAGACGAATCAACCAAGAAAGGAACTGCAACAGAAACTAATATCCCCTTGTCAAAAGATGCGACATACTTTTACAATCAAATGGTGAATCCCTCAATGTTTCCGTCTCGTGGCGCAGCTTCGCCTCAAAATGCGGCTTCATCTCAGGAGAATAAACAGCAGAACTCAGAAGAGGTATTGGGAAATGTGAATGATTTCTTCTTCTTCTTCTTCTTCTTATTATTTTTTGAAAAATTAAGTGATTGCTTTTTTGTTTTTTTTTTGTTATAATCTTCCTCTTAAATATTTATTTATCCCTTTCACATTTATATTCGTATTGTCTTTTCGTCAACAATATCCTTAAATTTATCTTTCTATTTATTTCCATCTTTATTTTTCCCTTTCTTTATTTATTCATTCGTTCTCTCTTTATTTGTTTTGATAACAATTTTTTTCCCCACCCCCTTTTCATTATTCATTTCAGCTTCTTGGCCCCGTTTCCTCACTGCCGAAGATGCAGTCGCCAGACAAAGTAAAGGAAGCATTGCTGAACGTGCATTTTGTTATACCCACAATCATCCAAAGAGCAGAGGCATTGGTTTGTTTTTTTTAGAGGAAGGGAAGAGGGGGGGGGGGGGAATTAATGAAGAGTGAAGAATGAAAAGAGAAAAGAAAGGAAATGAGAAAATTGAAACGGAGTGAATAATGAAAGTGAATGTTGTGGTTTTTTTTTTTTTTTTACAAAATATTTCTATGACTGTTTTTTTTTATTTTTTAATAACGTTCGAAAAAATTTCAACCATTTCATTATTTATTCTCACACAAATTATTTCTCTCTTCTTTATTTCTCTCTTCTTTATTTCTCTCTATATTCAATCTTCCGAATCAACCTTTCTCTTCATCGCCAAAACATAATGAAATAATAACAATGACAAATGATTAATTATGAAATATCATCATCATCTTCATCATCATAATGTTAATACTGATAAACAACTTCATTTCCCCTCTATCAACAGCGCCATGATCGCGATGCTCTAATCGACCGGATGACACAAGCACTCCACTTGGCACAGGAAAAGAAGCAAGCAGCAGCTCTTCAAGCTGCAGCTGCAGCTGCTTCTGCTGCTTCTAATGCTTCTTCTAATTCTTCTTCTTCTTCTTCTTCTTCTTCTTCTTCTTCTCCCTCTGCTTCTGCTTCTGCTTCAGTTTCATCATCATCATCGTCATCATCTCCTTCTTCTTCTTCCTCTTCATCATCATTTGCTTCTTCTCCTCCTTCCATTTCTCCTTATTCTGCCTCTCAATCTTCAATCCCAGCGGAACAAGCAGATCTTATGCAAACACCAGCTTCTTCTTCTTTGCCGCTTTCTTCCTCTTCTTCCCTCTCCTTCACCAGCACTGAACCTTCTCTGTCTTCTTCTGAAGCTCCTTCTACTGCTTCTTCTTCTTCTTCTTCTTCTTCCTCTTCCTCTTCTTCCTCTTCTGCTCCTTCGAATTCTTCTTCTTCTCCTTCTTTTTCTTCCTTCGCGTCGCAAGCTGAAGAGCCAGTGCCTTTGGCTGAGATGTAAAATAAGCGAATGAATGACAATGATGATAACAGATTAATAATTTTCATCTTTCTCACTTTTCTTTTCTATTTTTCTTAACTTCCTTTTCTTTTCTTCTTTCTTTTTGTTTTTTTTCTTATTTTTTTCAAAAAAATTGAATGATTTCATTGTATTTTGTTGGAAAATAATCACCTTTTTATTTTGAAAATTCAAAACCACTGACGTATTGATTTTTTACTCCAAATTCGTCTCATCCTTTTTTTAAATGTAATGATGATATTTCTATTTGAAAAGAACTGAGCAGGATTCACCCAATAACAAATTTTTCTTTGAAGTTAATCTGGCACTTCGTGGACTTTCTTATTGGATATGAGCTTCAATAATTCAAAGAACGTGTTTTTTCTGATATTTTCCATTGCATTTTGAAATGAAATCGTCAATTTTCCAACATGTTTTGCATTTTCAACACTTGAAAATTCAAAATTTCAACTGAAAATTTGTTTCAACAGTCAAATCAACATTTTATCACATTTGTCATTTTCTCTTTCTTCTATCTGTGATTTTTAAATAAAAGAGGAATATTCATTGGATTATCGACTTCTATTAATTAAAGCTTATAAGTTGCACGATCATTTTTCATTCTTTTCATCTCAATCAATATTTGCATTGACAACAAAAAAGAAAGTGTGCAAGAAAAAGAAAAGAAAAAAATGCAAAATTAAAAAAATGCAAAATTTACAAAATAAGGTGAAAAATAAAGGTGAGAAAAGAGATGTATAAAATGAAGTTAAAAATGAAGATTGATGTTTGAATTAACAAATAAATACAACTTTGAATGCACAAGTAGAGTAACAACAACAAAATAATTTGATATGATTTTGACATGATGCATTATGATATGATCTAAACACAAATCTAATAAATACTACACTTTGAAATGACAAACCATTGCAACTGCCCATCTAACCCCTTCTTTCCATCTTCTTTAATCTTTCCTCCTCCTCCTCTTCACTCGCCTTCAGACCGATGAATGGAATAATAAATATCTCCGTCCTTTGCTTCTGTCCGGAATATCTTCAGCTCAATCAAACCAAGCACGATCTGCTTCTTCTTCTGGTCATCGCCAAGTGCCTTCTCAATCTGCTTCAGTGAAATATACAGCTCCGAATTTTTATTGTCCCTCCCATCTTTTGTGTCTTCACTTCCCACAGAAAGTGCAGAAGACACAGAAGAAGGAGAACTTTCGAGCTCTTTGTTCATCTTTCCGATCGCACCATTCATCTGCTCCACACTCAGCGTGCGGTTGATGTAGCGGGGAAGCTTGTTGAACTCGTCCAAAGTGACTGAACGGATCAATTTGCAGACAGAAACGCGTATTTTCTTTTCGCTGGAGAAGAGGGAGTTTGAAGAAGAAGAAGAAGAAGGGCTTTGTGAAGAGGATGAGGATGAGGAGGAAGAGGAAGAGGAAGAGGAAGAAGATGCTGATGATGAACTTTCAATATGCACATTCAAAACGCTGTTTGTAACATCGCTTTCGTCAACCAGACGCTTCCGTTTTGACTTCCTTCTCATCTTCCTTTTTGATGCTGTAACATCTTCCTCTTCTCCATCCATCTTTTCCTTATCCCTTTCATTCTCCTTCTCCTTTTCCTTCTCCTTCTCTTCTTCATCTCTTTCCCCCTCCCTTTCCTCTTCCCCTTCCCCTCCCGCCTCGCTCTTCCTCTTCGAGAGCTTTGTGGTCGTTGTCTCCGCCCCAAACAGCTCTTCCTCTTTCTTCGGTCTTAGCGCTGTGAACTGCTGTGTCACATCTGACAGGCGAGGCACCATCACACACATCTGGTCGGTTTCTGTGAGGAGCTGCGAAAGCGCAGTGATGTGGGGCTCATCGGTGAATGCGGTGGTTTGGAATAGAGTGGGGGCAGAAGTGAGAGAGGAGGAAGGAGAGGAAGAGGAGGAGGATGATGATGAAGAGGATGAAGATGGAGAAGAAGAAGAAGAAGATGATGACGAGGATAACAGTGATGAGGATGATGAGGATGATGATAGAGGCTGAGATGAGGACGAAGATGATGCAAAAGAGGCGAATGCAGACAGAGCTGTGATAGGTGCAGAAGATGAAGTGGACGATGAAGTGGAAGATGTTGAAGCAGAAGCAGAAGCAGAAGAAGAATTGGAAGAAGAACTATTCTGATCTGACTGATTAAAAGAGATTGGAAGGGAATGCTTTGATCCATCTGACTGTTGGTGCATGTTGTTTGAGCAGCACTGAAAGTCTTGAACGGATCGAAAAGCAGAAGAAGAGAAGATTTTTGTGGGGATTTCTTCTCCCACTGCAGAGTCGCTTTTGCCTGGAGCATTTTGCGAAGAAAGCAAAAAAGAGACTTTTTTCTCTCTAACATTTGCAGGTTTTGCGCTGGAATCTGAAGAAGTTTTTTTGCTTGCAATGGAATTTTGTGGAAGTGATGCTGTTGAGTGAATGAAAGGTGGGGTGACAAATGAATGAGATGTGTTTGCAGGCTGAAGTGATGAAATGGATGCAGAAGGCACAAACGGAGGTGTTGAATGGGCTAAAAATTGCGCAGTTGAGTTGCTGATAGGGAGTCTAGGAATTGTTGGTGTATGAAAATCATAAGGTTCGGCTTGCCTTGTTGGAATGACAGGCGAAGGAAACTGAGAAAAGGTCGAAAATATGGTTTTGTTTGCGTTGCATTCTTCATCATGAAGCTTTTCCATTGCATTTTTCATTGTTGACGATCTGTCTTGCTTTAGCGTTGCTGTTAAGTGGTCCAAAAGCATGGAAACTCCAGATTTTGATTCATCTTGAAGCATTTTTGTACCTGTTGTGGTTTGCAGGGCTCTATTTAAAATTTTGAAAAGAGTTTATCTCGTCAAAAAAACAAAAAAATTTTTCATACTGATCATAACACTTTCCAAAATGAAGTAACGACCGTTTCAAATTTTCATTTAAAAAATCAACTGCCGATAGCAATGTTTCTGTCTGCTTATGATGCTGAACAATTGGCTCACATTCTTTTATTTCATGCTGTATCTCGTTTAACTGCTCAGAAAAGTATAGAGTTGGTTCTTGACCTGTAACTCCTTCTGGAGGTTTCTTTTTTTGATTATCTCTGACAGATGAAATTTTAAGTTCAACTTCTTTTGTATAGGATGAGAGTTCTCTCAAAAAAGAGGTTATGGACGGGATTGCAATCATAAACTTAAACTATATCGGTTAGGAAATGGTTAACTTGATCCCAACAGTCAATAAATAATAATATGGGCCATTTTTAATTGAATATCGAAAATAAACATATTTCATTTATGGCTGAAAGTGATGATTATTCACATTCATTACTTAAATGGATGCAATCGTTAGATATTTTTCCAAAAGCAATTACATCGTTTCAAGATTTAGAAGATGGGAAAAATATATCTCTTCTTGTTTCGCAAATGTTTGTTTAAATATTTGTTATTTCATCTATTAAGTGATGTTATTTTTTTATGCATTAATATGTTATTTATAGAATTGGAGCTGATGAAAACGTAAAGCCGAATCCAGAGAATTGCTTAAACATGTTGCTTTTATGGATAAATACGAAATTTCCTGAAAAACTATCACAATTTTATGTGAACCTTATCCAAACAATAAAAATACCTTTTTTATCAGACACGTTACTGGAATTACTAAAACTTCTTCTGGCAATTGGATGCTATCATCCCAATATGGAAACAAGAAGGGAAATGATAAAAACAATTCCTGAACTTGATTCTTCAACAATCGAGGCATTGGACGAAATAATACATCAAGTGGTCCCAAGTCCTCAGCCTCAACAAAATGCAGCCGAAAGAACCCCTGATAGATCACCTGAATATCAAACTCCTATTAGAAATCCATCAAGTTTACCTTCACATTCACCATCTGCTCCAACACCACGCTCACTTCGGCAGAATCGCAGTGGGGCGTATCCTCCACTTGTTGCGTCGACTGTCTATTCAACTCCAGCCCATTTAAGAACGCCCTCATCGGCAGCTTCAGCATCTCTTCAGCGCCAGCTTAACGGAGCCCTTCAGCAGCTCAGCGAGAGCAAAGAGGAGAAGACAGAGTTGCAACACAAAATAGCGCAAATGTCGACAGAATTGGATGAAATGCGGCAGAAAGTGTATGACCTCACAATGCTGCAAAGCGGAGGCATCCCTCTTACAGCTGATCTTCCAATGAAATCTTCTTTTTCTTCTCTTTCTTCACCTTCTTCTTCACCATTATCCTCTTCTATTTCCTCTGCTCTATCATCCATCTCTTCTCCTCTCGTCTCCCACACATATGACCAGCCTTCTCTTGCATCCTCTGAGCATCAGCGCGAAACAAGCCGTCTGAAGGAGAGGCTGATGCATTTGACGCAGCTGCTGTCAGAAGAGGAGGAGAAGAGGAGAGTGGCTGAGGCAGAGCTGAGGAGCGCGCAGGAGCGCATCGCCGAGTCTGAAGAGAAGGCGAAGCTGGTGAAGGTGATGGAGGTGGAGAACGGGCATCTGCGCGAAGAGGTGAAGAGGATGGAGGAGATGCTGAAGGAAGACGGCGTGTGGGAGAAAGTGGAGGATGAGGAGGATGATGAGGAAGGGGAAAAGGAAGGAGAGGATAATATCAAAGAAGGAAAAGGAGATGAAGAAAAAAGTGCAAAGAATGAGAATAATGAAATTGAACATCATCACATACAAACGGAACTCCAAAAGGCAAAATCCAAAAAAGCTGATCTGTATCCAATCAACACCATTGGCAAGCAGTCCAACTGGAGGCGTGTTTCATCATCATCTTCGTCTTCTTCTGCTTCTTCTGCAAACATCGCACTGAAAGCAGCGCTGCATGCAGCAAAGCAAGTAGAGTTGCTGAAGAACCAGCTGGCGAAGGAAGAGGCGCGAAGAAAAGAGGCCGAAGAGAAAGCAGAAGCAGAGGCGCTGGACGGGATGAGATGGAAGCAGCGGATGGAGTCGCTGGAGAAGGAGAGCGAAAGGCTGATGAAGGAGAATGCGGCACTGGCTGCGCTGATTGCAGAGAAGGATGAAGAGCGGGCAGCGCTGATGGGGATCAACGAAGGGCTGAAGGAGAGAGAAGCGGAGAGAGAGAAGGAGGTGGAGGCGATGAAGAAGGAGATGAAGGAAGTGAGGGGGGAGTTTGAGTCTGTTGTGATGATGAGGAAGGAGAGAGAGGAGAGGAAGGCGAGAAGAAGAGGAAGAGGAAGAGGGAGAGGGAGAGGGAAAAATGGAAGTGATGGAGAGGAGGGAGAAATGGAGATTGATGCTGAAGATAGCAAATTGGATGAGAAGCAAATGAATGAAAATGAGAATGAGGACAAAAATGCACCAAACAATGATGATGCATCTGAAGATAACAGCTTGGATAAATCCGAAGATGAAGATGGAGATGGAGATGACTCCGAAGACGAAGATGACAACATCGATCCTTCATTCCCAGAAGCAGCGTGTGAGCGCATTCGTGTTCTCCTCCGCATCCAAAGGGGACTAAGGGCGATGGCTCAGCACGCTGCAGCGACTCGAGATGCGGATGTGTCAGCTCTCACAGCCCAGCTGGAGGAAGAGAGAAAAGCAGCAGAGGAAGAAAGAGGCAGGGCGAAAGAAGAGGCAGAGAGGATCCAGGCGGAGCTGGAGAAGGCTCAGGCAGAGGCAGATGTGTTGAGGATGAGGCAGGCGCTGAGTGTGAAGGCGCTGTTCACACCGTCGCATTTGAGGATGGGTAGACAGAGAGTGAATGGAGGAGAAGCAGGAATGTCATTGGGAAACAGCTTTGAGAGAGGAGGATGGGGCAACAGGATGGATGATGAGGTGAGTCTGATGGACGAGAAGGAGATGGAAGAAGAAGAGAAGAGGAAGAAAAAGGCGGAGGAGGAAGAAAAACAAAGGCAGCAGCAGAAGCTGATGGCTGTGACGACACAGGCGTTCCGGCAGCAGCTGGAGGAAAGAGATATCCTGATGAAGTCGTTTGACCAGAGTATTGGTCTGCTCAATGAAGAGAACACGAGAATAAGAAAGTGCTTCTATGCACTGGGCAGAGAAATCCTCGCCAGCTCGTTCAAACAAGGCCAGCTGCATTCACAAGCAGAACAGCATCCTTTCTCTTCTGCTTCGGATTTTTTCCTCACTTCACATTCCTCTTTGTCTGAAGCAATTCCAACCCCGCCTTCTTCACCGGAATTCTCGCTTATTCATCACCTCAACACTTCATTTCTCTCACAAACACTCCAAAACGATGCTCAGAACCAACCACTTCACATGTCAAACCCACCTCGTCCTGCTCCTTCTATTCCTGCTTTTTCTTTCAAGCAGACTCATGTTAGCGCAAGAACTTGAAAGATTACTCTCTTCACATTGTTTTTATTTTTTATTCACCTCATAATTATGTCAGTATGTTTTTTATATTTTTTTATTTTGTTGAAACTAATTTTTTTCCAAAAATGTATTTTTATAACCAAACGCGTTCATTTTTTGTTTTTTTTTAAATAAAAAATTTTTTGTTGAAATGTCTGTATTAATAAATAAATGTAAGGGTGAAAAAACAAAAGAAAGAAAAAGTTAAATTTTGTAAAGTTGAAAAAAAAATTACAAAAAATTTTTTTAAAATTCAAAATACTTACATTCAGATAAAGTGCCTAAAGAGTTTAGTTCTCATTTGAGCCAAAGCCCATCGAACAAAATGTCTCATTTTATCATCATTCTTTCAAAACATCAAAGTATCTTAATTTATATATTTGCATACATTTCTTTTTATTTCTTAATGAAAGATAATCATAAAGATAAAAAATCCAGAAATACTGAAAAAATGAAATAATTTTTCAAAACGAAAGTTTAATTAAAATATAAAAAATAAAATTTAAAAATGTCAGAAAACAGAGCTCGATTATTGTTGGTTTCATTTAAAGATCGAAATCCCCTCAAAATTGGATTTTTTTGTTTCATCATCTTGAAAACTCTAAAATCAATACTCATATTTCATACCTTGCGAAAACTTGGTAACCAATAATTAAATCGTTTTATTTCTTTTGAATAACAAATACACAAAATAATGATTATTTTATATTGATACACAAAAATGCAAAAATAAAAAAAATATGTTTAATATCAGACGAACGCAGTCCATCATTAAAAGCCAACAGCTTTATTCGGAATCGCAGAAAAAGTTGTCATCACACTCAAACATTTAGAAAAACACAATTTTGTTCACATACAACAACAATCCAATGATCTCCTCGGTGAATATGAATTTTCTTTAACATTCACTTAAATAACAAAAGGATCAAAAAAATCAATAAAATCTCAATCCAGAAGTTCAAATTTCATTTGCCATTTAATGATCTATTTATATAACAATATATAAATAAACCACAATTCATACACATTTTTATTATTTTTGAACAAAATTGTTTTTTTACTGATAAGTTGCAGAAAACGATATAAATTTTCAATCTTTTTGAACAATGAAGCCTAACGAACTTAAAGGAAAATCTTTACCGAAATTAGCCGAATCTTCACCAGAAAACTGGATTGTTGGAAAAGTTTACGGTATTAATTTTGGTGAACCTTTAGGTGCTGGTTCGTTTGGTGAAATTTACAAAGGAATTCATATGGTAACGAAAAAGCCAGTTGCGGTGAAAGTTGAAAAGAAAACAACTCGACGTCCTCAACTTGGAAAAGAAGCCGTTCTATATCAATCAATGGGCTCATCAGCTGGTATTCCAAGAGTTTATTACTGCGGATTCGAAAATGATTCATATTACATGGTCATGGATTTGTTTGGGCCTAGTATTGCGAAATTATTTGAAATGTGTAATTATTCATTTTGTCTAAAAACTGTGGTGCAGATAGCATTGCAGATGATTGATCGCCTTCATACGCTACACGACCACAACTTTGTCCATAGAGACTTAAAGCCCGAAAATTTTGTTATTGGAAGAGGTGATGAAGAATCAATCATATTCATGATTGACCTGGGGCTGGCTCAACGGTACAGAGACAGCCGAACCAAGCAGCACATACCGTTTCGAACAGGCCGCGGGATGGCAGGCACGCTGCGCTATGTGAGCGTCAACGTGCACAACGGGCGCGACCAGTCGCGCCGTGATGATATCGAGTCATTGGGGTATGTACTGCTGTACCTGATGAAAGGCTCACTCCCCTGGCAGGGATTCCGCCCTTTCTCGAAGAAGACGAAGGGGATGATTGTGAAAAACATGAAGACGACGATGCCGCTGGACGTGATGTGCAGCAACGTCCCGCTGGAGCTCAAGAAGCTGATCGGATATGCGAGAGGTTTGTGAAATTGAATTGTTCAAACAAGACAAATGTATTAATTTATTTATTTTGAATATTAAATGAATTGTTTTCAATTTCTATCTTTTATCTTTAATCTTTTATTGCTCTACACGTTACGCAAACTCGATAATATTTTCTTCCTTCCTCTTCCTCTTCCTCTTCACCAATCGTCTTTCACTCATTCATCCATTCTTCTCCTCCACATTCTCCTTATTTTTCTCTTTTTTTATCCTTCCTTTCTTCTTCCTCCAGGCCTCGCCTTCAACGAGCGCCCGAACTACGAGTATCTGCGCTCCATGTTCACCAGCCTGGCCAAAAGAGAGTACTTCATCTGCGACGGCATCTTCGAGTGGAACGGCGGTGGCTGCATCTTCTCCCAAACCGCACCCATTGCACGCAAACACTCTTCTTCTCAGGCATCTGGCAAGGAAGCTGCAACAACCGCTGCCACCACTTCCTCTTCTTCCCACACCCACTCACATTCAACCGTCTCTGTGGGACAGACGCAATGGGCGTTCTGCAAGCGCAACCCGAACTTCCCTCTCCCTCTCTCTCGTGTTTCTCCCCAGTTCTACTGTCCTTACTGCCCCTCAGCAAGAGAGTGGGAGCGGATGATCTTAAGGGCGCTGGAGCCGAGCTCGAAGTACCTGCGCCCGGAGTTTGAGGTGGAGAGCGACATGTACAGAGTGCAGATGTATTTGCGGGACAACCCGAACTCAGTGATGATGCAGACGTACCTGAGGAAGCTGCAGCATGTGATGGACAGGAGGAAGATGAGGAGGGAGCAGGAGAGGAAGATGAATGCTGTGAATGGGATGAATGCGGTTAATGCTGCAGTTGTGGCTTCGGCTTCTGCTTCAGCAGCAGCAGCAGTGGAAGCAGTTAAAGAAGGAGAAGCGATGACGGGTGTAGAAGGAGGAGGAGGAGCAGTTAATTCCACAAATGCAACAAATGCTGCAAATCCTACAAATATTGCTAATTCACAAAATGTGGGAAATTTAACGAGTAATGTGATTAATTCGGATAATTCGGATAAATCCGCAGCTGGCGCTGCCGGAATCAAAATGGGCGGAAGATTTGGGCTGAGGAATTTAATGTATGGGTTTCAGTTGAAACAAGGGAAAGAAGGGAAAGAAGGAAAAGAGAAGAAAGAAGGAGAAGGAGAAGAAGAAGGGAAGAAAGAAGAAAGTGAAAAGCAATTGAAGGAGTTGGGAGAAAGAGAAGGAAAAGAAGACAAAATGATGAAAGAGGAGAAAGAGAAGGAAGAAGAAGAAGAAGATGAGGAGGAGGAAGATGATGATGAAATAAACAAAGCAGCATTTGCAAACAATACGAACAACGCAGATGAGAAAGATGAAAAAGATAAGATAAAAACGAAAAATGAACAAGAAAATGGAAAAGAAAAAGAAAATGAAAGAGAAAGAGAAAAAGATAAAGATAAAAATAAAAATAAAGAAAAATTAGAGAATGAAGAAATTGAGCTGATATTTGAACAAAAGACAGAAACTAAACAAGAAGGTTCTGAATCAAGCACACCTCCTTTGATCTTCTTTGACGAAGATTCGAAAGAGAAATATCAAATGAAGAAACAAAGCATTGAAAAGGAAAAATGTGGTAATGATAAAGATGAAAAGAAGGATAAAGTGGATAAAGAGGATAAAATAAAAGAAAGCAGCATTGATAATCATAATGTTAGTAATTGTGATAAAATAAGTGGTTATAATAAAAGTAGTAATAATAATAGTAATAACAGTAATAACAGTAATAGTAGTAGTAGTAGTAGTAGTAATAATAATAGTAATAGTAATAGTAATAATGATAATAATAATACAAAAAATAGCATTAACATCACCAGTAGCATTAACAATAACAAAGATTCAACGAAGATAGACAATCCAATAAATACACTTGAAAATTCAGATATTCATTCAAAATCCTTTGAAACTGATAGAAGTGGCATTCAAATGCCATTTGGAGTTCCTTCAGTGGAACAGACACAAAAATTGCAAAGTGATTTATCTTTGGTAACATCTGCTCCAATTCCAATTTCTTCTTCTTCTTCTTCTTCGATTTCTTCTTCAAACATTTCACCATCATCACCATCACCATCACCATCATCTTCTTCTTCTTCAAATATCACAGCAACTTCCACTTCATCAAATTCCACTTCAACCTCTAACCTTCTTCATCAGTCATTTCAACCCCAACCACAACCTCCATTTCAATCATCATTTCAACCAAACCCCACTTCCCATTCAGAATCAACCCCATCTCGTTCTCTTTCTCCTGTCTCTGCTTACAAACAAGCGTTCGGCCGAACGCCTTTCGACTCTTCTGCTTCATTTCATGAACAACCTCAATCACAATCACAACCTCAATCTAATATTCAATCACAATCAAATCTTCCCCCTTCATTTCTTTCTCTTTCTCTTTCTCTTTCTCTTACTCAACCTCAACCTCAACCTCCATTTCTATCCAATTCGAATTCCATTTCACAACAATTAATCATTTCATCATCTCAACCTCAATCCAATTCCATTTCAAACATTCAACCTCACTCCACACTTCAATCACAATCACAATCACAGCCTCAATCTCAATCTCAATCTCAATCTCAAACACAACAACAATACCAGCTTCAATCGATATCACAACCTTTACCTGAAGGAAAAGATAACTTATTCCCTTCTTCCTCTTCTTCCTCTTCTTCCTCTTCTTCCTCTTCTTCCTCTTCCTCTTCCTCTTCCTCTTCCTCCTCCTCCTCCTCCTCTTCTTCTTCTTCTTCTTCTCCTCTTCCTCCTTCAAACCCACCCGACATGACTAAACCACAAACAGAAGTGATTCATTCCAACCATCCTCTCATCCAATCAGAAAAAATGAACAAATTTCCTCTTCCTTCAACTGGATACAGCTACCTCAACAACATGGTTGCTCTCCCTCTGCCTTTGGCACATGCTTCTTCTTCAAATTCGAATTCGAATAAGAATCAGAATTTAAATTCTTCTGCTTATTCGCTTAACCCTCGTTTTCCTTCTTCTTCCTCCTCTTCTTCTTTTCCATTCCCTTCTTCCTGTTCTTTTCCCTCTTCTTCTTCTGCTTCCTCAGCCTTCGCCTCCATCTCCTCCCTCTCTCCTCCCCCTGTCAATCCAATGACTATCGGCCAAGCTGCTGAAGCTGCCTCTATTTTTTCCTTGGCAATGAATTCTTCCTCTTCTTCTTCTCTTGTCCGAAGCAAAGCCGGGGCGTATCTGAGGAAAGCGATGCAGCAGAGGAAAGAAGAGAGCGAGAATTCACTGCCAGTGCGGGTGATGACGCTGGAGGAGCATGTGCGGATGGAGAGCGTGATGAAGGAGATGGCAGAGAGGAAGGCGAAGATGGCTGAGCAGAAGGCTATGAATCAGATGAATCAGATGAACCAGATGAATCAAATGAATTCTGTGAATCAGTTGAACACAATGAGCAGTTCAATGAATAGTTCTGTGAGCTCTGTGAATCATGTAAATCAATTGAATCAATTAAACCATTTAAATCCATTCGCACAATTCACTCAGCTCAATCAGATAAGCCCTCTAAGCCATCTTAACCAGCTCAACCAGCTCAACCAGCTGAACCAGCTGAATCAACTGAATGCCATTAATACTTACAACCCATCCAATTCATTGATCCTTTCCAATCCTTTGAACACAATTATGTTAGACCATCCAGAAGTTCGTGCATCTCCATCGAAAGTTCATCAAGCGATGATGGAGAAGATGAATCTTCGCTCTCATATTTCTATTTTAGACTCAGCTTCAGCTTCTGCTTCGGCCCAAGCAATAGCTTCTCATACAGCTATAGCTACGCATAAAGACACTGCCCAAACTGCAGCTGCAGCTGCAGGCAACGTAAGTGGTGTGGTGATTTCAGAAGAGGAATACAAGAAAGTAATGGAGAAGCCGAGAAAAGGGGTGGAGAAGATGAAACTGCTGAGGCATTATTTGGAGAGCGAGGAGAAGACGGAGGTGCTGGAGGAAGAGGAGGAAGATGGAGAAGGAGAAGGAGAAGGGGAAGGAAAAGAAGGAAAAGAAGGAAAAGAAGGAGAAGAAGAGAAAGAGGAGGAGCAAAAAGAGGAGAAGGATGAAGAGAAGGAGAAGGAGGAGAAAGAAAGTGAAAAGGAGGGAGATGAGAAAGAGAAGGAGAAAGAGGAATTAAAAGAGAACAGAGAAGAAAAAGAAGAGAGAGAGAAAGAAGAGAAAGAAGAAGGAGAAGGAAAAAATGAATCACAAAACCAAGACAAACAACTTAAACAACAACAAAAGCAACAAGAAGAACAAGAAGAAGAAGAACAAGAAGATCAATCCGAACTGTCAAGTCGTCATCCTCTTCAGATGGCAGCAGATGAAGGAGAAGCGCTGGGAATAGGAGGCAACGAAACGCTTCAGCAATACGGCAGGCAAGAGCTGGTGAAGCAGAACGCGAGAAATCTGTCTATGTTGAGGAGACTTGATATTGGAATGAAGAAGAAAGAGAAGGAGAAGAAGGAGAGAAAGGAAAAGGAGGAGAAGGAGAAAGAGAAAGAAAAGGAGAAGGAGAAGGAGAAGATGGAGGAGAAGAGGAAGAAGAGGAGGGAGGGTAAATGGAAAGGGAAGGTTGGAAAAGGTGAAGATGAAGGTGAAGAATATGATGACAATAACAGTGATGATAAAGAAGAAGCAAACGAAAGAGGGAAAAGAACAAGTTCCAATGCGAATACATATGCAAAGCCAAATGTTACAACGACAGTAGGAACAACAACTGCAATTACAAATCAGAATAATAACGCAAACGCAAATGTGAATGCAATAGGAACCGCTACCGCTACAGCAGCAGGTGCACTTGCTTCTTCCTCTCCAGCAGCAGCATTACCATTAGCATCAGCTTCTTCTTCTTCTCCTTCTTCTTCTTCTCCTTCTTCTTCTTCAGCATCAGCAGCAGCAACAACAAAAATCAAAGACAATTCCGATTTTGATGAAGACAAGACAAAGGACACCTCAACAATCACCACAGACGATACTGTTCACACTCGCTGCTTCAACAACAGAGAGAAGAAGAGGAAAGCTTATGCAGCCGTTCTGAACTGTCAAACCTTGTTTCAGGAGCAGAAATTCACGCAGCTCTTCAGCGACAGTCAGAAAGTGGAAGTTTTAGACATAGGCACAGCAGCAGAGAGGGAGAGGGTTCAGCTGCTGAACAGAGAGATATGGGAGCAGCAGGTGATGGCGATGAAGACGACGCCAGGGACAGTGTATGCCATCCCTTTTTGCTCGAAAGTGGCGAAAGGGAAGAGGGGAAACATGAGCGTGCTGCTGGTTAGTGAGGAAGAGGAGTCGTTGTGGAACAGCATAGAGACGAGTGATATGCTTGTGGAAGATCTGATGGAAGTGAGCGACCTGTCTGAAGTGCTGCCTTCCGCTTCTTTCCCGCCTTTTCAATCTTTCCAGTCTTTTCAGCCATTTCAGCAACTACAACAATATCAGCAATATCAGCAAAGCCAGCAACAACAGAGGGGTCAGTTGCAATATCAAGCGCAATTGATGCAAATACCACAGACATCACAAATATCACAAATATCACAGAGGCAGATGATATCAACAGAGAAGAGGAGTTTAAGTTTGAGTGAAGGAGAAGGAAGAAGGGAGAAGAATGTGAATGAAGCAGAGAAAGAGAAGGAAAAGAAAGTGAAGAATGGAGTAAGTGGATGCTGCACATTAGTAGAGGAAGGATATCTTCCAAATGTAATCATTCCTGGTTCATCATCATCATCCTCCTCCTCCTCCTCCTCTTCCTCCTCTTCCTCTTCTTCTTCTTCTATCATTGGCGAAGCAGTGAACGATTTTGCTGCGTTTGTCGGACTTGCAGATGAAGAAAACACACAAAACGAACAAGAATCAACAGAATCCAGTGAAAATGAAAACACAAAATTCAAAATAAAAACTCAAAACAAACAAAAAACTTATGCCAAAGCTAAAACAAATTCCAAAATTAATTCTAAAGACAAAGATAAAAACGAAACAAATATAAAACCAAAAACCCGAACCAATTCAAACAGCAGCAGTTTCAATGACACAAAAAGACCTCGCCAGCCTTCGATGAAAGGATCCATCACAGAAATAGCAACAGCCACACCCCCACTGATATTAGAACTGCCTTCTCCTTCATCTCAAATAAACAACAGACAGAATTTGAGGGGGAGGGAAGGAGAAGGAAGAGGAGAAAGAGAAAGAGAAGGAAGAGAAGGAGGAGAAGAAGAAGGAGGTGAAATACAAGGAATAGAAAACAAAGCAATGGAAAGTGGAGATTTAACTGCTTCATCGTTTGTTCTTACGATGCCTTCTCCTCTTTCTTTATCTTCCTCTTCTTCCACTTCCTCCTCCTCATTATCATTTTCTTCTTCTTCTTCTTCCTACTCCTCCTCTTCCTCTTCTTCCTCTTCTTCTTCTCTTTCCCTCCCAAATGCTCTAAACTCAGCAATCACCTCATCAGTCACAGCATCCCTTCCACAAAGCACTTCTTTGTCGCCTTTTTATTCTCCTTTGCCTTTCGACACACCTCTTTCTGTTTCTTCCAATGCAACTGATTCAACTTTATCTTCTTCTTCCTCTTCTTCCTCTTCCTCTTCTTCTTCTCCTGATATTCCTCTTTCTTTTACTCTTCTCCAACCTCCTTCCTCTCCCACTCATCTTCGTTCATCTTCTTTCTCTTCTTTCTCTTTTTCTCCTTCCTCTTCTCCCTCTCATTCTCCTTCTCATTCTCCTTCTCGTTCGCATTCTCATTCTTCTTTTCCTCCTCCTTCTCTTTCTTCTCTTCCACTTTCTTCATCATCATCATCATCATCATCTTCTTCTTCTTCTTCTTCTTCTTCTTCTTCTTCTTCTTCGTTTTCTTCTCAACCAAAACGTCTTTCTCTACCAGAAAGTGGCTCTCTTCTTGCTCTTTCTCAAACAAGCCCGCTCAAACCACCAAAGCCGCAATACGTCTCCATCGCCCCTGAACAGCTGCCGGCTGTGCTTTCAGAGATTAATCAAGATCCTTCTTCTTCTGCTTCATCTTCCTCTTCTTCTTCTTCATCTTCTTCTTCTATTTCATCATCATCATCTTCTTCTTCTTCTTTTTCCCCCTCTTCTATTAATTCAATGACTTCACCAAATACATTAGCCAATCCAGGAATTGCACCAAACTTGATTATCAACCCAGGACTTATTCCAACAACAACAACAGCATCCTCTTCTTCTTCGTCCTCCTCTTCCTCCTCCTCATATTTATCTTCAATGAACCCCTCAATCTCTTTCCCCGTCCTTCCCCAACCAAAATCCAAATCAAAAGCAAAATCAAAGGCAAAAGTTAAGGCAAAAGTCAACTCCAAAGTCAAAGCTAAAACCAAATCTCAATCACAATCACAATCTTGTTCAAGTTCATCTTCCAGTTCAAATTCTCAATTACATTCATTTTCTCGTTCTCAGCCAACACCCGAATCTTCGCCCAACCTCAGCGGCCTTCTAATCACAGATGACAGACTCAGCAATGTTTCCTTCCACACTTTATCTTCTCTCTCTGTGTCACTCACCCCTCCTTCTTTTTCTCCTACTTCACCTGATTTATCCAATGGTGCAGTTACATCCAATAATAATGCTGATGCTAACAATGGAAGCAATGTTGATGTTGTTGGTAGTGGCAGTGGCAGTGGCAGTGGTAGTGGTTTGAATATTGCTACAACATCTGCTGATTCAATTGTTCATTCTTCTTCTTCTTTGCCAACTTCTTCTTCTTCTTCTTCTTCTTCTTCTTCCTCCTCGATTTCTTCTTCTTCTCTTTCCCTCCCAAATAGCAAGCCAGATGTTGCTTCTCCTGAGTTTTTGCCAATCAACTCAACATCATCTTCTTCTTCTTCCTCCTCCTCCTCCTCTTCTTCTTCTCATTCAGCCGCAGTCACAACAGCCGAAGCAATCTCCACATCTCTCTTTTCATCTCCTTCTGACCATCTTCCTTCAACGTCATCACCTTTTTCTTTGTCTTCTTCCTTTTCTTTCTCCTCTTCCTCTTCTTCCTCCTCCTCTTCTTCCTCTTCCTCTTCCTCTTCTTCCCAACGCCCCCTTCCTCTTTCTTCTCTTTCTTCTCTCTCCACTCTTGCCCCTCCTCTTCAGCCTCAGCCGCTTCTTCCCTCGGCCGCATTGAAACACACCGCCAGCCGAATTTGTGTTCCGATTTCTCCATTTGCTCCTTCTCATGACATCTTCAGTGGGAACAAGAAAGTGGAAGAGCAGAAGAAAGGGGGGAGGGATGTGATTGAGAAGATTGTGGAGCAGAGAGAGAGGAAGGAGAAGATGAGGAAGATGAAGGAGGAGCAAGAGAAAGAGAAAGAGAAGGAGAAAGAGAAGGAGAAGGAAGAAAAGAAGAAATCAAAGAAGGAAGGGAAGAAGAAGAAAGAGAAGGAAAAAGAGAAGGAAAAAGAGAAAGACATAAATTCACTCAATCGAATGTGGAATTTAGGCAGTTTTCCACAAAATCAACAGCAAATGTTTCCTAAGCTGTCTCAACCGCAGCCTTCTCAACCTTTCTTCCGCTTTCCTCTTTCCCAAATTATGCTGCCTAAACAAAACGCATTTCTTTCTTCTTCTTCTTCCTCCTCCTCCTCCTCCTCCTCTTCTTCTTCCTCTTTTGACGATGAAACCCAATCAATTGGTTCCTTCTCTCTTGTCAACATTCCAATTGTGCCACTCAAAAGCGGCGAGCCAATAATGTCAGCTTTCTTTCCTTCTTCTGTCTCAACAGAGCACGCCTTCCACACACCTGAAGATTCGCCTATGCAACAGATGCAGATGCAGATGCAGATGCAACAAGGAGAAGGGGAAGAAGGGGAATTAGGGGAAGAAGAAGGAGGAGAAGGAGAAGGAGAAGGAGAAGGAGAAGAGGGGATGGAGAAGAAGGAGAAGGATGAAGAAGGGGGAATAAAGAAGATGGGGGAAGGAGAAGGAGAAGGAGGAAGAGGAAGAGAAGTGAAAGAAGAAGAAGATGACGATGATGATGAAGAACCAGATGTTATTTCTGTATCTACAGATTTGTCGTTTTTGATAAATTCTCATTTAGCGAATGCTCAGCCAATGTTCATAGAGGAGCAGAGAGGAAGAAGAGGAAGAGAAGGAGAAAGAGAAGAAAAATTCAAAGAAGTCAAAGAAGGAATGGAAGAGGAAAAAGAAGAGGAAGAGGAAGAAGAGGAAGAAGAAATGAATAAAGAAAGGAAAAGAAGAGAACTGGATATACAAGAAGAGAAAGAGGAACGTAAAGAAGATGAGAAAGAAAGAGAGGAAGAAGAGGAAGAAGAAGATGATGATCTATTTGAACAAGAAGAAGATGAAAAAGAAGATGTTGTGGAGAAGGAAAAGGAGAAGATAAATGAAGAGAATGTGAAGGAGGAAGAGGAAGAGGAGAATAGAGAAGAAGAGGAGGAGGAGGAGGATGAAGAGGATGAGAAAGATGAGGAAAAGGAAGAAGAAGTTGACGGAGATAAAAGAAGTGAAAAGGAAGAAGATGAAGAAGTTGAGGAAGAAGATCAAAAAGATGTGGAAAAGGAAGAGGAAGAAGAAGAAGAAGGAGAAGAATATAAAATCGACAAGTCAGAAGAAGGAGAAGAAGGAGAAGGAGAAGGAAATAGCAAAGCCATTGCCAAGATGAAAGTGATTCCGATGTTTTTGCCAGAAAATGGCGAAGGTGAAGCAGATTTTGTGCTAAAGAACATTTGGATTTCGTTGGAGAAGGCGCGGGTGAAGAACGCAAGAGGAGCAGCAAGAGGAGCGAGATGGGATTTTGAGGGAGAAGAAGAAGGAGAAGAAGGGAAGGAAGGGAAAGAAAAGGAGGAAGGAGAAGAAGAGAAGGAAGGAGATAAAGAAGAGAAAAAGGAAGAAGAAGGAGAAGGAAAAGAAGATAAAGAAGAAGTGGAAGACATAATGAAGATGGAAGGAAAGGAAGGAAAAGAAGATGTTGAAGCAGAAAACGAAGACTTTGAAGGTTTTAATGATATAAATGGAGGAGACAACGAAGAAGAAGAAGAAGAAGAAGAAGAAGAAGAAGAAGAAGAAGAAGAAGAAGAAGAAGAAGGACGTGAATATGACAATTTGGAAGATAGCAATGATGAAGAAGAAGATGATGATAATGAAGAGAATGAAGATATGCAGCCTTTGCTATGGTCATCATCTTCTTCATCCTCCTCCTCTTCTTCTTCTTCATTGATGTCAACTTCCTTAATGGATGAAGAGCTATCCATTGAGAAAGAACCATTCACGAACGAATATTCATCTCAATCTGAAGAACAGCAATCAAATGTGATGACAAAATCAGCAGCAAAAAAGGAAAAAGAAGAAGAAGAAGAAGAAGCAAAAGAAGAAGAAGTAAAAGAAGAGGGGATAAGCTTTGCAGGCTCAGCACTGAGGCAGTTTCGGGAGAGGTATTTGAAGATAAAAGGGAAGAGAGGGGGAAAAAGGGAGAAAAGGGAGATGGGATTGGACGAGTTAGATGGAATGAACTGGACAGACGGAGAGAAAGAGAAGATTATGAACTTGATTGAAGAAATGGGGAATGAATATGAAAGAGAAGAGGAGAAGAAGGAGGAAAAGGAGAAGAAGGAGAAGGTGAAAGAAGGGAAAGAGGGAAAAAAGGAAGATGGGAATGGTGTGCATCTGAAAGTACGGAAAGTTGCATGTGCAAAGCATGAACAAAGGAAAAATGAAGAAGTGAGAGAAGAAGACAAAAAAGAGGGAGAAAGGCAAGACGAGGAAGACGAGGAGGAAGAGGAAGAAGAGAAAGACGGCAGGGTCAATGGTGGTGAATTGAGCTCGTTGCTCAAAGAACTTTTGGAAAGCGAGGGAGGTTTGCAAGGGAAAAGGAGCAAGAAGAAGAAGAAGAAGAACATCAAATGAACAACGTATTTGTTAGAGAACTTATTTTGAATCTTTTTGTTTTTTTATTTTATTTTATTTTATTTTATTTTTAAATCAGAAATGAAGGAGAAGGATAAAAGAAGTAAAATACGATTGATAAATTCGAAGAGAAAAAAGAGTAAGAGAAAGTGGGCGAGGGAAAGAGAAAGAGAGAAAGAGATTGAGAAAGAGATAATGAGCATATTTTATGAAAATTAGCAACATGGTTTGAAGATGACATCTTCTTTCGCTTATAGAGCACCTCATTTTGTGTATGTATTTTCATAATCTTTTCAGTTTTATAAAACAAAAAAAATAGGAGCATTCATGAATCATTCACTTATTTAATTCATTTTTTCTTTAAGAAGAAAGTTTTGAGAAAGAGAAAGATGAATGGAAATTCAGAGGCGAAAAAACGAACTGGTTTCGTTTGATTTTAAAAAATAACCGAATTGTGCTTTTATTCTCTGAAAGAGCATTCATAAATAGTCCTCAATGATTACACTGAAACATTTTTTGAATGTATTATTTGATTCGTTATTGACAAACAACCTGAAAAATCAAATGTCCTGTATTTTATTCAATTTTTATTATTGTGATCTGTAAAGGGAGTCAAGTGTCTCTCTCCTTTTCCTTTCAAATTTTTATAAAAAAATAATGAGCGAAATTCAACTTTTAAGGTTCATATTGTTTTTTAATGTTTTAATCAACATTTTCTTGATTATTTAAAGAATCGATAACAATCAACACGATTTTTTTCTCTTGAAATTTAAATACATAATCGGAACAATATGTCCTCTTCAAGATTATTGAGTGAAATGTTTTTAACAAGCTTTTTCAAAGAAATAAAATTAATTTTGTAGACATTTCAGTCTTTTGCATTCTCAGTATTTCATTATTAGAAATTTGACTAAGGGGTGGAAAAACGCATATGTTTTCATTTTTGCGAAATGTTGTGAAGTGATATGTGTGAAAAGTCTTACAAATTTGAATAATTGGCATATTTCAAAATGCGTTTCGTGAAGGATAAAAAGACTGTAGTTCATCTTTAGAAAGAGACTAAAAATAACACATATTGAAAATGAATGGAGATTTACTAAAATTAAAATTAAAAGAACAACACAGACTTTGAGATTGAAGTGTTTTGCAATGGTGTCTGGATCTTGCAATTCTTCCAATTTAATTGCTTCGTCTCTAACTTTGTTTCGAAGTGAATCTATCTTTCTGGAAAGTTGCTCTTGTTCTGAAGAAGGCAAAAATTACAAAAGGGAAAGATTTGGAAAAAAACAGAAAAAGCAAAATATAACTTTCTTTAAGATTTGCTTCGAGTTTATTTTCTTCCATCTTCAACCACAGCGAGCCAACTTGCACCCAATGCTTGTTAGGTTCGTCTGGCATCTTGTGTCTCTGCAAACGTGACATACTTTCTCTGTTTGATTGTCTTGCGCGATCCAAATCAACGATCTTTATTAATTCAAATCAATTGCAAAAACAAACACGCAAAAATTAAAATAAATATAGGAGGAAATCGATCAAACGCAAAAAGAAAAGGAAACTTCAAAAATATGCTTCCGAAGAAAGTTATTCTTCTTTTATTGTAATACCTGACTTTTTCCAATAAAAATTTTATCTGAAAGTCTCTCTTGCTCCAAAAAATAATCTTTTAAATCAGGATCCATTCAGAAAATAATATGTTGTTTGCAGTATTCAAAAAATCTTTTTTTAATTTGTTTTACAAAAATTAATAAATTTAATGTGGGATGAATATACAAATGCTCCTAAATTATTTGTGTTTAGAAATATTCTTCACAAAATATAAATATATTTTTTTTTTTATTTTTCATTTTCAATAAAATTTTTCCATATAGGGTAAATTTTTATCCGGACTTTTTTTTATCTTGACAAGAATTAAAAATTAAAATATCTCAACAAATATTCAATATTAATTTTCAGAAATATGCATAGTTGTTTATATGTATGTATGACATCTATTCATATACAAATTTTTATAAGTTGTGTTTTATTTATGAAAAAATAAATAATTTTGATTTTTGAAAATCCGGCTTTCAATGCGTGTGTAAAAGATGATTTTAATAACACGATTCAATTCATCTTTTACACACGCAACTTATTTTTTCTATGTTATTAACAATTCTGGTTATTTTTCATTTTCGGCCATTTGCTCCTTCTGATGAAAAAAAAACTATCATTTTGAAAAATCATAATCAATGGGACAACTAAAAAAATATTTTTTGCAAAACACAAAGCATCCAAGTGAATTTAACACTTGCATTAATTAATACATTAGTTACATGAAATCACTTCAAAGTTGTAATTAAAAATGGTTCAGTGAATATTTTGAAAATGTTATGAGTTTTGATAATTATTGATTTTTTATTTTCAATATCATTGAAATTTGAATAAATGGGTGATTCTTTTTGAAATCTTAATTTTTTTCGGTGTATTGATTTTTCAAGGGTTGTTTGTCATTGAAAAATGATTTTGAATTCAAATTGAACGTTTGTCACAACTGTTTTAAAAACAAATGTTTTTGCTGAAATAAAGATGAAGATGTCTCAAACATACCATTTCACTTTTTTTGTATTCATTTATTAATATTCAAGGGATATTTTTGAACCGTAATTTTTTTAATGAAAAAATATGATATCAAAAATAATCACCCAAATATCATTTTTTGTAATTCCTACTGAATCATTATGAATTATAGCTTTGAAGTGATTTCATGTAACTAATGTATTAATTAATGCAAGTGTTAAATTCACTTGGATGCTTTGTGTTTTGCAAAAAATATTTTTTTAGTTGTCCCATTGATTATGATTTTTCAAAATGATAGTTTTTTTTTCATCAGAAGGAGCAAATGGCCGAAAATGAAAAATAACCAGAATTGTTAATAACATAGAAAAAATAAGTTGCGTGTGTAAAAGATGAATTGAATCGTGTTATTAAAATCATCTTTTACACACGCATTGAAAGCCGGATTTTCAAAAATCAAAATTATTTATTTTTTCATAAATAAAACACAACTTATAAAAATTTGTATATGAATAGATGTCATACATACATATAAACAACTATGCATATTTCTGAAAATTAATATTGAATATTTGTTGAGATATTTTAATTTTTAATTCTTGTCAAGATAAAAAAACCACCCTATATATATATATATATTCAGATATCGCACAAAATACCGCACAAGATCGATTTCTCGATAACTGCAAGAGGAATAATTTAGAATATTTTCCTCAAAATATATCTCATCAATACAAACTCACGTGACATACAAGACTTTCAGGGCAGCTTCGCTTGAGCTCAGAAAAAATTATTTTTGAAATTTTGGAGAAACTCAAAATCCAATTTTTCCGAGATTATAAATATTGATATTTCTGAGCACAAATGAAGCTATATTTAAAGTCTAGCGTATCAATTGAGTTTGTATTGATGAGATATATTTTGAGGAAAATTGTCAGAATTATTCATCTTGTAGTAATTGTGAAGCCAATCTTGTCAGGTATTTTGTGCAATATCTGTATTTTCCGTTAAAATTTTCAGTAGGAATATTTGTTTTGCATTCTTGAAAAAAATCATCACAAAAAGAAATGATTCCATTTCCGTATAAAAACTTCTTGAACTCATCTCAAAAATGGGGTTTTGAAACAATTGCAGTTTATTTGGTAATTGAACGATGCGTTTCTTTTCAGCGATAATAATTTATTCTTCAACGACATTCTGAAAAAAGCAATGATATAAAAAATAATAACACTTGTTTTTTCAGTTTTCATTATTTCAATATTAAATACATCCAATGCGTGTGAATTTGTATTTTGAAATATTTAAGGTTGCGTGCGTTGAAAAATTGAATTGGAATTAACTTTATGTTTTTCATGTATTAGAATAAAAAAATATTGTAAATAATTGCAAAACCACAATATTTGATTCAAATATTCATCAAATAAAAAAAGGAAATGTTCTATTTCAATTCCATTATTCAAACCGAAAGATTGTTATGAGAGTGAAAAATTGAAAAGTTGAACCATAATGAAACAGTCACTCACCGTTCATGTTAATTGTTAAATATTGCCAACAATAATTCTTTAATTATAATGGTTGTTTCAGTTAAACAAATTTATCTATCTTTTTATTGGAAATGCCTTTCGATATTTCAACTTTTAGTGCATTTTCATATGAAACAGTTTTAACAGAATTAATTCCAAAATTAGACCTGCACTTCATTTCATCATTCTTGTCTCGAAACACTTCAAAAACGAAAGTTTCATTAATTCGTTCCTTCTTCAACGCTTATTTAACGAGAAAAGTTAAAATTCCTTCTAACGTGCGAATTGCAAAGGCGCTCAACTGCACACCGAGCCTTGTATGCCAGGTTAGAACCGGATATATAAGGAAAAAGGTTTTTGAGAAAAAAAACATGTTGATAACTCGAAAGCAAGAAAAACGAGTCATGGAAATACTAAAAAATCTGAGAGATAAAAGAAAGCAAATCACACCGAAAACGCTAAGAGCCGTTGTTGCGAAAGTTTGTCATAAAACGCCTTCTCACAATTTTCATTCTTCATTCATAAAAAGGCATTGCGAGGAATTGATGGTCGTTCCTTCAAGCGTGAGAGAAGAAAAAAGAATGAAAATATCGGAACAAAGCATTATCATTTAGAAAAATCATTTGGTTCAATATGTGCGTGGAAAATATTCTTCAATGATTTTTTTATGCTGATGAATCAGGCTATCATGCCTATGAAGATACAAGAAAGATGAACCTTATAGTCGGAACAAATGAAAATCGTGTAATTGATCACACGCCTGTTGACAGAGGAGAAAAAAGGTTATCATTGCTTCATTGTATTTCGCTTGATGGAACTTTTGTTCCTCCTTGTTTTCTGATGCAAAAACCATTCAACATAAGATCCCTTCAATCTCAAGGCTATCTTATCGGAATTCATGGTTGTGTGGAAATCGGAAATTCGTCTTATTTCACAAAGGAGTTGTTTGAAAGCTGGATTGAGAAAGTTTTCATTCCTCATGTCAACATCAAAAGAATGATTTTGCCAGATAAACACGCACAGGCAGTGTTGATGCTTGATGGGTGCCGAATACACCTGTCGGACAACGTATTGACTCGACTTGCTAATGAAAATATATTGCTTTCGGTTTTACATCCGAATGCAACACATTTGTTGGAGTCATTGGATTTATTGGTTTTTTCACTTTGGAAACTTCAAATTCAACAGGTGAGATCAGGTTCAACGCATGATAGTATGGAACAACTTTTGTGGGTTGCAGTGAATGCCATTCTGCAAGTTTCTTCATCGATCTACATTTTTTCTGCATTAAAAGAAAGTGGACTTGTGAATGATTTTCACAAAACTCTTTCAACAGCCCAGATCTTTGAAGAAAGCTTCAAAAAAGTGATCGGAATTGTGAAATTGGACAACAAATCATTGCCGCTTTCATGTACAAGAAAAACAAGACAAACAAAGGGAGGTGAGTGGGGAATAATGAACATTGACAAGATGCCAGTTTATTTTGGACTTCCGCAATAAACAACACTTGGTGAACAATTGATATGTTTTAGAGTTTTTTTCATTCAAATTTCATGGAGCATTTCAAAAAAAACATGATAAAATAAACGAAATATTCATCAAATTTTTGTTTTTCTTTTTTTTTTTCTATAATACAAAAAGAATTAACAATTAACAAGAACAGTGAATATCTGAATGGATGATTTATATGTTTGTCAAAATGGTTTATTTTTGTCCAGCACAACATTTTTTACCCACAAAACGATAATCTGTGAGTGACACATATTATGTGTGTTGTACTATTTGATTGATTTTATTCAAAAACATATGTAAACGTGTATTTCTTCAGATTACAGAATTGCTTCAGCCAAATGGTAGCAGAAGAGTCCTGTCTTTGAATCCTGAAGCACACTCTAAAAATAATTATGAAAAGCTTAGAACATGATGGAACAGCTGATTTTAAGATTGAAGTCACGGAAAAACAATTTTTTCAATAATTGTTGAAACTGATGGTGTGCTATTTATTTTTCGCTGAATTGATTAACATGAACCGCTTAGAAATTTCTGCCATGCTTGAATGCGAAATGGTGATATTTTATTATTTGAATTCAGAAATGATCTTGAAATTTAACTTCATTCTATTCAAAAATCTGTCTCACAATTATTAGAAAGCCAAACACATTTTCAAGAAAAGGAAAGTGCATGAAAAGAAAAGAAGAGTATGCTTTTGTTGATTTGTGTTGAAGACTGAGGCAATGTTATCTGAACACAGAATGATTTTTAGTTGAAGAAAATAAATTGGAGCTAACTCTGAAGAATAGCAAATTATGAGACAACGGCTGATGATAAGCGAAAAAAACGAAATATCAAAGGATCTGAAATCATATTTGATGAAAGTTGCAAACAACATGATAGCCAAGCGAAATTTCTTCCGAAAAATCCAACTAAATGCAAATGAAAATCGAAATGGAAGGTTTTATTTGTTTTTTATTTCCTTTGATTTGTTGAATCATCTTTCCATGTTTGCATTTTAACGTTTCAAAATCAAAAAATTTTGGAATCCGAATAGAAATGCTTCCAGTCAGAAGAAGTGGAAATGACTAAAAAAACCCATTTCCGTTACTATCAGGTTCATTTTCAGGATTTCGGATTTGTGGATACATGTTTGTGCAGCTTGGTTTTTTTAAAACAATAATAGAAACCGGATTCTGTTGTGAAATTGACTTTTTCGTTGATTTCTGAATTTTTATTCGATTATTTTTTTCTTTGTTCATCGAATGTTATGCGAGCACTTTCCAGATGTGGAATTAATCCTGAAGGTTCCTGCCGATAACAAAATAAAGTCGGTGCTTTTATTTCCCCAACAAATTGGAATGTCACAGAAACTTACATATAACACTCAATCTTTCGTTGGATTATTTTTGAAAACAAAAAGAACAGTCAGAAAAATATGAATTGATTTCGATATCTTCAAAATTTTCCTAATGTTAAAATGAAAGCTGGCTTGCACTCAGTGCTTGGTGGGATTTTTGAGCAAATCGTGAGGTTTCAGATGACTTTGGACCAATTCACAGCACTGATTTTTCAATGGGTTTTTGTTGAGGTGTGCTTCTCTTTCGCAATTTCAGTTTCTTCAGAGAAAACGTATCAATTCACAACTATTTCAAATTCAGGCACATCATTTTATTTTCATGTTCAATGGCAAACAACTCAAGACCTCCAAAATGGAGTTCATTTTTTCTACGATTATTTAATTTTTCAAGATATCTTGTGAAGAGATGCAAACGCTATCATCCGATAAAGTTATCTTCCAAATACGAAAAGACTGAGCGACATTGAAAATTGCAGAAATACTTATCATTATGAAATGGTTTCAACAGAACCAGATGTTGCGTTGAACGCATTAATCAGTATATCATTTTATTTGGGGCTTGAGATCCACGTGCCATAATTGGATTGTGGTTCAAATGCCAAAACCTAATTTTCTGATGGAATCAACAAAGGACACATTTCTACGAGTTGTATTTTGCTGCGCTTTTCTATCTATCATATGCCAGGAAAGCTTTTCAAAAGAGATTCAATATTCAACAATGATTGAACATCAGAACAACTATGATTTCTATTTATCTGAAAAAGAATTGATAAGGAAATTTATGTCCAATAATTGTTGCACCGAAACATCTTTTGTTAATTCGCAGATAACAAATGCGAAAGAGAAGCAAATAAATCAGTTTACTCAGAAACAAACAACTTTAGACGATTATCTCCTCTTGAGTAATGCAACTCTGATGATTAAGAAAGCATTTATGATGCAAAAACAATTTGGTGGCGTTGCAAAAACGAACAGAAATTCACTGTTTTTGTGCCAAGATTGTTCTTTGATATTCTCCAGTTTCGAAAATGCATCTGCTTTTGAAGCATGTGGAGGATGTTTGAGGCTGCAGAATGTGAGCGTTTCAAAATTTTGCCTATTCAAAGAAATCTTGCCGTTGGCATGCGGAAGAAACGATGTACATTCGCAGCATCAACCAAAAATTAAATTCGGAAATTGTGCGTTTAATTCATTGTTAACTGAATGGCAAACGTTGATTCTCGGGTGTGGAGCTGTTGAAGACCTGGAAATCCATGAATGCAGTTTTCTGAACATTTCACAAAAATCTTCAAAATACAAGACAAAGCACAGATATTGCTCATCATCAAAGTGGATTGGCTGCTGCGTTTATTCATCAATGTTCTACGGATGCAGCAATGCACAGTTTGGGTCTGTTATTGTGCCGACCAACGAGAAACTGTTATTATTGAACTCTTCCTTTGAACATTGTTCGGTAACACATTCACCGCAAAACGGAACTGAGAATGCATATTCCTCAGGAGATGTTATTGCCTCATCTGTTATCTTCTCAGACTTGTCAAGCTCAACAACAGTTGGATTAGCTATGCGCCTTTCTAGAAATGCAACTCTGAGAGCGACAAACTGCTCATTTTTGAATGTGAATTCTTCGCTTGTGAACGAAGGTTTGTATGGTGGAGCTGTTTCTCATATCGGAAATGGATTTCATTTTTCATATGGTTGCAATTATTCGAATTGTTCTGCTGGATACGCTGGTGGTGGTTTGAACTCGAGATCTTCAGCTATTCAGAGCATTAAAGGCTGTATTTTTGAGCATTGCAAAAGTCGTCATTATTCTGGATTATTTAGTTAATATCAGTCAAATGGATCAGTATTTGCCAACAATTATGTTCTTTATTGCATTGCAAGCTATTATGCAGCTGGGATGGGAGTTTGCTTCACCAAATGTTATCCAATTTTATCAGAATGCGTTTTTGGCTTTTGTGAAAATAATGCAAATTATGGAACACTTTCTTTTGTGTGGAAAAGTGCAAACAATACCACAGGAATTGTTCAAATTTCTTTTTGTAATTTTGAAAACAACACAATCAGTGCGACTGATTGTGGATGCGATATTTCGTCTTGGGGAAATAAGATTTATGATGAAAAGGTAATTTTTGATTCATTTGTTTCGTCTTATTCAGCTAGTACACAGCCATGGCGCGTAACCATTGGATGGACTGATAGAAGCGAATGGCTTCCGCTATTTCCAGAAACTGCACCATATGTGTTTGTTTCCTCGATATTTGGAGATGACAATAAAGAAAACTGCGGGTTTGGAGGGATTCCATGTGAAACAATACGCAAAGGAATGCTGAAAAGAACGAATTCACAGCCGCTGATTGTGGAAGAAGGTAGTTATATCCATAACGAAATAGCTGTGTCTTCAACAAATGTGACTCTGAGAGGAGAAGATCCAGAAACGTCAACACTGATATCGAGCAATACCGGAGAAGGAAAAGCGCTGCTCGATGTCACTGTTGGATATCTTTCTATTTCCAGTTTCACAGTCATTCATTCAAACAAAAATTCGAATCCTGGGTCTGCTGTTCTGAGAATGAGAGGAAATGGAAAGATTGAGATATCAGATTCGATTTTTCGAGGTGAAGAAGCTGGAAGTGTTGCATCGACAACATCAATGATAATTCTCGAAGGTGGAGAAACAACAATGAGCTCAGTTTCATTTTCTCTATTCACAAGCATGCGCCAACTTATATCCTTCTCAACGCCTTCTCAACTTTCTGTAAAGTCAGTTGTGTTTGATTCTGTAAGAAGAACGGTGGGAAATGGAGCGATATTTGAAGGAAGATTGATGAATAATGAGATATGCGAGATGAACAACATGACATTTTCAGGATGTGAATGCTCAGAAGGAAATGGTGGAGGAATTTGGATGGAACTGGAAAGAGGTTCGATATTCTTTGTGGGAAACACTTCTGATGGAAGCGGAACAGTTGTGTTTTCCGGTTGTGAAGCAAAACAGAAATCTGCATCTGATTTATGTGGATGCGGAGGGGGTATATATCTTTGGGTTGGAGATGAAACAGATACGTTTGCGCTGAAAAGAGTTCGATTCAACGATTGCAAAGCTTCGAAAGGCAATAATGTATTTGTTAATGCATCAAGATTGATAGGGCTGGTCAACACAACTACAATCGGGTTTAATCTGTCATTGTCGGACTTTGACTGTGCAAGAGGATCTGAAAGATCAACAACTGGAGATGGGTTCTGGATTCCACTGGTTGTGTATCTGTGGAGTAATTTGACTACATTTGCTCATGTTGGAGGAACAGAAGGTGCAGATTTCAGCAGATGTGGATTTGCTGAAAACCCTTGTGAAACAATTGGGCAAGCAGTTAGCGTAAGGTTTGAAGAGAAGAATCGACACATTGAGCTCCACACCCCATTTATCTTAAAAGAGGAGCTGAATCTGAAAGGATATGAATGGATGATCATGGCGAGTTTGAATGGAATGTCAATTGCATTGGAGCAGGAAGGAACAGGGAACACCAAAGGGATGATTGAAGTTCAAACGAAAGCGTTGTTGAGTGGCATTTGCTTTGCCATTCCAGAGACGCTTGGCTCTCATGAAGCTGTTGTTCAGTGCGATTCAGGGGCATTTAACATGGCAGAGTGTGGGGTGGGTGCGAAAAGAGGAGCAATTAGTATTTCTTTTTTGAGGGTTTCTGGAGGTCAAGTTACTGTTAATAGACTGGCTGTGAGGTCAATGGAGTTTTCTGCAGGATCGTTGTTGAAGATCACCGAAATAGGAGATGAGAATTGCGCACTTTCTATGAGTGAATCAACCTTTGAATCAATACACGCGGGTGAAGGAAGTATTCTATTATGCGAAGGCAAGGCAAATGTGAATGTTAGTGATTGCACGATGAAGAAAGTGCTCAGTTCAAAACAGAATGGAGGAGGTGTGAGCATTTTGTTCTCATCAAGCACAAAGCAGAAGATTGTAGGGATTGATAATTGCACATTTGATGAATGTGCAGTGCTGGATGGAGGAGGCTGTGGAGGAGGAATGTTTGAGTTGATCTCAGATAGCAATGTTTTGAAGTTGACAGAGTGTTCGTTCAGTGGCTGTGCTGCACCAAGTGGAGAAGAGGAAGGGTTTGGAGGAGGAATATATCTTCAACTTATGGAAGAGTCAATTGACTTTGTTGTTTCTGCTCCAATATTTCCTTCATCAAAGCTAAATGCAGCAAGCCATGGAAGAGATCTGTTTATTCGATCACCAAATCTGAAAAGAAGTGTGTCGTCAGACACGTTTCTATTTGTTGAAGAAGCAGATAAGGGATCGATGGAATCAATGGAAGGGATCGATGGAGATGATACTGATGTTTTCATTCCATTGATCCTATTTTTCAGAGAAATAGAAGGGAAGGTATATACTTCGTCACAAAGTGGTGTTAACACTGTTGTGTGCGGATTTGAGGAATATCCGTGCTTGTCAATTTATTACTCGCTTCTGAGACTTGGAAAAAGTGTTGAGAAAATCGTATATGTGAAGGATGCAGTTGACATGAAAGAAGAAGTGGATTTGAGTGATGTGGAATTGAGAGGTGATGTTCAAGAGAAGGCAGTTCTTTGCGTTCAAGAAATAATGGATGGTGAAAGAAAGAAAGTGATGAGCACTAAAAGTGCAATGCACATTGTGGGGTTGAGGGTGGAAGCTCCATTGGCTTTAACGAATGGAACAACTGTTCTGATCGCTTCAGATGGAGTTGAAGGAAAGATTGAGATTGAAGACTGTTTGTTCACGATGAAAAGCGAAGAAGAGGGAGCAATTGATTACACGCTAATTGAATCAAAGGGATCTTTTCTTTGGCTTGTTGGTGTCAGAATTGCAAACATAAAGACCGGAAAGTCGCTTTTTATTCTGTGCAACAAACAAGCATCTGAAAGGAATCGCGAGAATCCATCAATTCAGTTGAAGAACTGCACATTTGAAGGATTGGAAGTGCAAGGTGCCGATTGCTCAGTTCTTTTTGAATCAACGCTGAATGTCGAATGCTTGATAACAGAGAATAATATGACAAATATTAGTTCCTTGGAGAGCATTGAAGGCGGAGCGATGAGATGTGCCCTCTGAAATGATGGAATGCTTTGTGTGTCAAAAAGCAATATTTCAAGATGCAGAGCAAAAACAACAACTTCTGGAAAAGGAGGGTGGTTGTTTCTGGAGTATGGAAGCACTGCGACTTTCAAGATTGAAAGTCTCTTGTTTGGAGAATGTGATGCATATTGTGGGAAAAACATGTATATTCGAGGACAGTGCCTCTGGAATTCACTGGGGCGTGAACAAATTGGCCAGGAAATATCTTCAGAAAAGGTGAGGTGGAATGAGTTTATATGCTTTGAGGAGGAAGAATTGTTGGAGGTTCCTCTGGCTCTATTTACCAGTGAGTGGGAGCTGCCAGCATACGTGGAAGGAGAAAGCGGAAGGAATTACCCTCTGTGTGGATTTGAGTGGTTTGGATGCAGATCCATAGAATATGCAGGGGATGTGCGATTCAAAGCAGAGAAAGCAGGAGTCAGATTACAAAGAACATTCAGCTTTAAAGATGCAGTTGTTCTTTCTTCTCGGGGTTTTGATATTGATGTTGAGAATATTGGAGATGAGATTGAAGTTGAAGAAGGAGGAAGCGGAGAAGGAGCAGATCTAATAAAGTGTGTGAACGAGGTTAAGTTGTCGAAAATGGTGTTGGTGCTTCCTTCATTGTTTTCACCGACAGCCAGAGAATGCTTGGTGCTATGTGAAGGGTCAAAAGTGATGCTTGAAAAAATGGGAATGAAAATGAAGACAGTTGGGCAGAAGTGTAAATACAGCTTTGTGAAAGGAGTTGGAGGGACTGTGATCATTAGTGAATTGAATCTTGTTGATTTTGAATTTTCTGCATTGCCGGCAATTGAGCTGAGGGGCGGAGGCGTCATTGGAAATGTGGATAATTTGGTGATAAGAAACACAAAGAGAAACGGGAATGGAGGGCTTGTGGAGATTAATTGCGAAGCAAAAATGAGCATTGTGAATTCATCTGTGTGTGAGGGGACGTTTGCTGGCCATTGCGCATTGATGGTTGATGAAACAAGCGAACTGAGCTTGCAAGAATGCAATGTGAGTGATTTGTCAAGATCAAACGGAGATGGTGGAGGTATTGTAGGGGTTGTGGGAGATGGGAAGAAGATGGAGGTGAAGAAATGCAATTTCAGTCGAGTTTCGTGTTCCTCAACTGGCTCAAAAGGAGGATGCTTGATAGTCAGAGTGATGAACAGAGGAATGTTTTTGTTTGATTCCAACAGTGTTGAAGGATGCAAGGTTCCAGCAACTGAAGGATTTGGTGGAGGGCTGCATCTCACGTTGGAAGATGCAAATTTGACATATTCGATGAAGAGTGTTGCTTTTGGTGAGAATGACGCACAGCGTGGGGCGGATGTTTATCTGGTATGCAAAAACCCGAGGCAGATGGTGGATCCATTACTGTGGGAAGGGTCAGCGGAGGTTGGGGAGTATGAGAGCAGAAAATGGGTGATAGATCCATCGGATGAAAGAATGAACATGACGCTTCTGCGGTTTCTGTTTCCTTCAGACGATGATATTATTTATGTGGATGAGAGAGAAGGAAAAGAAGTGGAAGGATGTGGCTCGAGTGTGAGTCCGTGCATGGAGCTGGGATATGGATACAGCAAACTTGGAGATACAAGAACAATCCTGCACATTCAGGACTCTGCGAATCTGGTGAGTGAGATTGATCGCAAAGACGAGAAGCTGATGATCCGAGGTGAAGAGCGGAAATCTGAGATGATTGTTGGAATTCATGGACATGTTATGCTTTCAACAGGTTCTTTGTCGACTTCGCTAACATTTCAGAATATCATATTTACTTTTCCTATTTCACGAGGCAAGTATGGAGAAGTGATCAAAGGTATGGCTGGGCGAGTGAATGTGATTTCTTGTGTATTTGGAGGAAAGCCTGATTCTTGGGCAGTGTGTCCAACGTGGATAATTCGCGGGGAAGGAAGTGTGGTGCAGATTGATAACACAAGATGGGAAATGATGGATTTTGGCACAGATAGCGGAATTTGTGTTTTGCATTCAGGAATGCTAAATGTTGCCGGGAGCAAGATATCTGAAGTGAATTGCAGCAGCGAGGCGCTGTTTATCTGTAGCAAAGACTCGAGCATGGTAATAAATGACACGTGTGTAATGAATTGTCGATTTTCCATTGGCAGCGTGATTCGAGCAAAAAATGGAACGATGGTGGGCATTGAGAATGGCACGTCATTTGAGCGATGCACTTCGAATGAAGGTAATGGTGGATGCATAAACTGTGAGTCAGTTGGAAACTGCAGCGTGTGGGTGAAAGATGTTTTTTTTCTTTTCTGTGGAGTGAATGAAATGAATGGAAGAGGAGGAGCAATTTATTATTGGATGTTCAATGATTTGTCGAGTGAAATTGAGTTCTCGGCACTGAGTTTCCAAGATAACCAGGCGAATGAAGGGAGAGACATGTTTGTTGGAAGCGTGAATTTGAACAAATCTGTAACCGCTAATAGATTTTGTTTCAATCTTTTTGATGATGACGGGAATCTAACATCATATATTGAAGGGACAGATACAACTATTTTCAACGGAAAAGCGGTGGATCTTGCGTTATTTTTGACTGAATACACATCTCGCTCTGTTGTTGTTTCCCCATCTGGTCTGGATCTTGTTGGGTGTGGAGGCGAAAAAATGCCGTGTCAAACATTTTGGAGTGGATTTGGACATCTTGAAGATTCAACTCTTGGTATGAGAAATTTACAGATTGAGCAAATGGCAAATGTCCAAGATGCTTTTGTGATGACAAATCTGAAAATAAGTTCTTTCGCAACAGATTCTAATTGCACCCTTCGGATTGATCCACAGTTAAACGCACACGATGCTGATTATGTGTTTTTCACATCAATTGATGTTCAATTTGTGCATGTTATATTTTCAATTCCCATCGCTTTGCCTCCTTCTTTGAAAAGTCTGATTATATCGATTTCAGATCTGTCTTCTTCGTCGACTCTTATTCTCACAAATTGTTCCTTCAATCTCCGTGTTATTTCCTCTGTGGATCGATCAGTTCGATGCTCTCTTATTTCAACGGCAGGAGGCTTTGTGGAATTGGAAAGCTGTGTTTTTGAGACGCTTTCATTTTTGTAAGTGCCGTTGGAATTTGAATCAATGGTTCATGTGAAAAACAATTCCTTTGTTGATGTGGAAGCACAAGAAAGTGCTTCAGGCGGTGCGATGAAAGTGACACTTGGAACTTCTGGCCAGTTAGATGTCAATGGAGGGGAATTGAAGCATTGCAGATGCTCGAAAGGAAACGGAAGAGGAGGAGGAATGTGTGTTGACTGTAGAGAAACAATTATATCAGACTTATTGAAGCTAAGGAACGTTGAGTTTGAAAAGAATGATGCATGGACGGGGAAGAACATCTATGTGCTGTCATCTGATTTGAACAAAACAATCACAACTGATTCATTTGCATTTGATTTCACAAAATCACAGAACGATAGCCAAGCATTTGTGGGAAGCGACTTGACGATTGGTGATGTTGATTTGCTTCGATTTTTGATGCCTTATTGGAATAGCGAGATATTTGTGTCTTCAGGAGGATTTGACTTACTGCATTGCGGGAATGAAAATGAGCCATGCTTCACATTTTGGATGGGAATGAGCCATATTGATTGGAATGCGAGAGAGAAAATGGTTATTGTTGAAGGTGAAACAGCTGTTGCAAATGAATATGAGCTGTCATTGTTCAGGGTTGTTTCATCAAGCGTCGAAAGAAAAGAAGAGACGAAATCAAAGTTGAAGTTTTTGAAAAAGTTGTATGGATCAAACGGGAGATATATCATTAACAAAGAAAATCTGACGATGGAATTGATTATTCTTTCAGTTGATTTGCAGTACGAAAGCTCGGTAGAGAGAGTGATTGTGAATAAGAAAGGTGTACTTCAGCTTGAGAAATGTTGTTTTGAAGGGAAAGGAGCAGAATGCAGTTTTATCAAGATGAGAAAAGGAGTGCTGGAAGCGAATGATCTATCAATGGAATTATCTTCAATAGGAGCGAGTGTTTTCATTATTTATTCGGGAAGCATTTGCCGCTGTAATGAGCTTGAATTCGCACAGATAAGTATTTCTGGGGGATGTGTGTTTGAGATGAAGACGAAAGCGGGAAACTCAAACGAAAGCGGGATGATTTGTGTGAATGGATCGACTTTTGACACATTGGAGCGGAGAGACAATGGGGCATGCATAATTCACACAGATAAAGAGAACGAAATCGATGTTGAAGTGAATGGATGCAGCTTTGTGGATGACAAGTCTGGAGAAAGTGCATGCGGGGGAGTTATGCATTTTTGCATCAACTCAGGTGGAAGATTGAGTGTGAGCGACTCAACGATGATGAGATGCAGCTGTTCGATGAGCGGGAGAGGAGGCGGGGTGCATGTGAGCACAGATTATACAGGAGAGTTGAACTTTGTGTTCAGGAGGATGAAGTTTATTGGAAACACAGCTGGGGTTGGAAACGACATATATGTGCAGTGCCATAACATCTCAAGACAGATAAATGACACTCAATTCAGATTCTCGCTGAAGGAATGTGCATATTTGTCAACAAACGCGATATACGGATCGGACACGACTGAACATGTGATGGACACAAATCTGATGGACTTCATCATAATATATGAAAGTGATATGATAATTGTTTCATCATCTGAAGGGAAAGAAGGAAAGAATGAAAGGCAATGCGGAACTGTGGTGATGCCATGTGCAAGCGTTGGGTATGGACTGCGTCATTTGACAAACGAAGTGATGAGTATGCTGCTGGTTGATGAGAAATCGGTGATTGAGGAAGCGATTGTATTAGATAACATGACGTTCTTGTCTCGAATGCAAAGCAACGCAAACATTGAAGTTGTGTCAGATATGGAACAAGCGAGTGATGCCATCATAGAGATTCTGAATTGCGTGACCATGGCGATGCTGAGCTTCAAGTTTCCTGCTGAGTTGCTTTCGTTGCATGCATCATTTGTTTCCGTGAAAAGCGGGAGTTTAGAAGCAAATGGCTGTACCTTTTCTTCATTGAATCCATGGAATAAAGCGAACAATCTCTCTTTTCATCTTGTATATTCTATGGCAAGTGATTGCACTTTTGACAAATGCGTGATCAGCAACTTTTTCTTTCAAGAATCAGTGTTTAAGTTCAAAGAGAGTCAGGCAACCTTTTCATCTTGTAATATTACAGATTTAATGCATTCTTTGGGTGTTGTGAATCATTTTGAAGGGAGACTTGAGATGATAAACACAATGATTGGAAATATTTCAAGGAAAGGTGAGAGTTCAACTTCAGTAATATCAGGATTTTCTTTGAAGGTATCTTTCAAAAACTGCCTATTTAAATCAAAATATGCACAAGTGGAAAAAGGAAGTCTTGCAGACTTTGTCGAATGCTCATCTGTGGAAATGGAATTCTGCACAATTGAAGGAAGACTATCATCAGACAGTGAAGAAATGCAAGAAAGAGCAGACTCAGATGAAGCATGCTCATAGAATAGATCTCTTGTTGATTTTGGGGAATGCCACGTGGTTTTGAAAGACACAATTGTTTGCAACTCATCTTTTGGTGGGATTTAATTCGATCGAAGCAATGTGACAATTAAAAATGGAGAATTCATGAACAACAATCCAGTGATAGGGAAATATCCATCGATTCGAAGGAACATTGTTTGCAGCGACGATGCGACAGTGAATGTTGTGAGCCTGAAGGGCGGAGATGGAGCGAAAGAAAACAGCTCGTTGTGGATGCTGAACAAGGGGTGCGAGGTGGAAGGGATGCTGGAAGGGCTGAAGTCTGTGCTATTTATTCCAGTTCTGGATTCTGTGAGCATGGCAGAGGAAGGGGCTGTGATGCGTCTGAGCTTCCGAGGGGCGCTTTTCATTCCGTGCAAGCTGGGGTTTGAGATAGTGACAAGAATGGGAAGCACAAAACTGATTGAGAAGTGGGAGTTTTCTGAGGGTGATTTTGCATCAGAAACAGAAGTGCACTCGTCGATTTCGTCTGCGATGATCACTTCTTCACCCGACGAGTCGGAAGTGGCAGCAGCAATCATATTTGGAGAAAAGAATGCAGAAACAAATCTGTTCGTTCTGAAGAACAGAAGTGAACCCCAAACAAGGGGAGATGAAAAACTTGTTGAAGGAGGAAAAGAAGGAAAATTCTCATGGGCTGTTATTATTGCCATGATATTTATTGTTCTGTTTTTGATTGTTCTTATTGTTGCAGTTGCATTTATTGTTCGTTGGAAAAAGCAAAAGAGACGAACAGAAGAATTGGAAATTATAGTTGAAGACACAGTGAAGAAGGATCCGAAGGCATTTGAGATGGTGACGATGGAGATGTCACCTGAGGAGCAATGGAGGAGAGCTGAGAGAGAGGCAGAGAAAAAGAACTATGAGAGGATCAAGAAAAGAGTGTATGAGAAAAGCTTGGGACACTCGGAGTCATCGGAGCATTTACTGAGTGAGAGTGGATCGACTGAATACATTTTGGGAAGAGATTCAGACAAGATCCCTCAATGGATGTTGGAGAAGGAGGATGAGGAAGAGACAAGAAAGCGAACTCCTTCACCATCCATTTCATCCACTTCAACTACAGATACAGACTCCACATTTGTAAGGGGCGAGGATCTGTGCCCAACAACCTCGTCGATGTCGAATCTGGTGGATGCGATGGCCTGCTCATCTCCACATGAGAAGCTGATTGTGGATCTGAGGGATTCATTATTCATGTTGCTTCATGGAAGGAACGAGAAGAAAGAGATGGCGATAGGCACACTGGAGGAGCGGGAGGTGACAGCAGCTCAGATCATGTTCTGGGTGGCGAACGGGGTGCTTCATTGCTTCGACGAGCTGAAAGTGGCGCTTCAATCGCTGGATGGCCTGAGTCCGCACATTGTGCTGTTCTCAGAGCACATGGTGATCTGCATTGCGATGCACTCAGACTGCTCAACAGACTCGGATTCATCGTCCATCTCATCATCAACGACTGTTGTGACATCTGCAAGTGGTGATGATGATGAGGATGATTCCCTTCCTTCATCAGCATTTGAGGATGAAGATAGTTTCAAAAAAGAGTGCCTTCGGTGGAAGGCGCCGGAGCTGGTGAGTGGAGCGAAGAAGCATGCGACGAAGAAGACTGTGGTGTTTTCGATTGGGATGATGGTGTGGGAGTGTGTGACGCTGAAGATGCCGTTTGGGGAGTATGACGGGTCGGGGGCAGGGGAGCTGATTGTTGAAGGGGCGAGGCCGAGCATGGAGATGATGGAGGGGTCGAGGCTGTCGGGGTGTGTGAAGGAGTGTGTGCTGCAGAAGGGCAGGGAGCGGCCAGAGCTGGGGAGGCTGAAGCGAGAGTTTTTTGGGTATTTCCCATCGGGAGCAACGATGGTGACAGCGACAGACGCGATTGGGCTGTATGAGGGGAGCGGTGTGTTCTATGGAAGTGGGGGTATTTGCAACAGCGACAGCGACAGCGGCAGCACATGCACAGAAATGGCAGGATGATAAGTGTTGGGGCTTCTGAAAGACGGTGATGAAAAGCAGAGGAAGGAGAAATGAAGATGAGAGTATTCTTTGATTCGTGTTTGGCGAATGAGTGGTGATGGAGGGTGAAGGATTTGAAGGGATGGGATGGATGATTATTTGGGAGGCAGGAGAATGGAGCACTGGCGGAATATTGGATGAAAGGGGGGAGCCACAGGGGTGGGGAAAGTTTGTTGGGAGCGACTTCTGAGCAGCTGATGTGAAAGAGCGGTTGTTTCTTCCATTTTATTTTGTTTTCAATCTTTTTATTTTTTAATTTTTTAATATTTTTTTTTTGGAAATTACTCACCTCATGAACTTTTGGAGGCTATGCCCTATTTTCTGTTAGGTTTCAAATGATCTGTCAATTCTGATATTTTTTTGTATTCGGGATGTTTTCATGAACCAGCGATTCGGAAGTGAATAATGTTGGATGAAGAAAACTTTCAGGATCAAAGCATTGAGTGATTGCCGAAGAGCAAAGCTCTTTATTCTTGAGGACTTACACGCTTCTCAACAGCATTTCCATTTGTGGAGCAAAAAACACGAATTCATGGTTTCAGAAACATGTGATTTTTATAAAAACACAGGGCGCATATTTCATCTTGACCACAAAAATATATCTCTACCCTTATTTTTTTTTTGAAACTTTTTTCTGTTTTTTATTTATTTGCGAAAAGGCTTGAAACAATAAATAAATAAATATACTTCTTGACATTTATTGTTTTCAGCATTCTACTAAAAAAATTTATGAAAAATTTTTTGTTCAAAAAAATTCTCATTTTTTATTTGGGCACAGATCAATGACTAGCTGTTTACCCTGTGAATATTTCACACCGAACATTTTGAGTAATAGCATCATTGAACATCATTTTTTCTTTATTATTTGAACTTATTTTTAACTTTTTCAAATTTATTTTTTGTTTTTCTCATTTCAGAATTAAACAAAAAAACAAATACGATTTTTCGAATGAACATATGTTTGCGTTCGAATTTTTAATTTCCATTGAATGTTCCTAAAGATAACGGAAAATGAAAGTTATCTCTTCCTTGTTTATATTTTAATTTTGCAATTATTGTGAAACATGATTAACAATAAATAACTTATGTGATCTTACATTTTCCAATGCCAACGAAAACTTTCCCATCTTTTTATTTTTTGGTTTTCTTTTTTTTATTGAAGAGTGTTGCGTTTGTTTTTTTTTTTGAATAAACGTTTATTTGATAATTAACAACGAAGCTTGATTGAAATTGTATCATTTTTCTTTTGTGAACATTGAAAAATGATAAATAGTGCCATTTCAATTAAAGCAATGTCCCAAAAAGAATGAATCCATAAAAAAGTTTATAAAAAATGATACAAAAAACTTTGAACAATAATTTAATATTTCGTGTAACTCCCTTTAGTTTCAATGACTGCGGACAATCTATCGCACATAGACATAATTGTATTATTAATCATGAATTGAGGTATTCTTTTCCAATTTGTTGTCAGACTTTCTTTTTGTTCTGCAATTGTTGTTTTAGGGATATCATTTTCAAATACTCTATCGCTCAACATTTTCCACACATTTTCAATTGGATTGAGATCTGGAGAGCACATTTGCCATGGAACGGTGTGAATTCGATTGTCTTCATAGTATTTTTTCGCTTGCTTTGATTTATGAATTGGTGCATCATCATGAACGAATCTCCTGAAAAAGGGCCTCTTGGTATCAGCTTGCGGTTTCAGAGTGTGCTTCAAAACATTAAAATAATCAATTGAATTTTTTTGTATTTTCAAATATTAATAAATCAATTTTAAAATCCAAACCAACTGCTCCCCATACCGTAAGTTTTTGTCGAGGTTTCTGACTCTGATGATCGAAGGAAACAGCATCATTCAAAGGAATCCATGTCATCCTTCTGCTATCTGGTTCATCAAGGTTGAATTTTTTCTCATCAGCGAAACAGGAATGATTCCATTTATCATCGTCTCTCAAATGGCACTCTGCAAAGTCCTTTTTCTGTTGTTTTGTGTAATTTGTTTCAAATGGTTTCTTTTTTCGAATAGTGTGCTTGGATGGGACATTATGCAATAGGATCCTGGCAGTTATTGATCAACAATATATCAATGTCTCCTTTGGCATATCTCTTGCTCTATGTTTCAAATTTTCTTTCAGTGCTATCTTGAAGATGAATCTGTTTTTTCTTGTTCGAAATTTTTGACGCTCAGGCTTGCACCTGAATATACTTTGTGTAGTTGGTGTTCTTGTGTAAATGTGTTATGATGAGATTCTCTTGAAGTTTTAGGGAATCTTGCAATAGCATTTCTTCTTCATCCTTTTGAATGAATCCTTTTTATTTCCAGCTGTTTTTTGAGTAACAGTAATCGTTGCATTCTGAATTCAATAAATATGAATATATTTTAATTTTCTCACCTTTTTATGTTCATATTTTTCATTTTTTGTTTTTTGTCAGGAAACTTTACGAACCTTTATTTCTGCCATTATTTTATTTTTTGTCATTTTTTCGATGATAAAAAAAGAAATTATTTCATGGTTTGTAAACTGTTTTGTTTATTGAACAATTAATGAAATGATAGGAATGAAATGAAATTCGAAATGATTCTTATGTCTTGTTAACAATAACACAAAATAAGTGTCGAGCGTTGAACAATGTCAGTGAGCAGATTCCCATTAAATTCTATTTAGGTGAATTAATATTCATGTGTAAAATAACATTTAAATAAAATATTTGTCTTTAGATATTATAATTGAAAACGTTAATATTTATTCATTCGAAAAATCGTATTTGAATTTTTTAATATCTCTGAAATGAGAAAAACAAAAAATAAATTTGAAAAATTCAAAATAAGTTCAAATAATAAAGAAAAAATGATGTTCAATGATGCTATTACTCAAAATGTTCGGTGTGAAATATTCGCTGAATAATCAGCAAGTTATTGATCTGAATCCAAATAAAAAATGAGAATTTTTTTGAACAAAAAATTTTTCATAAATTTTTTTAGTAGAATGCTGAAAACAATAAATGTCAAGAAGTATATTTATTTATTTATTGTTTCAAGCCTTTTCGCAAATAAATAAAAAACAGAAAAAAGTTTCAAAAAAAAAATAAGGGTAGAGATATATTTTTGTGGTCAAGATGAAATATGCGCCCTGTGTTTTTATAAAAATCACATGTTTCTGAAACCATGAATTCGTGTTTTTTGCTCCACAAATGGAAATGCTGTTGAGAAGCGTGTAAGTCCTCAAGAATAAAGAGCTTTGCTCTTCGGCAATCACTCAATGCTTTGATCCTGAAAGTTTTCTTCATCCAACATTATTCACTTCCGAATCGCTGGTTCATGAAAACATCCCGAATACAAAAAAATATCAGAATTGACAGATCATTTGAAACCTAACAGAAAATAGGGCATAGCCTCCAAAAGTTCATGAGGTGAGTAATTTCCAAAAAAAAAATATTAAAAAATTAAAAAATAAAAAGATTGAAAACAAAATAAAATGGAAGAAACAACCGCTCTTTCACATCAGCTGCTCAGAAGTCGCTCCCAACAAACTTTCCCCACCCCTGTGGCTCCCCCCTTTCATCCAATATTCCGCCAGTGCTCCATTCTCCTGCCTCCCAAATAATCATCCATCCCATCCCTTCAAATCCTTCACCCTCCATCACCACTCATTCGCCAAACACGAATCAAAGAATACTCTCATCTTCATTTCTCCTTCCTCTGCTTTTCATCACCGTCTTTCAGAAGCCCCAACACTTATCATCCTGCCATTTCTGTGCATGTGCTGCCGCTGTCGCTGTCGCTGTTGCAAATACCCCCACTTCCATAGAACACACCGCTCCCCTCATACAGCCCAATCGCGTCTGTCGCTGTCACCATCGTTGCTCCCGATGGGAAATACCCAAAAAACTCTCGCTTCAGCCTCCCCAGCTCTGGCCGCTCCCTGCCCTTCTGCAGCACACACTCCTTCACACACCCCGACAGCCTCGACCCCTCCATCATCTCCATGCTCGGCCTCGCCCCTTCAACAATCAGCTCCCCTGCCCCCGACCCGTCATACTCCCCAAACGGCATCTTCAGCGTCACACACTCCCACACCATCATCCCAATCGAAAACACCACAGTCTTCTTCGTCGCATGCTTCTTCGCTCCACTCACCAGCTCCGGCGCCTTCCACCGAAGGCACTCTTTTTTGAAACTATCTTCATCCTCAAATGCTGATGAAGGAAGGGAATCATCCTCATCATCATCACCACTTGCAGATGTCACAACAGTCGTTGATGATGAGATGGACGATGAATCCGAGTCTGTTGAGCAGTCTGAGTGCATCGCAATGCAGATCACCATGTGCTCTGAGAACAGCACAATGTGCGGACTCAGGCCATCCAGCGATTGAAGCGCCACTTTCAGCTCGTCGAAGCAATCAAAGCGCAAGCACTTTGATTTAAAAGAAAACATTCTCTCACTTCCTTCTCTTCTATTTACGAGAGATCATCACTTAAGGGTCAGTCACGATCACTGATCTAAAAATGATGATCCCTAACAATCCTCTGGGAACAGGACTTGCGGCCGAACCGAGCGCAGCTGCGCTGCCTGGTGGTCCAACAAGCGGGTTTCCGACATTTCCCGGACCCTTTTCCGCTTCCCAACCTTCTTCTATTTCATCCTCACTCTCCCCACCTTCTACCACCCTTGGCGAAGAAAAAGAAGAAGAAATTACACTGGAAAATTCGTTTCTTAAAATATTTGGTAGAGCACCGGAATTATCGTTATATGATCTTCCATTACCGGAACAGGAGATAAATGACTTGGTTGCTTCGTTGAAGACAGAAGACTTATCCCCTTTCCTCCCTAATGCGCCTCCACCTTTTGTAAGGACTACCAGTCCGTACAAAGACGCCTTAGATCAAGCAGGAGAAAGATGTGAGACGTTTCTTTACCCCGCAATGAAACTTATTTTATTTGCCCATACGAAAACAAAAGATGATGAAGCTCAGAGTGCCGTAGCGCAAGCATGTTTACTGCTTGCACAAGCCTTGAAAGAAGCCAGAAACGCTCGCATCCAAGCGAGATTTGGATTTACCGAAGCAGCGAGAATGAAAGAGGATTCAGCATCACCGCTCCTAACGAAAAGGCAAAGTGATTTATTGGAAGAGGTCAGGAAAACCTCACAATCAACAGCGAAAAGATGGACTTCGTTCTCATTTAATTCCAAATCCTTTGGCAAAAGCAGATATGGAAAACATGAAAGCTACCAACGCCCTCGGTTTTTTCGTTCGGGTCCCCGGTCGTGGGCAGGGAGAAAAACCTCAAATACATACCGCAGAAGTCCTTCTCAAACGCGATCCAGGGGAACGGGAACCAACTAAGCCAGTCACCTTCAATTGTTGGAGGAAGAACGGAATATTTTCGAGAAGCGTGGAGAATGATAGATGGAGAGAAGTTGGTAAAAAGAGGCGTCATTCCAATTTGGAAAAACAGGATAGCCAGGGAGAAATTACTAAACTCAAAAATGGAAACATACAGCCCCCATCAATCAGGGGAAGCAACCAAAGCGATGGCAAAGCTGATCCAGAATCAGCTCGAAACGAACATAATACAAAAAATACAGAAAAGAAAGGTGAAACATTTAAATCCAGTGTTTGTGATAAAGAAAAAACAAGGGGGATGGAGACAAATTATCGATTGCAGAGCGTTGAACAATGCAACGAAGTCAATCCATTTCAAACTGGAGGATTACAGGTCACTAGAACGAATTATAACAAGAGGAGATTATGCAACAACTTTAGACCTAAGCCAGGCCTACTATTTAGTGAAAGTGGACGACAACTTCAAGCCGTTTCTTGCGTTCGAATTCAACGAAAATTACTACTGTTTCAACGGAATGCCATTTGGATACAAAGATTCTCCAAGAATCTTTACAAAAATCATGAGGAAGGTGATACAATTCATCCGGGAGCAATGGAACGTAAGAGCAATCGCGTACCTCGACGATATTATTCTTCTTCACCAAGACCAAAAGAAATTAAAATGGATAACTCAGAAAGTCGTTTCTCTTTTCGAAAGCCTTGGTCTTCTGGTAAACACAGAAAAGAGTCATTTGATTCCCTCACAAACTTTCACCTATTTGGGTTTCGAGTGGAACACGCACCAGTTCAATGTAGCTCTGGAAATGATGAGAACGAAAGAACTTATAAAGGAATGTACCAGATGGAGGAGGAGGTCCCTCAGAGCGAAAGAAGTGAGAGTAAGAGACCTTGCAGCGTTCATTGGAAAGCTGAACGCTACAAGGTTCGTGGTTCGAGAAGCTTCTCTGTTTCTCTCAGATCTTTATCGCACTTTAAACAAAATGGTTTCGATGGTAGGATGGAGAGGGAAGATGAGGATCAACCAGTCCATTCTCCCCAATCTAACCAAATGGATATCGAGGTTGAAAACCAACACGCCAAGACAACTATGCCCACTCTTTCTTCCAGATGCAACACTTACGACGGATGCTTCCAGAAAAGCTGTTGGAGCTTATTTAAGAATCGGAAACAGTATTTTGGATTTTCATCGCAGACTCCCCTATTGGCAACGAAATCAAAGTTCAAACTATCGGGAGATGTTCGCAATTTTGTCAGCTCTAACTCACTTCTCCCCAATTCTGTTATCCAATCGCATCCACAAACTACTTATCAGATCGGACAACTCAACATCGGTGTTCAACCTGAACAGGTGGCGGGCAGGAGCGAATTTGAGAAGACTCCTATTGAAGATTTGGAAACAAACGCACACGATGCAGATTCAAGTGAAAGCGCAACACATCCCCGGTCAAAGAAACGAAAGGGCCGATTCTCTTTCCAGGCTAGAAAGGGGAGGCGACTATCAGATAAAGCAAGAATCCTACAAGGAGCTTGTAACGAAGATGAGATTGAACATAACGTTGGACGCTTTCGCCACAAAAACAAAACAAGAAAGTGAGCAGATGGTGCGGGCCAGGAAGCCCGATAAACGAAGACGGTCTGCAGCAGCCTTGGCGAGGAGAGACAGTTCTTGCTCATCCTCCAATTCCTCTCATTCTTCCGACAATCAGGAAAATGATTCTCGAACGAGCTCGAGGTCTTCTCCTTCTTCCCGATTGGAAGGGACAAATATGGGAGCCGTTGTTGAAAAGAACGACCCATATAGAATGGATGTGGAAGAGCCAGAGCGAACTTCTTACCCCGGGACCATGGATGAAGAGGATGGATGCTTGCCTGCCACCAGGGAAGCTTCGAGTTGTACTGATGAATCCTTAGCGATCAATGGAGAACACTGGTTCAAAGGAGTTTTGCAAACAAGAGGATTTCCAATGGATATATGTGATCTGTGCAAATCCAGTCTTTCGCCTTCGACGTGGCATGGGTACTTACTCAGTTATGCTCATTTCGGAGACCAGTGGACAAACTGCGGCTATGGTCTTTCTGTTGGAGATTGGTTCAATTGGGTCGTTAGATGTGCCGATGTTTTCCTTAAGCTTTTCAACAAGGGGCTGAAGGAGCAATCCCTTTGTAAAATACGATCTGCCATCTCTCTCATTTCTCAATTATTATTCGAGAGAAGTTTGGGAGATTACCCGCTTATGAAGCTTCTCTTCCGATCATTTAAAAGATTGGAAAGGAGGAAGAAGAAAAAATAAGCCTGATATATGGAACCCCAAAATACTTCTTGATTATATATCGGGGCTAGGCGAGAACGCGAACTTATCCTTCACTACTCTCACGAAGAAAACAATTTGTCTTTGCATGCTATTCTCCGCCTGCCGGTTCACCGAGCTCGAGCGGATCAGTCTGAAACATTCTGCAGTGAGAGAAGATTCAATTGCATTGGATACTTCGCTGAAAACAGGACCCGAAAGAACAGACATTATAATACCGTTTCTCACAGATACTCCTTCAATATGTCCTGCCTCAGCAGTGTGTGAATTGTGGTCCAGAATAAGCAAACTTCAAGACAACCCTGACCACTTGTTTATTAACGATCGCACAAAGATTCCACTTTCCGCAAGAGTGCTGAGAAAACTTGTTGCAAATCTCCTTCACGAGACAGGTATACCGAATTATTTTGGTCCTTACTCGATAAAGCATGCTTCAATATCTGCATTGACAATGGCTGGACTACCAATAGCGCAAGTGGCAAAGTTCGCAAGGCTGTCTCCACGAAGCGATACCATTATTAATTACTATTTTCAAAAGATATCGCCACATCCTGTGCGAAAGTGATTGCAGATCAAGCGGCTATTAATGCAACTTCCTCCCAGACCCAGTCATCACCTTTAAGTCTGCAAACCCTTCGCAAACCAAAAATTACCTTTGATGACAATTCAAGTTCAGAAGATATTGAGGACTCTTCGTCAACTGACGAAGAGCAAGATGAGGAGGACTACAGTCTGAACTCAAAGTCTGACAACATCGAGAGCGAAAAAGGAATCAGGATCAGGTTGGAAAAACCTAATCTGCAATATGACAACAAAAGCCAAACGATCTACAACGACGAAGAAGAACCATCAAAGCCAGACTACGTGGAGGAGCCAGACGAGAACAGTCATAAAGAGTATGAAAGAAGGAATTTTCGTGAGAAAAGACTAGTTGGAGAAGTTGTCCAGAAGAAAACAATTGAGATAACAATTAAAACCAGAGCGCAAGCCAAACGTGAGCAACTCGAACAATTGCTGAGGGATGACAAATAAGAGGTCAATCAAATAATAACAACAGCAGAGTATTCTCCCAATTATGGAACTCTCTCGTAAATAGAAGAGAAGGAAGTGAGAGAATGTTTTCTTTTAAATCAAAGTGCTTGCGCTTTGATTGAAAAAGAAAATGTGAATCTCACTTCCTTCTCTTCTTCCCGCCTCGATACACTCCCACCCTTATTATAAACAGATTCTGTTAATGACCCATCTTCCTTCTTCTTCAGGCGTGATATGTAATGAGCGCCATAACATTGTTATGTTTTTTAATGTTTCTATCCTTTTTAGCTATTTCACATCACCGTTGTAATCTATTACTATTTTGCATTTCAGATCAGTTGGGTGACTGACCCTTAAGTGATGATCTCTCGTAAATAGAAGAGAAGGAAGTGAGATTCACATTTTCTTTTTCAATGAAGCACCCCGTTCGCCACCCAGAACATGATCTGAGCTGCTGTCACCTCCCGCTCCTCCAGTGTGCCTATCGCCATCTCTTTCTTCTCGTTCCTTCCATGAAGCAACATGAATAATGAATCCCTCAGATCCACAATCAGCTTCTCATGTGGAGATGAGCAGGCCATCGCATCCACCAGATTCGACATCGACGAGGTTGTTGGGCACAGATCCTCGCCCCTTACAAATGTGGAGTCTGTATCTGTAGTTGAAGTGGATGAAATGGATGGTGAAGGAGTTCGCTTTCTTGTCTCTTCCTCATCCTCCTTCTCCAACATCCATTGAGGGATCTTGTCTGAATCTCTTCCCAAAATGTATTCAGTCGATCCACTCTCACTCAGTAAATGCTCCGATGACTCCGAGTGTCCCAAGCTTTTCTCATACACTCTTTTCTTGATCCTCTCATAGTTCTTTTTCTCTGCCTCTCTCTCAGCTCTCCTCCATTGCTCCTCAGGTGACATCTCCATCGTCACCATCTCAAATGCCTTCGGATCCTTCTTCACTGTGTCTTCAACTATAATTTCCAATTCTTCTGTTCGTCTCTTTTGCTTTTTCCAACGAACAATAAATGCAACTGCAACAATAAGAACAATCAAAAACAGAACAATAAATATCATGGCAATAATAACAGCCCATGAGAATTTTCCTTCTTTTCCTCCTTCAACAAGTTTTTCATCTCCCCTTGTTTGGGGTTCACTTCTGTTCTTCAGAACGAACAGATTTGTTTCTGCATTCTTTTCTCCAAATATGATTGCTGCTGCCACTTCCGACTCGTCGGGTGAAGAAGTGATCATCGCAGACGAAATCGACGAGTGCACTTCTGTTTCTGATGCAAAATCACCCTCAGAAAACTCCCACTTCTCAATCAGTTTTGTGCTTCCCATTCTTGTCACTATCTCAAACCCCAGCTTGCACGGAATGAAAAGCGCCCCTCGGAAGCTCAGACGCATCACAGCCCCTTCCTCTGCCATGCTCACAGAATCCAGAACTGGAATAAATAGCACAGACTTCAGCCCTTCCAGCATCCCTTCCACCTCGCACCCCTTGTTCAGCATCCACAACGAGCTGTTTTCTTTCGCTCCATCTCCGCCCTTCAGGCTCACAACATTCACTGTCGCATCGTCGCTGCAAACAATGTTCCTTCGAATCGATGGATATTTCCCTATCATTGGATTGTTGTTCATGAACCTTCCTTCTTCAATCACAACCTGCCCTCCTGAAATAGACAAACCTCCTTCACTTGAATTCTCAATGGTTGTGTCTTTCATGCTTGTAACTGTGCCCTTCATATCAACAAGCGATCCATCCCATTCACATATATCTTCTCCTTCATCATTCACTATTACATCTAACGCTTGTCTATTCACTCCAAACCTGCACAAATTCATTGACACATTTCGGCAGGCACTCATCATCACCAAACTTCCTCTTTCAGCAGACGATGAATATGACACAAACGAGCTGTTCTCAATCTTCACAAAGCTGTCTTTCAACCTATCACAGGCGATGACTGAGGAAGTCAATGGGACGCTAATATTCTTGCTCATCAATTGGCTTATCTCTATCTCATTTCTTTCTTCCTCATCTCCATTTCTATTCGCATCACTTGAATGCACTTGAATGCCAGATCCTTCGTTGGTCACAACATTGCTCATTTCCATTTTTTCAAGAGTCACTTTTCCATGACTGCCCAGATGCATCACTCCATTTCTGCAACTCACATCCTGAACAGAAATAGATGAACATTTCAAGCAAGCATTTGATTCCACAACAATAAATTGACTGACAGCCGAAAAACGAGTAATGTTCACTTCTTCCATTGATAAGCTTCCATTCCCAGTGACCAACAGCAGAATTAACAACAAATCTGATTCATCATTTCTTGTTGTTTCTTCACATGAAAATGAACATGAAACAATCTGAACCACTCCTGCTTCACTTCGAAGAAATGAACCATGAGTCATCGCAAACGAACTCTCAAATAAAACAAACAGATGAGTCAAAAGCACTTTGTCGGTGCAGCTCAATAGGCTCTCGGCTGATTCATGAACTCCTGATGAAACTCCGATTTTGGCATGCTGCTCTGAACGGGATGAAATGGTAACATTGCATAACTCCAGCTCAGCCGATATTTTCCCTTCTTCGATAATCACAAGCTGGCTGTTGAACTCATATGACAAATGCTGCAGTCCATACTCCAATGTGGCACATGGCTGCTTTTGCGTGCCACAGTTCTTCGAGTCCTCGCTGCCTTTGGAGATGTTTGACATGACAAAAATAACATCATTTTGATATGTGACAATGAACTCGATCAGATTTATCGGCTCATCCACAAACTCTGTCTCATCCACTCCATATATCGCATTGTATCTGTTGTATAATCCTTCTCTCAGATCCAGATTGAACTGTGTTTCATTGATCTGCTTTTTGATATCCACACACTTCACAAACAAATCCCTCCCAACACGCGCAACATTGGAATCAAATCCATCCTTCACAAATTGCATGTTCAGATCCCCAGAAACAGCTGCATCCACATAAATCCCTCCTCCTCTGCCTTTGGCTGTCGAGCACCCACACTGGCTCAGCGTGCTCTCTTCAATTCTCAGACTTCCCTCCCTCTTCAACACAAACAGAATGGCTCCGCCTTCTTCACTGTTTGAGCTTCTGCATTCATCAAATGCGCTTCTGTTCACCACAAGCTTCAAACTTTCCTTATTTGCACTCGAATCAATCACACATGCCCCTCCCACATCTTTCTTCACATCTTTCACATGGCATTTCTCCAGCAAAATGGTTGGACTGCTTTTCATTGATTTTGCTTGCTCATGATTGCTCCTGCTTGCTCCCTCAACTTCAATCACACTTCCTTCGTTCAGACTCAATCCTTTTATTACAAGCTCCTCAATCCTGCCTTCACATCCCTCTGAAACAACAAGAAGACTTCTCTCACAATTCAAATTCGAAGCATCAAAATTCGTAATCTCCAGGACTCCTTCTCTCACACAGATAAATGACACAAGCATGTGAATCCTCTTTTCTGCCAATCCTTCAATTGAACAGTTTACCAGACTCAAGTTCCCATTCTCACTCAAAATCACTGCCTTTTCTTCATTGTCATATTCCCCTTCCATTTCAAACTCGACTCGAGCAATCCTTGCTGTGCTTTTGCTCCAAAGGCATGCTTTTCTGCTCTCATTCACTTCGTTTTCAATCACCATTTTCACCTTCGATACCTCGTCTTCCACAGGATCCCATGCTTCGATCGAGCAATCAGTCATCTCAAACACCTCATTCAGCTCAACTTTCCCCAAAATAAATATCCAACGCTTATCTGTCCCTTCGCTCATCTGCCTAACACCTTTCCACCAACTCTGACAAGGATCTTCAGCTGAACCACATCGAGCCACATCATGCCCTTCATCTGACACATATATCCTTTCGCTTCTGTATCCCACAACAAATCTGAACAAATCTGTTTCATTGAACACCTTGTCACTTCCAACAAACCCATTTGCATTGCTCTTCAGTGATTCAAAGTCAAAATCAAAAGTGTCTGCTGACACGGTGCTGTTCAGATCAAACGACTCAGCAAACAGATTTTCTCCAACATCTGCCTTGTTCCCTTCAAAGACAACAGTACTGAACAAGATAGATCCGGCAATTTTGGACTTCTTGCAATCAATGAACAATCCGCCTCCTCTGCTTCCTTCAGTTAAGCATTCACATTTTTGAATTGTGCAGTTCTTGACTTGCAGTCCTGCTTCATTTTCAAGAATAACATTTGCCAATCCCCCTTTTCCATTTTGTGCTGAAGCCACTGCCTGAAATGAGCAATTATTCATACTCACTGTTCCAGTCAATTTCAGTGGTTGAGAACCAAAAACCATCTGCCCTTTGAAACAACACCAGTCCAAAGTGACTTCTCCTCCATCCATTTCCAACACGACAAACCCTACAGTCTCTTGTTGAGAACATTCAAATATGCAACTGCTCATCTTCATATCACCATTTGTGGATTCAGACAAAATAAGTGCTTTCACTTCATTTCTCAGTGAATGCGGAAATATAAAGTCGACAAAGACAAACTCTGATTTCTTGCTGTTCACAATAGCCCCATCCCCATTGAATTCACCTTTTTCTTCAAACAGCAAAGAAGAATGAACCTCATCTTGTGCTGACCGAATTCTAATTTCTGACGCATCACTCCCATCTTTAACACAAGCCTTCTCCAAAATAACAATCTCTGAGTTATCCTCTCCGGATTTTATGTTCTGGACACCCCGCCATAGTGTTTGACATGCATGCTTTTCCAACCCACATCCAATTACATCATATCCTTCAACTGACAAATATACACATTCTGAATGCAGCTGAACCAGAAACAACCTCAAATTGACTGGCTCAAAATAATATGATTCATCACTTCCCCACAAATCAACACTATTTCCTTCTTCTTCATTTTCTGCCACAAAACAAAATCGAATGGGAGACACACTTATGTTCAATGCCTTGCAGAACACAAACATGTCCTTCCCTTCTCGTGCACTATTCTCTGAAAACAACAAATCTTCAAACACGAAGTTGTCAGTCGAATCGTTTCCGATGTGAAGACACACTCCTCCTCCTCTCCCATCTTCACCATCAACATTCCAATTCCTCACTGTGGAATTTTTCATCAACAACTTATCTTCTCCTCCCAGTTCACACCACATCATTCCTCCATTCGCCACACTCACTCCCCACCCTTCAAAACAGCTTTCATTCGCTATTTCCACATTTCTTGTCTTTTTCGCTTCCAACAAATGACCATTTTCAATGCTGCACCCACTTGCTCTAACATTGCTCCAAACTATTTCTGCTCCTTCTCCTCCGCATATCAAACTCTTTCCTTCCGTCGAAACACCTTTGATTGCCATTTCAGAAAAACTGATCACTCCTCTTTCCACATCAGCAATTCCCTTTCCCATTTGAAAGCCAATCCCAACAACACTCACTGACTTCATTTCCAGCTTTCCATCTGTTTCTTTCACAATCCAAACACAACTTTCCATTTCAATCCCGCTCTCCATTCCATTCTCAACCCCAAACGCACATTCACTTATCAGACACTGCCCTCCTTCTATTTTCAGAAGCTCTTCATAACCGGCTGTTGTGGGAGTTGCTGGAAGCTCAAATGCCAAGCTCCGTATGCTCAAGAAAATGGGGCTGCTGACCAATGTTATATGACCGCCTCCTCCAACTCCAATAACCGGCTTTGTGAGGCCTCTTCCCTGAATTGCCAACGATGAATTCCTTGCGATATCTGCATCCAATGTTGTGTTTCCAATCACCCTGATTGTCGAATGCGAGTCATTCATCAATGAGAAGGCATATCCAACATCCTTGCATGGTGTTTCTTCGAACCCACACTCCTTTTTGTTCACTTTTGCTCCATCCACAAACATTATCTTTGGAGATTCAGGAAACAGTATCACCAGTATCGACACATTTATCGCTGGGGAAACTGAACCATCATACACCCAAAATCGTTCTCTCTCATCTTCTTCATTCACCGATCCCTCCCAAAGAATTTCATTCAGCATCCTCCTCACATCCTCACACACAACATACACATCCCTTCCCAGCAATGCTTTGTTCTCACCAAATCTGTTCTTTTGCATCGAATAGCTCAAATCAGTATCTTCAAACTCCAAAAACATTCCTCCACCATATCCTCCTGATTCACTCACCTCATTGAATTTCACACTGTTTCCTTCAAACTTCAGCATTCCTCCTTTCTCCAGATGCACCACCAATCCTCCACCTTTTGCTCCTTCTTCAGCACAGACAATTGTCTCAAATGCACATTCCTTCATCTCAGCCACTTTCCCTTCCCCAGCCCTTCCCACAACTCCTCCTCCACTCCCAACCTCTCTGCTCACTGCAGTCACACTGTTGTTCTGCAGCTGAATTCCACACGAACCATCAAAATACAGCACTGCTCCATTCTTCATGTCTGCTCCTTTTTCACTCGAATTCACAATACTGACTGAACCTCCAGAATTCACATGGATAAGCCCACAAACATCTTCTCCATGCACACCCTCTAATTCCATTCCATTTAGCAGAGCACTTGCCCCATTTCCCTGAATCACCAAAAAGCTATTTGTGCTGAATTTCACATCCCTCATTTTCACTCCAACCAAACTGGATTCTCCTCCAACAACTTTCACAAGCGAGAAACTGACAACGTTCGTTCTGGCTATGAACGAAACATTATTCATCACAAGTGATGAACTGAAACACACAAACAGCGCACTCTTGCTGTCTGGCATCGAGGATGGAACACTAAACATCATTTTCCCAAATGTCGTTGCTGAACGCGTTTCAATAAATCCTTCTCCATTGATACTCCCTTTGCTCGCAATCACAACCTCCACCCCAATCTCTTCCGTATTGATCTTCATTTCTTGCTCTTCAATTTTCAGCTGGTTCGTGATTTCATATTGCGGAAGCAATCGTATTATTGCGCTGCCTTGGCCAAAAATTGTTTTTCCAGCAAACAACACATCTGCACACGGATAATCTGAAAACCCACACAATTTTCCATTAATTCCATCATTTCCAACAAATGCAGGACTCGAAAAGTTCCGAAACAGCAGCACCAACGGAATTGCTTGCGACTTGTTTCCACTTTCAAAGCCCATCATATCCTTCAAATTTGGCATTTCTTCTTCGCTCTTGGCAAACGAAAAATTGAACACAGTGTCTGTTGTAATCTTCTTCAGCTCATTCGCTTCCACAAAAATATTATTCCCTCCATTGTTTGCACCATTTCTTTCTTCTCCCAGGCCAAATGAAATACTCCGCAAGATCACATCATATGCTTCTTCCACAATTCTCACAAAAACTCCTCCCCCATATCCTCTTCCTTCTTTTTCTTCGCTCAAATCGCGAGCATTACACTTCTTAACATCCATTCTTTCCCCTTCCTCCCCAATTCGCAGCATTCCTTCTCCACTCAAAGTCACCATAATTCCTCCACCGCACCCATCATTTGCCGAGCAATCATCAAAAGTGCTGTTTCTCGCAACAACACTGTTTTCATCACCAATATTTCCATTCAGGGCACTTCCATTCTGCATGCTCACACAAACGCCACAAAACGAACAATCCTCAACAGTCAATGTCTTTCCATTCACATCGCAGATCATCCCCCCTCCTGACGCTCTATCTTTCTTTCCACTCATTGTCGTTTTTGCCAATGTCAGAATCCCTGATGAATGTAATTCAATTACACTCACTTCTCCATTCGTAATAACTCCAATCAAAATACTTTCATTCATGTTGCATACTGCTTCTTCTTCAATCCTCATCAATGGATGCAATCGAAACTCCACTTCATTCACACTCAACCCATTTATCTCCATCCTTCCTCCAACACAAAGCACAAGCCCAACACTCACAAAGGATGCAGATCTCACTGAATATTGGCAGTTGGTGAGGTTCAGTGTTTCAGCACTAATCTTCATCAGCCATTCTCTTCCATTCAGACTCTCTGGAACAACCAAAAAAAGAGACTCAAACAAACAATTCGAACTCACTTCAATCATCGCATTCTGATTCACTGTTATGTTTTCATACACATCCATCCTCGCCTCCAACGCAGCTCCTCTGAATGTGCTCGATCCACTCGACAATGACAGTTCTGATCCAAGAATTCCAGATTCGCTAACTTTCAAGCTTATTCCACTTGCCTTTTTCCATTGTGCAATCCCATACTGAACTGTTTCACATGGATACCCTGTATACCCGCATCGTGAAAAATCTTTTTTATTCGCCCCACCAACTGCAACTTCTGAAACATCCTCTCGCAAGAATAACACAAGTGGAATCACATACCCTTCATCTTCTTTCTCTGTTCCAACAATCTCATCTTCTTTCAAAAGATCTGGCCCAAATCCAATCCTTGCGCTGTCAATCACATTCCCCATTTTTTCTGTCTTCACAAACATGTTTTTCCCACATTTGTTTGCAATACACCCTGCAAATTCAACATTTTTCAGCCGAAAGTTGCCTGTGGACTTCACACAATCCAGAAATATCCCTCCTCCATATCCTCCCTGGTCTCCAATCATTCCAGCTTGACATTCTTTCAACTTTGTCAATCCTTCGATTCCAATATAAAAGATAGAATCTTTTTCCATCCCTATTTTCATTCCTCCTCCATTTCCCTTCTCACATACCACATTCATCTCTCCTCCTTCAACCTCGAGTTTCTGGCCTTGCCCAATAACACCCTGAATCGCTCCTCCGTCTCCACTTGAAAGCAAGCATCCACTGAAAATGGTTCGATTGACAATGCTGTTTCTCGCCTTGTTGATGTTGATTACAGACCCTTTGTTCCTTCCTGTGCTTTCAAACTTCGAGACACTTATCAGCAATTCCGAATCACTTTCTGCCTTTATCAGACCAGATTCTGCGCTCAATACATCGGTGCAAACAAGATTTTCTGCTTTGACTTTTGTACCCATTTGAGCGCAGATGATCATGGGTTCCTTGAATGCTAGGCTGCCGACTTCCATATCACTCAATTCAACTTTCCCATTCTTCACAACAACAAGAGAGTATCCAATCTCCGAAACTGAACTGCTTCCCTTCACAAGTGACGATGATATCTGCAGGCTTCCTTCAACTTCCTCTCCCACAACAAACACTGCTGTTTGCGACGATTGCAGCCATGCCTCCAAAGACAAGCTCACAAGACTTATGCAAACATCACACATCACCTCAATCACTCCACTCTGCTCGCTCCCATTTCCAACAACACTTATTTCTGATTTTCCACTCACTCCACTGATGCTGTATTCTTCATCTCCCCTCAAACTCAAACACTCCAAAAGGGAATACGATGAAGCAATTGTCAATTTGTGCACTTTTTCCTGTTGAGCGAGAGAATACCGCATTGTTTTGCACGGATAGTCTTCAAAGCCACACACTCCAACATCCACTCCGTCGCTTCCAACATTTATTCTTTCTCCTCTTTCTCTCAGGCAATAAACAAGCGGGATGACCACCTTTGGTGTTCCTTCATCTGTGCCCATTGCTTCGTCAACAGTGAATAATGAGGAGTAATATGCAATTCTTTCTCTTGTGACACTTGCCTTCAGATTTGGAGAATACACATATACATCTTTCCCAAACAGCGCATCATTATTCTCAAACCCTGGATTCGAAATCACAAAATCATCTGCTGCATTTGTCAGCTTCAGATAGATGCATCCTCCTCTCCCTTGGCCATTTTGCACATTTCCTTCTCCATCATTAGCCACACAGTTTCTCATTGCTGTTGTCAACCCTTCTTTCCCAATCGACAATTGACCTCCCTCAGCAAGTGACAAGGCAGCCATCCCTCCATTTCCATTCAAGCATCTGCAGCCACTAACTGTTGTGTTTTTCCATTCAAGGCGCTCCTCTCCTTTGAATACTTTCGATATCAAGGCTCCATCGCCTTCTTTTCTCACAATCTCTGTGATGTTTCCCCCATGGACGCATATCTCTCCACAGTTGCTCGTCGACAAAAGGCAGCAGTCTGAAAAGACAATGTTCTTGACTTCACAATCATCGAGAGAGATTCTGCCTTCGTCAGCACTTAGAAAAGGCCTGTTGAAAATACCATCAGGCACATCACTTGTGATCACACATTTATCCAGATGCACAAATCCAAACATTCCAGTCACCTGAAAAAGAAATGAATTGTTGGAAATGCTTGCGCTGTGAATGAGAGAAAATAATTCCATCTCAAGTGATCCATATTCAACGAGAAACAATGACCCGGATTCTGCGTGACTCGAAATGTTCACTCTGTCCAATCCATCGCTCTTCTTCAGCAAAACACTTCTTCCGCCCACTTCTATTTTTGTTTCGTCAAAGCGTTCGCTCACCAATCTTATTGAATGGTGCTTGAAACTTACCCACTGATTCATTGCAAATCCAATTGTTCGGCATTCATCATCGGTTCCTCCACAGTCGTTGTGGTCTCCTCCAGACTTCGCTGTATTCACAAGGATTGGATCTGGACTTGCATTGGGGTCTGGAAGCCATTCACTTTTGTCAACATTTGTTGTGACTCTGTTGTTTTTATTTGAAAGTGAAAAGGAATATTTTATGCAATCGGGAGTCGCTTTTAAGTAATCTGTATTCCAGTAATGAATATCATGGCCATCGTTTGAAGCAGCAGAATTGTTTTCAAAAAAACAATATTGAATAAGCAAAATTGATTTACCCAACAGAATTGATTGCGATATTGCACCTGAATGGCTTTCAGTGTGAGAATTGGTTAAGCTGCAATCTGTGGCAAAAGATTTTTCTTTTAAATTGTGTGTGTGAATAGATCCACCATAGCCAATTGATTCACAATTTGAAAATGAACTTGAAAATAATTGCAGTATTCCATCTTCGCAATTAAATGCTCCGCAATATCTGTCTGTGTTGCAATTCGAAAATATGCTTCCATAAATGTTAAACAAACCACTTGCCAAACATATTGCCCCACCATATGACTGGGATGTCAAATTAACGTAACACTTCGAAAAATTTGTATTCACAATGATACCAACAAATTGGTTATTTTGATATATGGCTCCTCCTCTTGTGTATGTGTTTTTGTCGTTCCTTGTGCTGCAACCTGAAAATGAACATTCTGTAACATTCAGATTGGCTGATCCTGCCACGAGATTGCTCCTCCATTCCGATCTGAAGAAGAGCAGTTGGTGAATGTGCATCCAACAAACACAATATCTCCCGATATAAATAATGGCAAAGGACTTGTAAAAGGCTGATCTTTATATGAGTTCTTGGTTTCAGTAAAGGTGGTGTTCATCGAAACAAATCCGCTTCCCCTTTCCGCTCCGACAATCACTCCATCGAACGTGTTGGCACAATTGCTTAAAAAACATCCAGAAACAACGTTTTTCTGCAAAGTTTGCTTTAATACACTTTTTGCTGCAAATGCTGGCTTTTGTCGCGCTGTAATATTCATGAATTCGCACATGCGAACATCAACTTGTGAAAATAGTTCGCTTCCCACAAATGGAGAGGTGGAGTACACCACAATGTCTGAAAAGATTGAAGAAGCCATTTCAACAAATCCAACATCAATTTTTCTTTTTTCTTGGGCTGTTGTTGTTGACACAAGACATGGGAACGCATTGCAATTTCCATTATTAATTGCCGAAATGTTGTTCATTGCAACTCCACTTTGGCCACAGCAGATTGGCGAATAACAACCTTTGTCGAACATTTCCAACAGGCAATTCGAAAGAAAAAGAATCGACCTTTCGGCATTAAGTGCTGGCATTCCACTGAAATGTGTTCTTATTGCTATCGTGTGAAAATAGATCGATGAATTTGCCAACATAATGCAAGACTCAAGCTTTGACGAAATTATTGCTTTTTCCAGAGAATCATTTTTCCTCTGTTGAATTTCCACAGAATCATTCTTCAAATTTCCTTCATAATCATTTTCAAATAAATTATTCTTTTCATCATCGTTCAATTTCGATGGATTGTATTCCTTCCTGCTTATTTCAGTAAAATTCGAATTATTTTGTCCCTTGAATCCAAACGAATTGAAAAAGGAAAAAAATACACAAAACAAAATAGAACATCGAAAAGCATAAGGATGCCACATTTTTCTTGAAGGCAAAAAGTGCAGGACAACTTTGGAAGCAATTTGTTTGACTGATCCTGTGAGATATAATATTTTGATTTGAATTCCTGAATACCCTTTGTTAATAAATTGAAGCAATCAAAAAAAAAAAAAAAATAATTAAAATAAATGAAAATCTTTGTTAATCCAAATGTATATTTAAAAAAATGAATAATACCTGTTTCTCTGCAAAATAAGGCAAATGTATCAATTAGAGTGGAATTCTTTGCAATTTTTGAACAATCAAGATAAACAAAAATAAAAAGAAAATTCAAAAAAATAAAAAATCCACCTTTTTTACCCCTTGCAAAAGCCATAAGAAATGGCAGTCACACAGAAATAAATATCGATTGTTCAAACCATTTTTGCTTCAATCTCCCAATAAAGTGTGAATGTATTTGCATTTTGACAGAAAATAAATTAAATAAATAAAATTCGAACAATCGATAACATTTTCGAAAAGCACACACAACATTCATTACTAGAGATGAGTCGTATGAAGGTGATGGAGTGCAAGCATTCTCATTCCAAAAATTCCCTAAAATGAGGCTTTTCGCATCATTTGCTCAAAAAATGCTTGAAGAAGAAGTATTTTTTTATTTTTTAATAAACTTCATAATGTCTTTTCTTTTAAAATTATTTATTTGCTCCTTTTGATTCGATATGCTGCAAAAAAACATCAGATAATTATTCTTTGTGTTTCTCCGCTTGCAACTTTTGCAAACCCTTCATTATAAGCAAACAAGAACAAAAAATGCTTCTTTAATTACATGTGAATTATTTTTTTGTCTTTTTAGCCTCGGAATCTTCGATAAATCGTTTTTCTTTGATTGAATTATTTATGTTATGGTGCCAACAGAGAAAACTTTATCTTTCAATTGACCAGAAAAAAGTTAGGCACATTACACATTTAGAGTTTATTCATTTCTCTAAAATTTGTAACGAAGATTTTTGATGAAGATACATTTTTCAAATTGTCCAAAGATTTTGAACATTGTTCCTTCGCCTGACAACGAAACTCTTCAAAAATAAATGGGCATTCATGTTGATTTTGCGAGAACTAATTTGCAAAAATTTTTTTAAAATGCAATCAAAAACCAGTCTATTTTATTCACAAAAAATAATCCATCAGATTCAACATCAAGTGAAAAAAGAAAAAATGTGTAAAAGACTCGAAGCTTTTCACTTTCTCTCAGAAAATAAACAAAATAAGTTCAACCATTAAAAATGAAGGAATCTTTGTGCCACAACGCAAAAAGATTTCATTTTCCTGAACTCAAAACAATTTCAACAAACAATCCTTGAAACGCAAAAACTTCAGCTTTTTCTTTCTTTCTTTCTTTTCTTTTGAAGCAGATACGATGTTGTTGCCCAATAGGAGCTGACGCAATTTAGTTGTCAGATTTCATTTTAGTTTGATCTGGACTGGACTCGGAAGAAGCATTCGAAGAAATCGTTGATGATGATGATTTTGATGTGGGCGCAGACGAAGACGATGGAATCGGATAGTCAAACACAATTGGCGGGTTTGTCGGCTTGTAATCTTCATCTACGCTCGAAGGGTTGATGTAGACTGTCTCTCCATCGAAGCTGATTCCGTAGCCGTCGTGGAAGTGCCCAAATACATGCACTTTCGGGTGGATCCGCGTCCGAATCTCCTCCAGCAGATCCACATCCCCTTCATGCGTGCCTGATGGAATCGTGTCGCCTCTGCCCATCGGCGGGCCATGCGTGATGAGGATGTCAATCCCTGCTGGAACTGTCTCCCACTTCTTTTTGCACTCTTCTCCACGAGCCAAGTTGAACGCCCAATCATAAAACCACGCCTGATACGGTGACCCATATATCCGGATCCCTTCGATGCATGTCTCCTTGTCGTGCAAGTACGTGCAGCACCCTTCCAGCTTCGCAATTTCCTCCGAAGGCACAAGCTGCTTTTTGTGCCCAAATCTCTTCCACGACCGCTCATAAAACCCTGGCTCCATCGAGATGTCGTGATTTCCCGCAATCACAACCTTGTGCTTAAACGGGACACTTCTCATGAACTCTGCAAAACTGTCGTTCTCTCGGTCTTGCCCTGTCATCGTGAAATCCCCACTGTGAAGAAGCACATCTCCCTCCGGCAGGCCTCCGCTGATGTGCCCGTGCCTCCCGTGCGTGTCTGAAATACACACAAAACGCAGATATCCCTCGGGCTTTGGCTGCTCCTTCGGGTTCTTCACAACATACGGAATTGGCTCCACAAACTTTTCGCGCTTTTCCAAAACGCTCCACGCCAACGGAGTTACATCATGGCGGAACGACTTCCAGTCCAATTCTTCGTCGATGTTTGGAACCTTCTTTTGAGTTAACTGCGTCCAAATCATCAAAAAAATTAATTGATAAAAAATTAATATTCTGTTATGGTAACGAAATATTAAATTATTTTTTCTCAAAGAATTTTTGTTGTTATTGATGCATTTCAATTGAAAAAATGTATTTAATCGTTTAAGTTGCTGTTTGGATAATGTTTATTCGCGATGGAATATCTTTTGTTTCAAATATAACCTGTCAAATGCATAAAAATAAAGAATATTTTTTCATATTCATGGATAATAATAATCTGAAGTCATTTTTTTTCAAATACAACAAATCAAATGATTTTTAGGTTTTTGTAAACAATTGTTAAACAAAAAACAATAAATTGTCTTTTGTGAATTACAAAAAAGCATTATTAAAAACAAGATAATTATGTCTATCAATAAAAAAAAAAAAAAAAAAAAAAAAAAAAAAAAACAAGTTGAACATGAAAAATTACTTTGGTTTCAAGCTTACAAAAAATGGGTGAAAAGTCGGACTTTCTAGCTTTTTTTTTGCACAAGGCATAGAAAAATTGTTTCTCTCATAACTTCATGAATTTTTATCAGATTTCAAAATATATTTGATTTTCATATATGAAAACAAACTTCATTGATGCTATAACAAAATGTTTTGTGACTTTAAAAGTATTTCAAAAAACGAACCCATTCTTATTGCATTTTTTGATTTCGAAAGGTCAATGAAAAGTGCATAATTTTTCAATGAAAATGCCTGAGGTCAAATATTTTGTCCCATTTATTAAAATTCACACATTTGTTTCGATTTTTCAATTTTTAATGTCAAAATGAAAATATTTGTTGATTATAAAGCTGAAAAAAACAACTTTCATTTCTGCAAATATTTCAAAATAGACAGAAAAATACCCGTTAATTTTCAAATTTAGTGATTATTCACGATTTTAGTGTGATTATAACCGATGAAATTATTCATAAAAAATGCAAAATTTATCGATGCACGAAAAAATGTGATTATTCGCGGTCTTTATTACAACCGAGGTGATTATAGTCTGAACCGGATATAATCACGTCGAATATAATCACATTCGTGTATAGTCACATTTTTCCATGCACCGACATTTTTGGCCTATTTTTCATTCATTTTTCACCTCATATTGTCACAGGGCTGAAAATATATAATCACAATTTTTTTCATTATGGGTGATTTTTTCAATGAAAATTCCATTTTTTGATCGAAAATCTCATTTTTTCGCGTTTTCTAAAATGTGCTTAAATAAGTAAAAATAATATACATTTGTGCAAAAAATTAATTTCGCAATTGAAAAATGCGTTTTGATGAATTTTCAAAAATGAAAAAATCGACCCAAAATTAATTAATTAATTAGTTAATTAATTTTTATTTTTTTCTGTGTTAAGCAGCATCGTATATTATCACAATCGGATATAATCACAAAAAGTTGTGCAAAAACCGATGTGATTATATCCGGTTTAGACTGTATAACCGAGCTATACTGTACTGGCTTTTCAGTTAAAATTCTTGAAAAGTTCCTTTTCATTTCAATGCTTAATACAAATAAACGATAATTAAGACTTTGTATATTTTTTCATTTAAATAAAATTTGACACAAACACTTGTTTATATTAAAAATCGTGTTTATAGCAAAAACAGTGAAATGAGAAAAAAAGTCAAAAATTTAATTGAAAAAGTCAAAAACAAGTTAAAATAATAATATAGGAATGTGGAATTGTGATGCTGCGGCTTGAAACGTTCGATATGAAATATTCGCTTCACAGTCAGCAAGTCTTTGATCTGGGTCCTAAAATAATATAAATTTTAATTATCTTTTTGAATATAAAAATTTCAAAATTTTTATCAACAGAATTCTGAAAAACAAAAATGTCTAGAAGTCTATTTATTTTGTTTTTGTTTTAAGCCTTTTTACAAATCAAAAAAGCAAAAATAAGCGGCTGATCCTTTGGTAAGTTCCAAGTCTATGGATCATCGACAAAAAATATTTTATATGTTTCAAACGAAAGAAGAAGTTATATTAATTAATTTAAAATTAGTGTTTTCAGTCGAAAAAGTGTTTTTATGAACTTTCCATTTTTCATTTGATCTATCTCATAACTTTTTCTTGTTTTGAATTGGTTTGTAATTTTTGTTTATTGTTCAAAATAAACAGTCTTGAAACTTAAATGTTATTGACATCGTATTAAAATCGATAATGCTTTCAATAACGAAATCAAATTTTTTGGTGTGATTTTTATGCATTGAATATGTTTGATATTATTTTTGTTTTTGTCTTTTTAACAATATATTCAATATCATATAAGAGAATTTGTTTTTTTTTAAAAAAACTTCCATTTGTATCTCATGTGATTAACTGCTATTTGGCTGAAAAGGACAGAAATATATGATGATGAGGTTGATTTCGAATTAGAAACAACAACGATAACAATGAGGCTGAAAAAGTACAAGTTAGTTGCCATGATTAGCAGCAATAGAAAACTTTATTAATCAGCCTGCAAAATGAAATTCTCAACTCGCTATGACCATTGTACTCGGTATTCAGCCACTCTTTATTCTCGCCTTGACTTCACTGTTGTTCATTGTTTCAAAAAAGAATTTATTATCTTTTTCGTTAGTTCATTAATATTCTAATTGAAACATTTATATCATTAGTTGCACTCACACATTCCAGATAAAGCGCAACAATCAGCAACCAATCAACTTCTTTATGCAGTTCTCCTACTCCTTCTCCTTCTCCTTCTTCATTCAGTTTCTACAAGAAAGACAGCATCCAAAAAAAATTAATAGTTAATCAGCAACTTTCAGAAGATGAATGGAATGAAATTTAATGGTGACGAAACAAAATCTTGTTGTATTTCACTAATTGATTTCTGAGTCAAGTGAAATGAAGAGGAATAAAATTCAGCTCTGACCGTTTCGAGAAAATGATTTCAATGAAAATGATTTAAGAATTGAACAAAGTACAATTGATATTTTGAAAAGCAGAATTTCATTTGACTGAGAAGGATTTAAAAAGGATTAAAAAATTTTCTTCTTTTCATTCAAAAAGAATGAAAAAATACTGTGAGCATTTTTGTAATTGATTGGAGGATAGAACAAACAAGAGAGTTATTAAGAAAATTCAATGGCAATGAACTTCTTCAACTAAGTTCATTATGAATATCATTATATAATTATTTATCACTTTTCAGATTTGTAACTGTTTAATTCTGAGCTTACGTTGTGAATAGTGAAATACAATAGAATACATTTTCTTCTTGATGATCTTTAATTATTCTCAAGAATTGTCATTTATTTCTTGTATTTCTTGAAATTCTTAAAATGCAATTTTTTTTAGAATAAACAAAAAAGACCATAGGTTTAAAAAGGCAATAACTTAACAACGAAAAACATTGTTTTGAAATTAATATTCTCAAAGATAATGGAGGGCAACAATTCGTTCAATGAAGATTCGTGATAAAAGAACGAGTTGAAAAGATAGTTTGATTTTTTTGATTTTTCTTTTAGTGCAATGAAAAAAACGAAAAAAAATAAGTTTTTGAGATAAAAATAAAATGAGTATAGTTTTTCAAACATTTATTAGATTATCAGAAATATCCAATGATAAATAATCATGAAAATTTTCGTCGAAAAAACCAAATGTGTTATGAAAACAAACAATTACATAATCGTTTTATTTTTCTTCATTCTTTTAAAACACTTTTCTATTTACACTTTTTCTTTTCGATTCTTTCATTTCATCTTCTGCCCCTTTTCTCAGTCTTTTTGCTTCATTTATGAATAATCAAGCATCAAAATGTTATCTTGTCGTTCAATATTGGCTGCTGAATTTCGTTAAAACCAGTATCAACTGTTCCTTTTTTCAATAAGTCTTCTTTCTTCACCGCATTATTAGATGCAGTCGCTTCCCAAGCACAAGAACCGTTCTTTCCAATATCTCTAATGTTTCTTTTGATGCTCGTTTTCCCTGAACAAAACTATTTCCAAGCTGAACAAACTGTTCGCCAAAAAATGAAAGCAATGAAAAGCATTATCGATTTTAATACGATGTCAATAACATTTAAGTTTCAAGACTGTTTATTTTGAACAATAAACAAAAATTACAAACCAATTCAAAACAAGAAAAAGTTATGAGATAGATCAAATGAAAAATGGAAAGTTCATAAAAACACTTTTTCGACTGAAAACACTAATTTTAAATTAATTAATATAACTTCTTCTTTCGTTTGAAACATATAAAATATTTTTTGTCGATGATCCATAGACTTGGAACTTACCAAAGGATCAGCCACTTATTTTTGCTTTTTTGATTTGTAAAATGAAACAAATGTCTACAGTCAAGTTTCGAATTAATTTTTGAGTTCGTTATTGGTTAAATGGGTGATTATTTTTGATATCTTATTTTTTCAAACAAAATTTGTGTGCAAAAATATTTCTTGAATATCAAAAAGAAAGAAAGAAAAATAAAAAGAAAAAAAGAAAAAAAGAAAAATAAAAAGAAAGAAAGAAAGAAAGAAAAAAAGAAAAAAAGAAAAAAAGAAAAAAAGAAAAAAGAAAAGAAAAGAAAGAAAGAAAAGAAAAGAAAAGAAAAGAAAAAGGCTTATTGAATGCATTTTAATCTTTGATTCGGAAAAACCATTTGTTTTTTAAAAAATATAATTATGCTTCATCTCTCTTTAATTTATGCTATCTTTTAAAAAACTAACAATCTCAGAAAAATCAACACCCCGAAAAAAGATATGATTTCAAAAATAATCACCCATATGTTATCTAAATTCGCAGAAAACATATACACAAATATTTTGAAAAATTTTTAATTGATAAAAGTTAGAAAATTTCATCCTCTTATATTATCTTTGTTAAGCATTAATTTTTCATTATTGAAATTTCGATTTCTATTGAGAGTTTTTCGACTTCGGTTGAAAATTTTTCGATGTGAAATAATTTTTGGTGTAAATACACCAAAAATTATTCAAATTCGAAAAAAAAATAATTCGATTTCGGAATTAATAATTCAAAATCGAAAATTAATAATTCTATTTCGTTATTTATTAATTCGAATTCGGAAATTAATAATTCAATTTCGAAAATGATTATTTCAATTTCGAAATTCATTATAAACTGAAATTTTTAATTTCTCTTGAGAATGAATTTCAGAAAATTTCAAATTATTTTTAAATCAATCAAATATTATTGCTCAAAGAAAACTGTTTTTTTTAATTGAAACAATCAATAAATCAATTTTTTGAATATTTTTTTCATTTTCGAAAATCATCACTCAAATGGTAAAAATATTTCTAATGATTCATTCTGTATTATTCACAATTAGAAATTGCAAATAATCAATCACAATTTTTTGAATAACAAAAAACAAGAATGTTTTCCCAATAATTGTTTAAAGTTTCTTTAGAGTAAAAATAGAAAAACATCAATTTTAAATTCTAAAATGAATTTCTTTTCTTTTGAATTAACTCCAATCATATTTTTTTCAATGAAAAGGAATGAATATTTTTTTATTTGAGAATGCATCATTTTTCAAATATAGATAAACAAAGAGAATTGATGAAATAAAAATAAAGAGAATTTAAAACCCAGAACACAAGTTATTCCTTCCACAAATCAAAAAAATATTCATTTTCGAAATTGAATTATTCTTTTTCGAAATCGAATTAATAAATAACGAAATTGAATTATTAATTTTCGATTTTGAATTATTAATTCCGAAATCGAATTATTTTTTTCGAAATTGAAAAATTAATTCCGATTTTGAATTGTTCTTTTTCGAATTAGAATTATTCTTTTTCGAATTAGAATTATTTTTGGTGTACATCAAAAAAAAAAAGAAAAAGAAAAAAAGAAAAAAAAGAAAAAAGAAAAAAAGAAAAAAGAAAAAAAAAAGAAATTCACAAAAATAAACCAATTATTATTTGAAATTTATTTTTTGAAGTGAGCAAACAAAATAAATTTTATTTTTTGAAAAAGTTATATTTTTAATGAAAACGTTTTAAAAGCGTCAATAAAGATAAAAACGGAAAAATTAAACAAGAAATAAATAAATAATAATTTCAATGTTAAAAAAGAGAAGAGAAGAGAAGAAAGGATAAAGAGAAAGAAATAAAAACCATTTTAAACTAATGCAAATAAAGATTACAACTATAAGCCACACTGCCAGATTGTGACATGAAAAGAAGCTTCAACAACAGGCGGTTATAAAAGGGCATTGTAATAAATAGAGACAAAAAATAAAAAGACAGTGTGTGAAGTCCATGGAACAAGCAACTTTACAACTTTTTGTCAGCACCAACAAATCGCAGATAAAAAAATTGATGAAGAAAAATTCAACCAAAAAAAAAAAAATAATGAATAGATGAAACAAACAAACAGACAAACAAAAAAATAAAAATTGATAAATAAAAAAATTAATTAATTAAAGAATACATAAACACAAACCATCATTGAAACTTATAATGCCAAGCATTGCAAACAGAAAACAGTTGATAAGAACAGTCAATAAAAACAAGCTCAAAAAGCAAAACATGAAAGCGATAATTGCCCTGTCATTATCAACAACATTACTCCTAATTGGTGTTAAGTGAAATGTGAATATGAGCGCTGAAAACTACAAACAATAAGCAAAATGAAAGAAGAAAAAAAAGAAGTAAAGAGAGAGAGAAAAGATAGAAACAGAGAAAGAGAAAGAGAAAGAGAAAGAGAAAGAGAAAGAGAAAGAGAAAGAGAAAGAGAAAGAGAAAGAGAAAGAGAAAGAGAAAGAGAAAGAGAAAGAGAAAGAGAAAAAGAAAGAGTGTGAGTGAATGAGAAAGAGAGAGCGAGAGAGATTGAATATGCAAATATCAGCAAAATGAAGAAAAAAAAAATGAACACAGCAAAGTCGAATTGAAGTACGGAAAGGAAGTTATGAAAACCAATTATAACCGCTAAGCCAACACAGTGAATACTAACGAATCGAAAAATAAACAGAGAAAAGGGAATTCAGATTGCACAACAAAAGCACAATTATAAATGAATGGACTAACGACAAATATATGGATAGAATGATTAAACTAATGCCCTTCCAATTACACCAATGAGTGAATAATACCGTAAAGCAAAAAATACAATAAAAAAAATAAAATAAAAAGAGAGAGAGAAAGAGAGAAAGAAAAAGCAGTGTATCTATACAACTTTTGTCTTCACCCTTTTCCTTCACAAAAAAAGAAAAGAAAAGCACAGCAAAGAAAAAGAAAGATCTCACAGAATCACACAGCAGCTGTCTCCGTCCATCAGTTCCTTTGCCCGCTGCTGCGCCTTCTGCCGCTCGATCTCCTGCTTCCTCCTCTCTTCATCTTCCTGCTGTCTCCTCAGCATCTCCATCCGCTCCTGCTCTTCAGACGACTGCAGCAGCATCTGCTGATCTGCTGAAAGTGCAGATAAACCAGAAACCTGCGGCTGCCGGGCATTAGCTGGCGTTGGCTCGATTTGTGCAGCAGAATAGGGAGAAAGGGCAGAGGAAACAGAAGGTGTGCTGTACGGAACAGAAGAAGCAGAACCAACAGTAGCGGCAGGGTTGAAAGGGGAGTATGGCTTGGTGGGTGTGGATGGGGTGGAGTTGTCAGCAGACTGAGGTGGAAGGATGGTGATGAGAGGAGCACGCGATGTGGCGCGCTGTGTGTCCTGTGCATACGACGAGCGGGCAGTCGAGGCCGGGGAGATGGCAGGAGGCATCATGGAAGTGCTGGAAGGCGTCAGGGCATAGCCACCAGCAGCAGAAGAGGAAGAAAAAGCGGATGATGTGGAAGCAGCAGTCATCAGATGATTGGCCGTGGGCGCCTGAATCTGCAACAAAGCTCTGTCTTCTCTGCTGCTGCAGGAGTTGTCCACTGGCGTGGTGGCTGAAGGGATCTCAATGTTGAACGTGGTGTTCTGAGAAATAGCTGGCGAGCCCACGTTGGAGACAGGCAGAGAGGCAGAAGGTGAGGCGATAGAAGGTGAATTGACAGAGGGGCTCTGCTGGAAGAACTGCCAGGGGTTCCTTCGCTCTCTGTCGGAGTTCTGAGACTGCTCATACTGCGAGACAGCATCCGCTTCGGTTATGTCGTCCTCCAACGAGTCCATTGTGCCTTCGCCAATGCCATCCACCTCTTCTCTTTCTCTTTCTCTTTCTCCTCCTCCTCCTCCTCCTTCTGATTTGACGACGCTGTCGTTGCGGGAGATGGTCTCAAGAGAGGCTACTGAATTTTCCCGTGTGCTGGCTTTGCGGCGGATGTCCTGTGCGATGTGGCGCATCTTCATCTTGAGTCCAATCTTGCATGAGAAAAAAAGAAAGTTAGAAAAATAAAAATTGAGACAGAAGTTAAATTTTGTTTAAAAGATTATATGAAATTTTTGAAATGTGAAAATTTATTTATTAAAATAATGCAATTCAAACAACGTTTAAAAGCACAATTAACATTTTCCAAAACAACTGCAATAATGAGTCAGAAAAAAAAATGAATGTGTTCATTTTCTTTTTCTTCACTTATTTTTCAGAAAAAAAAAATGTTTGCAAACCACAAGAGTAAGAGGAGCCAGTGTTGTAACAGCTGCTTCTATTTCATCAGCAGAAATTGTAACTTTCTCTTTCTTTGCTGGGAAAGGCCATTGTCCATCTGCAGTCAGCCACGGATGTTCCTGTTATGACAATGACATCACAATAAATTGAATAACAAATATTTTGTTAATTTTCATTAGGATGATGAAGAATTATTTATTATCATTGAACATTAGAATAAAAAAAAATTCATATAAAGCATAAAATGAATGTGAAGAAGAAGAAGAAGAAGAAGAAGAAGAAGAAGAAGAAGAAGAAGAAGAAGAAGAAGAAGAAGAAGAAGAAGAACAAACCTTCATCTCATTAATAGTTATTCTGGTGTCTGGATTTTTATCCAAAATGCGCATTAGGAAATCTGTCAGTGCGGGTGATACCCTGTTTGGAAGGACAAGTCTATTTAAAATAAAAATTGTAATTAAAAAAATATAAAGAAAAGGAAAGAAAAGAAAAAAGAATAAACAAATGAAGAATTCGTTGAAGCACAATGCAAAAGCCAGAATATTAAAACAAAAACAAATCTACAAGAAAAAATTATGACTGCTTCATATTTTTTCATTTCTCAAATATCACTCTCAATTCTTCTCTTTCCTACACATACTTCTGTGTTTTGATTAAGTGAAATGTTTGCTGAATGTTTTTCCCTTTGAAAGGCGGCCTTCCAAAAAGAAAGATGTAGAGTGTTATTCCCACAGCCCACACATCCACAGGTCTTCCAGCATACGGACGAGAATTGGGTTTTTCTGTATAAAATATTGAATGAATGAATGAATGAAAATTGATTGATTGATTGATTGATTGAGCGAGTGAGCGAGAGAATGCGAGAATGAAAGAATAAGTTAATAAGAAAGAGAGGGAAAAAAGAGAAAAAGTGATCAACAGAGAGTGTGAGTGTGAATGAGTGTGTGTGTATCAGCAATGTGAATGAAAATGGAATAAAGAAAGATGAATTTAGTCGTTAAATTCGTTAAAGGAAAAATAAATTTCATTTTTTTATTATTTTGTTGGAGGTTTTACAGTTGACAAAACAAAACAAAACAAAATATATTGGAAAATAAAAAGGAGAATAAATACAAGCAAAATGAGGTATGATGACGAATATAACACAAACGTGAGACAACTTCAGGCGCCAAAAATGGAGGAGTTCCTCTGATGGAATGCGACATATCGTTGTCTCCATCACAAAGCATTGAAACTCCAAAATCACTTTTTAACACAAGAAATCAATTGCAATGCGTTCAAGATGAATGAACAAAAAGTGTGTCAAATTCATTTTTAAAAAAATAACATTAAAAAACAGCAATAAAAAAAAAGAAAAAGCAAACCAAATTTTCAATCTGGTATCTGAACCGATAAGGATGTTATCAGGCTTGAGATCATGATGAATAATATCATTATCATGAACTGATAGAAAAGCATTTGTTTCAATCAATCAGAAAAAATAGATTAAATCATACTATATTCAAGTCCCATGATTATATCACGCATATAAATGCGACATGTATTTTCTTGAAGTGGTGGCTCGTCAGTTTTCATGCAAGTTCCACCTGAAAGATATTCCATAACTGTTGAAAAAAATTTTGGGGGTAAAAATCGTATAACTTAAAGCAACAAGCAAATCAAGTTAAAATACCGAGGTAAAGGTTATCAGATTTTGGATCATCAATAACCTCGTACAGCTTAACAACATTTGGATGATCCAGCTTTTTCATAATAGCAATCTCTCTTTTAACATCTTTAAAAAATGAAAAAATCAGTATAATGAAGTTGAAATATAGTGCACGAAAGGAATTGTTGAAAATATTCACAATATCATAAAAAAAAAATAAAAAATTAATATTTTAAGCTACAGACCGTCAAGTGCTGACTGTTTGTTTGATGATTTTTTAATAAGATTGCGCTTACTCATTATTTTCATTGCTACCTTTACCGGAGGCGAATATTGCATATCAAAACAAAGCCACACAGTTCCATATGAACCAGCCCCAAGCTTTCGATGAAGCTCATATTGATTAACATATTCTTTTCCTGTTCTTCTATTAAAATGTACCTGAGCATGAGTTGTATCTGTAACAGAAGTTTCGGTTTCTGTAAGCTCAGGCAGACTCGAACGAACAGACATTGATTATTTGATGCGAATTATGGATTCGACATAAAACTGTTTAAAATGAACGAATAACAATATATTGAGCGGGGATAGTTGTTTCATCAAAGTTCAGAAATTCGAACCGTTTTGGCTCCATATTTTATTTTTTAAATCTGGAATAATGAAAAGCTTTTATTGTGATGCAACGATTCGACTTCAGTCGACTTTTTGCACCTTCGCGCGAAGAACAACAGGATGAAGTGCCATTTTACGATAAAGAAAGCTCATTTCTATTTCAGGATATGAGCGAGAGAAATTCTGGAATTTCAGATTTTTTAATGCATAATAGGCCAATTGAACGGGATCATCATTTGAGCAATGCATTTTCAGGAGACGATAGACTGAGTTTACCTTATCAATTTCCTGAATCTATAACCTCGCTTTCGGAAATGCAAAAAGTTTCAAATGAAGAACTTCTTCCAATATCTGTAATTCCAGAGCAATTTCGAACACTTTTTCCATATTCTTTTTTTAATTATGTTCAAACATCTGTTTTTGAAGATGTTTATCGCGGAAATGAGAATTTGGTGATTGAAGCTCCAACTGGAAGTGGGAAGACTGTTATTTTAGAACTTGCAATTCTTCAGATTCTCCAAACTCACAAAATAATTACAAAAGCATCAGGTGAATCTGATACATCTTCATCGAAAGTTGTGGTTTACATTGCGCCAACAAAGGTTTATAACCTTTTTGACAAATTTAAAATTTTAATTTTTTCTAAAGGCTTTATGTCAGGAAAAAACTGCTGATTGGACAAAGAAATTTGGACGCTTTGGGTTTAAAGTTACTGAAATGACTGGAGATTCTCTTTATTTTGATATGGAAGAAATTCAACGCACTAATATTTTAATAACAACACCTGAAAAATTTGATTCTTTTACTCGAAAATTTAAGGATCACAGACGATTTCTAGAGAAAATTGGACTCTTGCTGTTGGATGAAATTCACATTTTGAACGAAGAGCGCGGTGCGACAGTAGAAGCTGTCGTTTCTCGTTTAAAAATGCTTTTCAATCTTTCTGTGCATAATAAAGAAGAAACTTCAATTCAACAGAAAACAGAAAACGACAAAGATTCAACTTCAGTTGAATCAAATGCTTTTTCATCAAAAAGCTTTATATCCACATCTCTCTCACAACAAACCAATCGAATACGCTTCATTGCAGTATCAGCTACCATGCCAAATATAGATGATGTTGCTGAATGGCTATTAGTCAAGCCCAGTAATGCCAAAAGATTTAGCCCTGAACATCGTCCTATTCAATTGGAAAAAGTTGTGCTGTCGTACCCATCAAAAAAGAATCCATTTATGTTTGATCGTTTTCTTGACTTTAAGCTGTTGGATGTTATTCAAGCACACAATGACGGACTTCAAACACTTGTTTTTTGTCCAACACGAAAATCTGCATCTCTTTCAGCATCTCAACTTGCAAGGCAAGCTTCGGAACGATCTGTCAGTCCATTCATCCGAAATTTAAATCAGCAGCGAAAGCTGGACGAAGCGGCAGTTATGCTGAATGACAAGACTCTGTCTGAAAGCGTTCGTTTGGGCATAGGCTTCCATTCTGCTGGGCTGTCATTTAATGACAGGAAGATCGTGGAAACGTTGTTTGTTGAAGATGCACTTGGAGTTTTGTGCACAACCACCACATTGGCTCAGGGAGTGAACCTTCCAGCGCATTTAGTGGTGATTAAGTCAACTCAGGGATACAGAAATGGAGGAGGGGCAGAGGAATATACAGAGCATTCAATGACTCAGATGATGGGGCGAGCTGGACGACCTCAATTTGATACGTCGGGCAGAGTTGTTATTATGACTGCAGACGAAACGCGATATTTGTATGAAGACAAAGACGAAAAAGAAGACAAACCGATGGAAAGCCATCTCAAAGAAAGGATGATAGAACATCTGAATGCAGAAATTGTTCTTGAGACAATTCGCTACAAGGAGGATATTCTTCGTTGGATAAAATCTACATTCTTTTTCATTCGATTAATGAAAAATCCAACGCATTACTGTTCAAGAGGGCAGTCTGCAAAGATATCTGCATCTGGAACGATGTCTTTGTCTGATGCAGAAAACTTTGCTGGGAATGTTGTATCTTTAGAGATGGAGCGACTAAAAGCGGAAGGATTTATTGAAGCCACTGAGGAACAGACAAGAGAAGGAAGGAGGGAAAGAGTAGCTGCGAAATCAAATGGGATTTCAATGGCAAAGTATTATATTGCTTTTGACACAATGTGTTTATTCAAAGAGATTTCGCCTTTTTCTGACATTAAAGAGATTCTAAATGTTCTTTCAAAAGCGAAAGAATTTTGCGAAGTCAGAATTCGTTTGGGTGATAAAATGAAATTGAATTCAATGAACAAGCATGTCAATATCCGATATCCAATCAAAGGAAAAGTGAAGCTTAATGAGACAAAAGTCAATTTGCTTATTCAAGCGCATGTTGGCAGAGTTCCCATTGATGATTTTGCAATGAAGCAAGATGCACTGTCAATTGTTGTTAGTCTGAAGAGGATTCTTCTTTGTTTAGCTGACTTCCTTCTTGAAAAAGCAGGCTATCAGGCAGCAAGAAGCGTAATTCTGCTTAAAAAATGTGTCGAACGCAAAATGTGGGAAACAGCAGCAACGATTTCTTCGTCTTCGTCTTCATCTTCATCTTCGAGAAATTCATCACAACCACAGCCGCCACAATCATCGCCTCCTCCTCCTTCACTTCTTGAGCAACTCGAAGGAATTGGTCCAGTTTTTGCTTCACAGCTGAGAGGCGCTGGCATCCACACGTTTGCCCAGCTGTTGAGTGTGCCTCCTCAGCTGCTGGAAACAATCCTGCGGAGAAACTCACATTTTGTTAGTAATCTGAGAAAAAAAGCTGCTTCAATTCCGCAATACTCATTAGATGTCACACAGCAGTCAACATCAAATCCTCGAGTGGTTATTGTGAAAATAATTGCTGATAGAATTCATCATGGCGTTGCAACTTCAAAAGCAGAATCTTCAACCTCTTTGTTTTTGTCCTCGCTTTCTGATGATGCTAATTATTTATCTGATCGCTATGAAATGGATGATGGAATGTTCAGCTCTGATGATAATTCATCAACTTCACATTCTTCTTCTTCTTCTTCTTCTCTTTCAATGCTTCGATTGCTCGTTGGAGATTCACGTAATGAACTGTGTTTTACACAGAGATTTGTTTCGAGAGCTCCAAAGGAGCATTTTGAGGTTTCATTTGCATTTGAGAGAACGCCTCGCCAACAGCACATAAATGTCAGTTTGATAAATGAGAACTATGTTGGAGTTGATTCTGAGCTGAGGTATAATGTTGTGTTTCCTCTTGCCCTTGGAAAGAAGAAGTCTTCTGATATTGCAGATGAAACAGTTTCGTCTTTTCAAAATACACCATCTGCATCACATAAGCCCAAAAGACCGAAAAGAAATAAATTAGAGCATGAGGATTTTAATGACAAAGATGATGATGAAAGGGAATATGATGCTGAGATAGCTGAAAAATGGGCTGAACAAGAAGAAATGAAAGAAAAGCAATTGCATTCTCAAAATCATAATGCAATGCAAAATTTTGATGAAAACGAGAGCAGTTTAATTGAAGTTGATTATGATGATGACATGTTGGATGAAAGCCCCGTTGCACATGCTACATATTTCAAAGGAAAACCAATGAATTTTTCTTCTAATGATAAACACAATGATTATAATTACGAAGATGATGTCATTGCTTATTCTGATTCTGTTTCTCATCAGATACGACAAAATGATTCGAATCTTCATTTACAAAACAAAAGTTCATTTCATCAGTCAAGGAATGATGATCTTCAATATTCTGGCGATGTAAAAACCATCTCGAGTTATCATCCGTTTGGTCTTTCATCTCCTTCAAAACGGTTATTGTCTGGATTTCTATCAACCTCGCCTTCGCCTTCGCTTTCTTCCAAAAGACTTAGAGATCAAGAACCACAACAAATTGAAAAGAATTTAAGTTATGAATCGGAAATGGCAAATGTGGATAAGAGTTCAGAATATGCTCCTGATGAATTTGATGAATATGATGAATTAAGTGCAATTCATGAAGCTGCATCGAAAAGTGATACAAAAAGTGCTAGCTTTCTTACGAATCCATCGAATTCTTCTGTTGATTATTCAACTCTTTCGAACATTTCATTCAATTCTCGCAAGAGAAGAGATCTCCCTTTTGGCTTACACTCTTTTCTGCCTTCCAAAAAGCCTCTTCAAAATTCAGATTCCTTATCATTATCATTTTCAAGCAATTTTATTAATGCTGATCAGTCGCATCCAACAAGTTTTGTGACTCAAACACCTACAAATCTTTATAAGTTGCAAACTTCAAGTAACGAAAAATCTTCAGGTTCATTAAATAAAATCTCCATATCATCAACTGAAGACAAAAGTGGATCATCTGGCTTTAGTAAAAAAATTAGTCAAAAACCGAATGGATTACTTATGAAAATTACTTCGGAAATGATTATGGCGAATGAGAAATTAAGTGAGGAGTAATCAAGGAGAGTTATTTTATTTCATTTTTGATCTTGAAAAACAAAATAAACTTCTTTTAACGAAAACTGAATCTATGAAAATATTTGTTTGAAATTCATGGACTAGACAAAATTGATCAAGCTGTCGTGACAAAGAAATATATGGACAGTTTGTTGCAAAAAATAAAAATGAACTCCGTCTTTTCACTGACTTCACAGGAATAATTGAACAAAATACAAATGTGTCAAATTGATTGCACTCAAATAATGAATAAATAAATAAAAAGTGAAGAAAATGAAAGGTTGTACCAAAAAGAAAAGTTTGGAATGAATGACTAACTCAAAAGAATGGTTTGGCTGTGAACTATTCGTTTCTATTTAACAAGTGCACCAATAAAATCTCATTCTCTTCAATAGTCTTGTTTGTTCTGCACCGAAAAGAATAATCCATTTTATATCAATGTTTTTAAGCTCCAACTCTTCAAGTTTTTTCTGTCTCACGAACCATCCTTAACAAAAAAATCTGCTTTCCATTTCATGTTGATGTATCAATCACTTTTTAACTTCACTTGAATAACTGAAAGCATGAAACTTAGTTACTCTTTCCAATAATTAATCCATAGATGATCTGCATGGAGTCATAAGGAATTTTTCTCTCATTGACAGAATGATACAGTTACTCTTGTAAATAAAGAAGGAGATATTTTTGAACAAATTCCATGCCAGCATAGATGAAAACGAACAAATAATTTTTAGTTTCAAAAGGAAATATCCGACGTAGATCTATTCAATTAGAGAATGTGAGAGCTAAAAAGGTGTTGAGATGCTGATGTGATTTGTCGAAAATTAAAATTTTCGATTTTGGTGAAATAGCAAACAAACGTTGCTATGAAAAAAAATTGAAACAAAATTTTTTTTTGAAAAATAAGAAGAACAATGAGGAAGCAATATCAAGGTGTCAATTGCTGGCCAAGATGTTAAATACAACAGAAATTTCTAATTATAATTATTCACAGAAAAACATTTGTTTACTGAGACATGAAAGACGCTGCTGCGGAGCGAGGGCGCTGGAGGCCCGGAGACAAAGGACTAATTCCTTCTCTACTTTGTGCTGTGCGATTTGCTTTGGCTTCCATTTCCTTCATCGACAGGCGCTGCCACTGCGGCGTCTGCGACTTCGGCAGGCCTCCCCAGATCAGGTCACCCATGCACGAGGATGAAGAAGGGCTTGCGTAATGGCTGCGCAGTCTGCGGGGCTGCACATCTTCGACGTCTCTCTCATTCACATCCACAATGCCAATGTATTTGTTCTGCTGAGATGTGGCATTAGAGGGTGATGAGGATGAATAAGAGGAAGTTGTGGTTGAGGTCGATGCTGAGGTTGACTGGGCTGGTTGTTCAGAGTCAGATGAAGTAGAAGAAGACGAAAACGAAGACGAATCTGCAGTTGAATTTATAGGTGTTTCATTAAAATGTCTTTCTCTTTGATCAATCAAAGTGCGTTTCATTGTACCTGCTTGTTGCTTTAGATACATCATTCGAGAGGCTGAAACTGGTCTTGTTGGAGATTCTAATTGAAAAATGATAAGAAATAGGCAAATTAATTTAGTTTTTTTAAGGAAAAAGGAAGTTAAAAAAATAAAAAAAAAGAAAAAATTAAATAGAAAAAAATAAATAATGAAAAAAATGGAAGTGGAAATAAAAATAAGTAAAACATTTAAATCATTCATTTCAAATCATTTGGATCAATAGATATTTTATAAAAAAAAAAAAAACAAGTTCATACTTTGTTTCGCTTTTGTTTCATCATAAGTCTCCCACACAAACGCCTTTTTCACATCTCTTTCAGGTGTTGAATTCAGCTCTTTCTCTCTCATCTGCTGCACTTTCTTTTCTCTGTCTTCTCTTCCCATTGCAAATCCCTTCATCCTCATCACCTGATGCCCATCCTTCGACACAAACTGAGTCCCTTCCCACAGCCTCCCTCTCCACGTGTCTTCAAACCCTCCTTCTTTCTTCCCATCTTCTTTGTTCTCCTTCACAGTAAATCCCAAAAGCGCCTTTCGATCTTCCCCAAACTGCTGCTCATGATGCACCTGTGCTTTCCCCTTGTGTATCTCATCCCACTCTGGATAGTGGCTGTCTCTATCACTCTCAGGCGTGCGATCCATCATCAGCCGCTTCACCCCGCTCCCTTCTCTCATCCACAGCTGCTGCTGCAGCCGCCTCGCACGCGACGTCTCTTCCTCTTTCCCTTCCGCTTTCCCTGCAGACGCCTCGTTCTCTTCACCCCCACTCTCACTGTGTGAGGTGAATGCCCCGTGTGACTGCGGGCCGGCGTGGCTGTGGCTTCTGATGGGCTTCTTTGGCGTGTCCCGCGAGGCGTCTGTGTGTGCAATCACATCAACAGACACATTTCTGTTGGATGGATAATATATTTGGGGAATGGAAAAGAAGAAGAAAGATTATTTGTGATGAAAATCAAAAGGGAAATATTGAGGATGAATAACAGATAAATTAGTAATTTGATTGTTCGACATGTTGTTTTTAAATTAATTATTTCATTTAAATACAACACATTCAAAATTTTCATTAAATATTTCAAAATCATTCAAAGAAACAAACGAAAGATGTCAAACCTTGCATATAATGAGTACGGTCTCTGCTGTGCCAGCGACAGTTCAGCCATTGGCGACACTCCTTTGCGGTGGAAGGGTGTGATGAATGGCTTGGATGACTGAAGAGGATGAAGAGAAATCGGAGAAGAAGAAGAAGAAGAAGAAGTGATAGATGATGAGGTGCGGTTGAGTGGAGAAGAAGGAACAAAAGAATCGCTGGAAAGCACAGCCTCGAAGGAGGCAGGCAGATCCAGCTGAAGACACTTCAGAAATTGCCCATAGTCAATACATCCTAATTAAATTATGAAGGATGGTTAAAAGAATAAATTTAAATATGAATGATAAAATTATCAAAATTATTTGTCAAATGACATGTGTTCGTTGTTAATGTGTGAATTTGACATTCATCATAATTGACAGATAATCAAGCAGGACATGTCATAATATCAGTTAACAATATTACAAAAGTTAGCAAATTTGGTATGGAACCATTTATTTTATTTTTTTAAAAAAAAATTAAATAAGTTAATTCAGAATAAATTTTAAATAAAATCAAAAAAAAAGAATAGCAAACTGTCTTCGTGTGAATGCTTCTCTTCCTTCTGCATGCGCTCTTGTTGCTCTCTCCTCACTTCATCCAATATCTCCTTTTCCTGCTTCTTCCTCGGGATTCTTCGTGACGGCTCCTGCGATGGAATGTCTGGAGAGAAGGAGATTTCATTAGGCGGAAGAGGAATGTGCTTCTTAGAAGACTTGCAGAACGCTGCTGTGGTCGATGAAGATGGAAGATTCAGCGTCATTCCATCACCAAATTCATCTGCCTCGTGTTTCTCTTGCTTTTCTTGCTTTTCTTGTTTCTCTTCTGCTTTCTTTGTGGATTGCTCTTCTGATACAGCTGAATCAGATTGTTTTGAACTGGCTGCATTTGCTTCCTCCATTTTTTCATTGCTCGTTTGAGGAATTTGTGAATGTTCCTTCTTTTCTTCCTTTTTGGCTTCACTTGGCTGTTCAATCACTTCAGCTTTTTCTTCATTCATCTTCACTTCCTTCACTTCCTTCTTCTCTTCTTGCACTTTCTGTTCTCTATGTTCTTCAGCCTCTGCTTTATTCCCTGTCTTTTCTCTTCTTTCTTCCTCTTTTTGCTGTTCTCCTTCTTTTTTCTGGTTTTGTTTCTGCTCCTGCGCTTTCTTCGCGATGGTCAGTGCCACTTTCTTCAGATCTCTGTTCAGATGCACCCCTTCTGCCTCAAGCGCGTGGAAGAACTCGTTTTCAGTCAGCTTCCCATTCCCAGTGCTGTCCGCAGCTGAAAGTGAGATGGCGATGCGAGATGAAGTCGAAGAGGAAATTATCCGAAGCCGCAGATCGTCCATCTCAGACGGGGTGACGTCGGCTGGAAGTTGGATCGGGTGTTGTGAAGGAGTTGGCTGAGAAGGTGGTGAAAGAGGAGATTCAGAAGAGGAAGAAGTTGTTGATGATGATGAAGTATTTGACGAAGAATGTGCTTGTTCAGGTGCTGTGGATGAAGATGATGGGCGCGAAGGGGACATCGCTGCAAATCGAAATGCTTTGTTCATTGCTCTGTTTTGGCACCAGGGATCCGCTACTCCAAGCTGTGGAGGCTTTGCAGGTTCTTCTTTTAATTCTTTCTTCTTTCTTTCTTTCAGAGATGCTGACCTGCGCCCTGCTGAAGGTGCAGAAACAGAACGATCTTTGTGTGCAAGAACCTCACCAGCAGAATCCTTTGAATAATTTGGACTTATGACTACAAATCCAGGATGGCTATCTCTGCTTGTCGAATCACCAGATTTTCTTGATGAAAGTGTTGAAGATAAATAAGGATCTGAAAGTCGCTCTTCCTTTTTCTCTTTATAACTGTTGACATAAAATCAACGCGTTAGTCGAAGAAAAAAAATTATGTTTAATTTCATATTATAAACAAATAAAAAATTCAATTTAAAAGCAGACAGTTCAACAGAAGTTTTGAAAAATCTATCATAATCGATCTTGTCGCTTTTGTCTGTATCACATCCTTTTACAACAGAATCAATTAATCCTGGATCAAGATTTAACCCTGATCCAGCTAATGCTCTTCTAAGATCATTTGGGAAAATCGCTCCAGATTTTGTTGTGTCCATCATCCTACAAAGCTTCGCAAATTAAAAACAAATATGTCTGACATTAAAAAATAAAGTCTCAACTAATACTTTGTAGAGCAATGTCTGATCCTTCGAATTTAATACAGAACCCAAACGATAAACATTTCTGTATTTTTTTTCAAAATACAGAATAAATAACAATTTAGCACCCAAAGAAAATGTTTGGCAAAGTAAATAAATTTTAGAGTGCATTAAAAAAAATTACTTAAATAAATTCAAATGTCAGCAAACGTGGTTTGTCGTGATGTGTGCGTTAGAATCGCCTTTGGCTCAGCACGTGATTTCCTCCTATTTCGCACATAAATAATTAATAAAAATAAACTTTCTATAGATTTCGGCTTTATAAAATTAAAAATATAGAACCGTGATGAAGAACAAGGCGTAAAACTACTCATCTTGATCAAATAGCCATTATATATATTTTCAAATTTAAATTTTCAAAATATCATTTATTCAATTCAATTGAAGTGTTTCCTTTGTATTTAAATTTGATTATTATTTTCAAAACAAAATTGATGAATAAATAGGATTATACGATCGTTTGTGATTTTTTCCAAAAATAAAAAACATTTTTTTTTATTATAGCTGATCCAATTTTTCTCATTATTTAATATCTGTCATTAACATTTTATAATGGAGTGTTAAACATAACAAATCAGATATTTTCATTTTAATTTTTCATACTTTTCATAAACTTTTTGCTTACAAAAAAATTGAAAAAAATAGAACATTTTTTGACTGACTTAAAATGTCACAAAACTTAATATCATAACATCTAAGATAGCAATTAGTTGATATGTCTATGTTTTTTTGAAAAGTCGCAAATGTTTAATTTTCAAATATAATTAAATTTCATATTTAACTCAAATTTCTGTTAACTAATATCAAACTTCACTTCAATCAAATCTATTCATTGATAATGCTATTTCAAACATTCTTGAGGAGATTTGTGAGCTGAAACAAAAATTTGATCAAAATATGAAAATTTTGAAGTATTAGAAAATTAAACATTAGCAACTTTTCAAAAAGAATCACCCAAATAACTAATTTCATTCCCATACAAATAATCATCGTCTATTCTTCTTCTTCTCAATGTAATTTTCTTTTTCTTAACGTTAACTAATTTTTTCTGTATCCTTTGTTTATTTTCCTTTTCTTCACTTATTTCGAAATTTTCTTCTTTCTTTTCTTTCGGTTCCTTTTCAATTGTCTTTTTTTCTTCGCTTTTTTCTTTCAGTTGTCGTTTTTTCTTTGGAGAATAATCTCCAAATAAATCCTTCATCTAATCATTTGTTGAATATTTTAATAAGAACTTTTGAGAAGATGAAAGTGGACCACATATCCTTAAAAGCACAGGAGCAGCAGCCACAGCATCAACGCCTGTATTTGAAAATGAAAATTTTATTACTGAAGGAGTTATTGCTGCTGTTAAAGCTTCTGGCAAAGCGTGTGCCAAAGCTTTTTTATTTGAAGAGGTTGAAAATTGAGTTGGCCTTACAAAAGAATTTTGAAGAACTTGTTTGAACCTTGCAAACACACGATTATCGCAAGGTTGCAAAAGGTGAGTCATGTTTGAAGGGAAAAATTCAACGATGATAATTCTTTGTTCAGCAAATGCAATCACTTCTTATTCGAAGTGAGTTCGGTGATTATCCAATAAAAGTGGTGCTTTTTTCGAAGATGAGAGTTTAAGCTTATTTGCAATTAATGGAAGCCATTTCTTTGTCATTATCTTTCGAAACAATTCAGCAGATATCCATCCAGATGAAAATCCCATCATAAGACACATTGAATGAAGAAAAATTAGAGAATTCTAGTGGAATCTTTTTTCGAGGGTATATTTGCATATGAGGAAGATGCGACCCGTCCGCGCAAATACACACATAAATAGTTGCATTTTCCATTTTTGGCAATGAAGATGGGGAAGGAGGGGATTGGTTTTTCAAGTAGACGACGAGTTTTTCTGTTCCATCACCTACATGAACTGAAGATTCGTCAAAATTGAAAATATCAGTCTCATTAATTCCATTGACTGTGATGATGGAGGATAACTTTTCGATTCACGAATGAATAGCTTCTGGAGATTATGCGTTAATTTTATCGATTTCCATCGGCCTGGAAATTGAAGTTCTTAAAATTGAACTTCTTTCTATCAAATCATACGAATATTTGGAGATGACTTTATTTCTTTTTACTTCACTTTCGCAACCTGTATTTAAAATGTCTTGTATCTTCAAAATACAAAAATAGAAAAAACAAAAAAATTAAAATTTTCAGACCATTGCTTGTATATCCTTCAGTCTGACATTTTTTTTTTGGGACAGAAGTGGAATAACCTATTTATCAACTGTTTCGAATTTTTTTTTGCTATAATTGCAGGTCTGCCTATTTTGTAAACTTGTCATTTTGCTTTCAAAGCAGCCATTCCTCTTTCCCATGCTCCGTTTTAAATAGCATGTGATCCCACAGTAGTTTTCCACGTTACAGCATATTTCTTTTTGATTTCAAAGACTTTTTGGGAAGGAGATTTCAGAATTCGGTAATTTGATGCTGCCATGAGCCTGTGAAGTTCTTTGGAAGATATTTTTTTGTCATTTCCGTTATTATTCATTTGATCAAAAATTGAATTAATCATATAAATGAGAATTTCAATGAAAGAAAGCCAATTACTAACTTTCAAGAATTAATAAATGTTAAGTAATAGTCATTTGCTTTAATTTATTCATAAGATGAAAATTCATGTTTTTTATTTAACCAACAAAATTCTGTTGTTATTTCTTTGGAACTTGGTAGATTTTTCGATGATTGCAACAATTGTTATTCAAGCTATGCAGGCGTTGAGCTTTTGAAAGACGTTTCGTTCGTTATTTTAAAAAGTGTCAACTTGTTTTCCATTCTTTTTGGTTTTCTGATAACTTGGACTACCGGATTTTCCACCAGTTCCCGCATTTTCCACCTATGGTATTCATATTTGTTATATGGGTGATTTTTTTTGACATCATAAAAAATTCCGACGTTTGATCAAAAACAAATTTAATTAAGGGTTGCTTTAAAAAGAAAAATGAATGAGATGATCATTCAAATATATTGCTTTGTGAATAGTTGTTATTGCATATTTTTAGATTTTTATTCATTTCAAATTGTTTTTATTACAAATTCGTGAAAGAATTAAAAAATTCATTAAAAAAATATTGAAAATTCAATAAACAGAACAAAACCTAAGTATACTGGTTCAAAAAGCATGATAACAATAATCATAATACATAATTTATCAATTTTTTATATAATTATAAGTTTTATGATGTTATTACAAAGAAATTTTAAAATTAATTTTGAAGATCATAAAACTTTTGTTGAAAACAAACAATTTTCAAAAACACAAATGAAAAATATAATAGTTAAACTAGATATTCATCAGATATACAAATATTTGCTGTTTATTTTTCTATAAAAGCAAATAATACTTTGAAGAAGTTATTAAAATAAATTGATCAAAGTTATTTTATGAAAATTACAAAGAAAGAATAAAAAAAATAAAAAAGAAATACGAAAAATTTCACTTTTTTCACTTTTAAAGCCTTCAACTCTAATGATCTCATCTTTCTCATGCTCTGTCCTTCTTTATAAAATTGCTTAAGTTGCTCGGCGAGCATTCAACTCAACTATTTTTCTGTATATGATTTTCTGCGCTATTTTTTCCTCTTCGTAAATCACTTTAAAAGCTATACAGATATATCACTAAGTTTGTTTAAATTTTTCATCAGCCTTGCTTGGTTCAGTTTCAACCCTGAATGAGGATGCAAGGGTGACTCTAGAAAGTGGAGAGGATTTTCGGGCTGACAACAATCAGCTCTTGGAGGATAGTGCCGTATGAGTTCAAAACACTGGGCGAAGTGGCGAGTGCGATGTTTTCACAGATCAAGTGAACTGGGAGCAACAGCGTGGTGGAGTGCAGCGTGTGTGTGATTGTGGGTAAGGAGAAGGGGAGCGAAGGCGGGGGATGTGTAAAGATCGCAGAGATACAAGAGGAGACAGCGTTGCAGCCGTGATGTCAGCAGGGTCACTCCTCCTGATAAACGGCTCGACCTTCGAGGAATGTGCTGCTGTGGCTGGCGGATGCCTCCAGGCAGTTTGCCCTCGAGCACGTGGTGTTTGTCAGTTGCGATAAAAAAAAGATAAAATCGTATTTGTGTTGTCCACCATGCTGTAGGCAGTGGCAGACGCAGCCCATTTCAACTGGAACATGCCCAGCGCCGACATCAGTTCGCTCGACGAGCTCAGCGGATTCGTGCTGCCCACAGCCGGCCTCCACCTCCCCCTCTCATTTTCAACCTCCGCTTCACCTCGCACTCCTCCCACCGACCCCGACCTCGATGTCGAACTCCTCCCCTTCATCACCTTCCACCGCCCCCACCAAATATTCATCGACCAAGACACCGGCTCCTCTGCCCGCCAGGTCAGCTCCCTGCTTGCCCCCTGCGACTTCATCTCCACAACTGTGTTATTCATCTACCGCTCAATAGAAAACTCCGTCTGGATCTGCCCACTCTTCCCTTTTCTCTCTCCTCGACGGATAACTGGCTGTGTCCTCCTCCCTCTTTCTTTCCCCCGAACATCCTGTCAGACTCAACTCCAACCTCCTTTGTGCTTCCCGAGGTACCCTATGCATCTCCAACATATCTGACCATTCCCTCCACCTCACCCGCCCTGCTCTTCGTGCTCTCCCCGCTTCCTCCCTCTTCCTCTCCCACCCCAACCTCTCCGCCCTCAGTGCCGCCTCCCCTGTGCTCCTGCTCGACGATGGCTCCAGCTGCTCCCTCGACCATCTCATCGCCACGTATCTCGCCATTGGAGGTTTCAGTGTTGTTATTTTCATCTTTCTTTGTTTAATCAGTCTAAAAGCTCATTCAGCATGATGCGTTCCATCTTCACCGCCATCTCGCTCGACATGCTCTGTTGGAGTATGCATGCCGACAGCTTCCAGCTCACCAGAAAAAGCCTTTCCATTTGTTTATTTTCCCTCACCTCCAGCTGCAACCTCGTCTTCTCCAACTCCAGTGCACTCAATATCGCCTCGTTCAAATGAGAAGGCGGAGTCATCTTTCCAAACACCTCTTAGTGACTCCTCAACTGTTGATTCACTCGGCGCTGCATTGAGAATCAACTCTCTCCTCTGCCTTTCGTATCGATGCTTTCAGGCTTTCGTGTTAAGGAAGAAACAGATGAAAAGACACACCTTGAAATCTGTCATTCTTTGCTCTGAGAGAAAGAGAGAAAAGAAGGGGATAATGGGGAATTGAAGAAGGGGAAGAGGAAGGATAAGAAGAAGAAAAAGAATGTGAAGAAGAAGGAGGAGGAGGAAGACGGAGAAGAAAGAGAAGAAGAAGAAGAAGAAGAAGAAGAAGAAGAAGAAGAAGAAGAAGAAGAAGAAGAAGAAGAAGAGGAAGAAGAGGAAGAAGAAGAAGAAGAAGGAGAAGATGAAGGCAACGTTTGTGAGTTAATTTCAACATTACTTGCTTCTGTGTTTGTATTTAGCTAATTTCTGGATTTATCATCCTCTTCTTCTTTTCTTTCTCTTCATTCTTCTTTTTTTTTCTCCTTTGACTGCACTGACACTCAGAAAACATTCCACAAAATGTAATGTTAAATACATAGCCGTATCGCTTCCTCTATGTCCGTCAAACACTCCATAAACGCCACATCCCTTCAGCTTCTTGTCAAAATATGGAATTGGAGGAATTATTCCCTTTGATTCAGTTGATAAAGGTTGTGAATTAGGTGAAGGTCTATTTGCAGACGAAGAATTCGGAACTTCTGAAAGAGAGGCAGTCTCATTTGAAGCAGGCTTCTGTGTATAAAGAGACTCTGTTTCGTCGACGAGCTCAAATTCATCCGTGTCGAGTGTTTCTTCATAGGATTGACCAGAGCTTGCCGGGTTTTTCTTTCCTTCCTCTCTTTTCCTTCTCCATTCTTTTCTCTTTCTTTTCATTCTTTCCTTCTTCCTTTTCTCCTTCTCTCTCATCCTCCTTGCCCAGATCTCATCATCTCTGTCTTCCAGTGCCTTCATTCCTTTCACAGTAAACATCAGCTCCTGTGGATATTTCAGTATGCGAGCCAAAATCCCCACTTCTCCGTCGCACATAAGCTTCTCTATGTCCCATCCATCAACAGGTAGCAGCAACACACTGTCTTCCATCGTGCTTCTCCGTACGCAAGTCTCAACACAGCCGACCCAGTGGTGGAGAAGAGAAGGAAGGGTGGGGCGGGGCGAACAAAATGGTTCTTGAAGAACAGAAGAAGAGGAAGAGGAAGAAAACGTAGAAGAAGAATATGTAACTGCATATGAATGTGGAGAAGATGTCGAAACAGTCGGTCGAGTCTTTGCTTAAGAAGACGAAAGAGATGAGTTTCGCTTCTGACTTGCTGTTAACTCCTTCTTTTGCCTTTTGATTTCAGAAGCATTTTGCGAGAGGGTTGAACGTGGATGCGCAATAGAGATCGGTTTGAGTGTGTGGCTGCTGTGCTTCTTGTGTGTCTGTGCAAGTGGCTGGTTGAGATGAGGAGATTGTTTGAAAACAGATGTATTTTGAGAGGCTGATGAAGAAGATGAAATAGAAGAAGAAGATGACGATGATGATGATGATGAAGCAGTTGGTACAGCTGTTGAGGAAGGAGATAAGGTAGTTGTTGATGAGCTGGATTTTGAATGGGACGAATTTTAGGAATGAGAGTGTGAGTGAGGCTTTGAAGAAGAAGAAGAAAAAAAAGACGAAGAAGAAGAAGCTTGCAAATTGAACAATGAAAAACACCTTTGCATTTTCGCTTCGCTTTTGCTCCGAATGTTTTTGTTCTTTTGGAGCATAATTTTCTTCTTGCTCTTTTTCTTCATGATCTTTTTTATTCTTTCGAAGAAAACAAGTTTTCTGAATTGTCATCATCTTCTTCTTCTACAGCTGAAAATGCGCTTTTATTAGGAAATTCATCTGAAAAGCTTCCAAATTGAACTTCCTGCCTGTTAAAAACCAGATTTTTTCAAATCTACAGCGCATTTATTATACAAACAGCAATAGGCTATTCGAAATGCTCCTTCATCAATACCTTCCTCTTGTTCGCTTCGCTTTTGAAGTTCGATTCTCTTCTTTCAATCTTCATCTTTTTCAGATACGAAACAAATACCTCTTTCTTCTTCTCAGCCTGCTCCAGCGCCTTCTTCTGCTAGACTTCGAGCTTTGACCGCTTTTTCTCGAAGTACTCAATCTCTTCCTCCAGTAGCTCCTCTCTCTCCTTCTCTGTCTCTTTCTTCTGCATCTCCTCCATCTTCCAATGTTTCGCTTTCTCTTCCTCAATTCTATCGATGCGGCTTGGAATGGCTGACTTTTTTGGCTCAGGAAAGCACAGTGACGAAGTAGGAACGGACGCTGTGAGGCAGAAGAAAGCGAAGAGGGAAGAGAGGAAGAAGGGACGGGATGCCACATTTGATGGGTGGGAGATGGGGTGCTGGTGGGAAAAGGAGATAAAGAGTACATTGAAAGAGGAGGCGAAAGTGATAATGGTGAAGAAGGCAAAGCATTGACAATCTGATTGTTATCAGATGAAATTGGTGTGGATGGTAAAGAAGAAGATTAGATGATGATAAGGAAGAGGAGGAAGGAGAAGAAGAGAAGGATGCTGATCTAGTTGATTGGAGCGTTGACTGGAGAGTCTGATTTGGTCCATTTAACGTTGTGTCAACAGCATTTTGCTGGTAAAAAGGCAAGCTTATAATTCTTTCTGCCTCTCTTTCTCTTTCTTCTCTCAGCTTCCTTTCTTTTATTCGCATCAATCTTTCGTCAAATTTCCTTCTTTGCCTTCATCAAATACTCATTTCTCTCCTTCTTCCTTTCGTTCTCACCCTCTTCTACTCCTCTCACCACATCCACATCTTTCACTTCCTCCTCAAACCACTTGTCATGTGCCGGTGCAATATCACCAGCTGGCATCAGAGTCAGTATCCTTTCGCTTGTCAGTGACGAATATAGAGAAAGAGAATCTGTGTTTTTCTTTTCCTCTTTCCTCTTCTTCATCCCTTCCAGCGTCGCAAGAAGGCTGCTTCGTGGAGCCTTTGTGTGTTTGCTGGCACGTTGTGGAGAAATAAATGAAGAAATCTGAGGGGAAGATGAAGCAGATTCCTGTGATTGAGAAATAGACGAGGTTAATGCTTTGTATGTAGTTGTGTTCTTTAACCCGAAGTAATAATCTTCGTCTTCTTGGAATAGAACCATGTCATCCTTGCTGCATTTCTTCCTTTTCGCTGTCATTTTGGATTCATCCTTTGGATCGCGGAAAAACGTCTAGCTGTTCCGAGAAGAGGAAGAAGGCGTTGAAGATGATAATGATAAAATCACTGAAGACGTATCACAAGCACGTCTGCTTTTCTTCGAAGCAGACTTCGATGCTTCAGACTCACTCCCGTTCAGTACACTCAGCTCGCTTTTCCTTCTCTCTTCTTCCTCTTCGTCTTCAACACAAAATGACCCATCTCCTCTTCTGCTCCTTCTCATTGCATTTGCCCCTGCCACTTCTGTCTCCCTCATTTGTTGAATGGAACTCAAAAACTCTTCGTCTGCCACAACTTTTCCTGACAGCAGCCATTCTTCGCAGGAAGGAATAACGAGAGATGTTCTGCCTCCATCAAATGACTCCAAATGTATCATTCTATCGACTTTGCTTTTGGAAATGCCATCTTTCTCTGTCTATAAAGAACCCTCGTGTTCAATTCTTTTTCCTCTTTCTCTTTCTCTCTCAATTGGCGACGTCAATTTCTCTTCTATGTTATCTCCGCTGAACAAGATTTCGTTCTTCTCTCTCATCCTCCATCTTGTTGCAGTTCTCATTGTCTTCATCTCCTTCTATTCCTTCTCTCTCTCCTCGCTTCCTCTCTCCTCTGCCTCGCAAGCATCGTCTCGCTCATCTCCATCGCCCTTCTCTTCGCGTTCTTCTCTCCCATCTTTCGGTTCAGCTCCCGTCTTGTCTCCCGCGTCTTCACTGCCCCTTCCCTCCGCTCCCGCTCCTTCTCGTCCTCCCGCAGCATCACTGACACCTTGTACTCTTCCCCCACAATCATCTTCTTCTGCACCGTCGTCACGCGCGAAAGCTTCGATTCCTTAAAGAACTTCCCCCACGGCTTCAGCAGTAGCAGCGTCGGCGGCACCCCTTCTGCTGCCCCAGTTGCCCGCACTGTCTTTCGTAGCTTATCAAACTCCCGCATCCGCGCCAGGTTCTGCCGCTGCTCCTGCATCTTCTGCTCAAACAGCCCAATCGACTCCTGCACTTTGTACTTCCGCAATCTTCTTTATCATCATCTCCTAGATATGCTCTTTTCAGTAGTAGAATCGCAATCGACAGAATGCCACTGAACTTCATCAGCTTCTCTTTCAGGTAGTTCCCCCCTGCTCCACCACGAAATACACCGCCGTCACAGACAGATCACATGACAGTACAACATTTGGCATCAACATCACCTTCACAAAAAAATAGAGTAGGCAATATGATGTACGTCACAGCCTCCAGGTTCGCTGCTGCCGCACACGCTCCATAGATCTGGGAACAATGTCATAGACCAGGTGCTACAGGGTGCAGTGCCTCTCCACATCCACGCCCCATCAGCGACCCTGTAGCAAGCGAAGGTATCATTGTACCTGCGGGAACAGCCTGCGAAATTGACAGCTGTTAGGATTCATGCTTCGCAACCAGGCACGCGCACATACTCCGCTCCCAAATTCCACACGTCTGCAGCTCAACCTCAGTCGGCATATCTTCCTGCGGTGGTGCCTTCAGCTGCGCTGTGTCGTCTGTCCCAACGACTATCCCTGTAGAGAACACAAACGAAGAAGTCAAAGAAAAGGCGGAAGTGTGCGCAAATATTTCTATTCAGCGGGCTTCGATGAAGACCAAAAAAAAAAAGAATATGCATAATTTCACATAAAAATCAAAAGAAAATAATAAAAAAAATATAGATAATATATTAATTCATGCCTTAGAATGCTTCAGAGCCAACGTTTTGAATTGAAACAAATTGATCATCATCGATTCAATTTTCTTTCTTCGCTTCCTCTTTCTATTCAGTTGAGTCACAATCATTAAACCCCAAGACAACCTCCCTGATCAACTTCCTTCCTTCATTCTTTTCCCTCCCTCCCTCTCATTCACTCTCTCATTCACTCTCTCATTCACTCATTTTTCTAATTCTTCCCAATGAGCTCCGACAATTCTTTGCCTGTTAAAGCACTTGCAAAACGAACATTAAATCGATTCGTCAAGGCAGGCTGAAAGAATACAAAGTGGTAGAACATTCAATCAATGAGGGGGAAAAAGTGAGAAGGCAGAGAGAAGGAAGGATGATGGAGGAGCAATGATTGATGGGAAGCATTTTGAATGCACTCTGATCGCATGCAGCAGCAGCAAATGAAAAGAATGGAGGCATCTCATCCGCCAGGCTGTTCAGTTCGAGATTGCAATTGAAGAGGTCGGCACGCAACAAAGAAGACACAGATATCCAGGAAAAAGAAGAAGAGGAGGAATTGCAAGAGAAGATGCATTTGATGGCAAATGAATGTTTGGCAAACAGAAACACCAAATTATCAATGTCAAGCTTGTGGTTCGCTAAAATTACAAATTGTTTCAAGAGCAAAATCCGATTGAAGTTGGACAGAATGTTGTTCGACTGTTAACAAATATTTGAAAATTGGATGTCTCGTCGTTGGCGTTTCTCCTTTCTTTTGAAGAAATAGCGGAATCAGAATTAAAATTTCGTCGCTTTCCATTTCTGCCTGGAGCAGTCCGAGAAACAGGAAAACCTTATTAATAAAATTGATATTTTTGGGTTTTCCTTTTTTTCGTTGAATTCTTGCCTTTTTTGTTTTTTGTGAAAAATATCCTTCCCTTGATTTTGCCAGTCACTTTCCTTGCAAAAAAATACCCCAAACTGTTCTCCCTGAATTTAATTCCAAAATGCTGTATAATTTTGTGCAGATTTTTGCCTTCACAGAATTCTATCCTTATATCGACATTCAATAAAACATCATTTGAATTGTTTTAATCTTTTGTTCCAATCAAAAATTATAAAAATCATGAATCTTGCGTAACTTCATTTGTTTCCCAATTGCTATATAATAATATGTTCTATTCTCATCGTAATGCTCTCCAACGTGAAGATTTGCTATTTGACAGACAAGAAAAGTTCCTTTTCTTTGAAAAGGAAGCAAACAGAGCAGTTTTCCAATATAATGAAAAAATTGTAATATTTCAATAAAAATTAAATTATAAAAAGTATTAGCAAACCCGTTAAAAGTTGGAAAAGCAAGTGGTTTTGAAAAAATGAAAGAAACAAAACTCCGGCTTTAATCAGAACCATATCTTTTTGAATTTTTGAATATTTATTGAAAAAAAAACAAATATCAGAAAAATTTTGATTTTTTGTTTAATAGTTATGTATGTGATAAGAGTTAGAAAAATGTTTTTTTTGATTTTTAAAACGCTGTATTCGAAGAGCATCAGCTCTTTTTCTTTGTCCAAACAATGGCGATCACAAAATGACAGAATCTTCAGGGGTCTTTTTTTTGCATAAAATGATTGTTTTCACCATTTTAACTTCATCTATAGCCAAAAAACTGCATTCTTCTACCTGCAATTTTCGCCCTTTAACGCTTATTTTTTTGATCTTTTTGACCCCTTGGAAATTCGGATCATGGGTCAGATCCTTTTTTTCATTCAAACTTTTGAAAATTTTTTTGAAAAGATTTCACGATAAAATGGTTCTTAATTCACATCCATCGATGATTTTGTTGTAACTCTTTCATTAAATGTTTTCAAACATTAAATTTCTATCGTATTGAGATTTCATAGAAAATCAGTGAAATGAGAAAAAATACGTTAAAAAATAACAATCGTTTTCCAATCAAAATGACATAAAAAAACAAAAAGTACTTCATGATATTAATCATAATAAAAATTGAAAACAATCAGAAATTTTCAAATCAGATTCAATCATTTTCAATAAAACATAATTCGATCACATATTCATAAGACATTCACCAAATATCAACTAAATGTCAACAATTTTGAACAATATAAGATATGAGAAAAAACAGTACTATTTCAACAAATTCATGGCATCAAATACAATTCCTAACAAAAAAGGATACTTATATTAAAAGTTTACAAACTAACTTGTCTATTTTCCCTCTGTTTTCCATCCATTCTCCTCTTTCTAATATTCCTCTCACTTTGACTCAAAAAGATCAAATCCAACAAAGAAAAAAGACAGACACAATGATAAAACAACATTTCACACTCTCATCAACTCTCCCTTCCAAAAACATCACCCAAAGATCAATGAATTCCCTCATAACTCTCTCCATTAATGAATCTCGATAAATACATATATAAGCGGGACAATAACCAATTTAATTATAGGGACATTACAGGGACAAAAAGCACAAGAAAACAATCGGATTCTAACTGTTATGCACCTGGGAGGCTGTTCGTCGTATCCAGGTCCGGATAAAGCAGCCCGAAGGCTGCAATATCTAATACGAACAGTCATGTCCAGCACCCTTCCGATAGAGTGCCAGCTAAGCATGCACAACATCTAGTTTCTTAATAGGGGACACCAAAAGAACAATTTTGAGATTCACAAATAGAAGAAGAGTCAAGAAGAAGCTCAAATCTCCTTGAAAGAAGATCTTGAGAAGATTGAGAAAGAAGAGAAGAGTTAGATGATGTGATATCAGAGTGAAATGACTTCCTTGATCTTTGGACTTTTTCTTTCATCGTCGAAGATTCGAGTGCAACCAGAGAGCGTTGAGGAAGATATCCAACAGCTGAAGCACAGACAAATGAGCCCTTGCGCTCAAAATACAAGTAGTCCTTCATGTGGGGAACGGACAGTGAAGGCCATGAGATTTGTTGAGATGGTACATATTCTTCAAAGTACCTCTCATGCTCAAAGTTATTGACAGATGTCGAAGATGGTGAAGAGTTTGATGATGATGTTGAGAAAATGTTAGATTGAAAAGTTGAAGAAGCTGATGTCGAAGTGTTCATATTGTTTTCGAAGAAGTTGATCAAATCATGAAGTGTGGCGATGTGTTCTGTCGAAAGATTGTTGTCGATTGCATTCACTAACGCACCAAATTCACTATCACAAATGTTTTTTCCATGATGCTCAGCGAAGAAATTGAGTTGTGTATTTTTCTTTTTTAGGAGTTTTGATTGTTTGGAAAGGATGAAGTGAAGAAGGAAGCGATTTCGGTTGTGTGGACCCGAATCGCAGAAGAACTTAAAAGTGTGAGTGTCTGAGAAGAAGCGTCTTTTGATCACAGATTCCAGACACTCAATAACAAATCTGTGATCATTTGAGAGGCAGTCGGAGAAGAAGTTGAAAGTTCGTTTTATTTTTTGGTTATTAATTTTTTGAAGAGAGATGATTGTGAATTGAGAAACCTGTTGATAATTAAAGAATTCTTGTTGAAGTTGGTTCTTTCTGATCGGGAGTTTCCATTTTTCTTTAAAGTCGAAGACGAAGACTGCTTCTCCCTCTTTCAGATTATCAACAGTTGATTGATAATGTTTTCGTTGCATTTCTGCAACAAGTCGGTGTTGTCGAAGAAGTTTCAGAGTGTGAAACTCGGCAGAAGAAAGACCATTTTTGTTTTGTGAAGATTTGAGTTTATTCTCCAAATAGTTCAACTTCTCACACATTCCACAAAGATCTGTACGTCTTTTCGCTTTTGAGAAGTTGGAAGTGAGTTTGTAGAAGTGAGACAAAGAAACTTTGATATTTGTTTCTTCTGAAAACTCTTTCCACAATTTTGTTTTGGGTTTGAAGATTAATCTCTTTTCATTGGGAGAAAAGATGCCCATTTTCTTTCTTCTTTCTTTCAAAGCTTCCAATCCATAACTTGTTGAAATAGACGACGAGAGTAAAGGAATAGAAGTTGTTCGATGAGGTGGAGTGATGAATGTGGATGACGAAGATATTGTTGATGTTAAAGTTAAAGTTGTTGTTATCGATGATGATGATGATGATGATGATGATGATGATGATGATGATGATGATGATGATGATGATGATGATGATGAAATGTTGTTTAAAGTGTTTAAATTTGATGTTTCTGAAGAAGAAGAAAAACCACCAAATTGAATAGAAGATAGTGTTGGTTTTGTTCTTTCTTTTGTGTAGAAAGAAAGAGAAGGAGCGTAACCCTGAGCGTAAATATCTTTCCATGATGAATTCCAATTATCTTTATCAAATTCAGAAACACTTTCATCATTGCAAATATTCCACAATACATCACTTCTTGTCTTCCTTTGAACAATAGCAATGAAATGTCCATTTCTTTGATCCAGACGTTTGAATAGTATTTGCCCAACTAGATGATAAATGATGGTTTCTTTATTATCTTTTTGAAGATGTTGAATATCTTTAGAAGAAAACCCTTTGCAGAAAGTGCGCTGGTATACACGATCTGTTTCTATTAGTATAGTTCTAGAAGGAGCAGAACTAGCAGCATCAGTGCATTCATGACAGAGGGCTAGCACCTCTGGAAATGCAGCCATTTCCTCCCATCTCGCAGCACAGCATTTTTCCTTGCATGCATCACAATAGACAGCATTTTTTCCGTTCAATATCTCAGTTGAAAAGATAGAAGACAGACCTTTATGAGGTGATGATGAATTTATGATAACATTACTGCAGGCTTCATTGAAACGTGATGAAATTTTTTGGCATTTTTGGCATTTGAAATGAGTGATTAAAACAGGATTGAAAGTGTCCTTTTCAAATATCTTATTAATTTGAAGAAGTTGATGAAGATTTTCAAATGCTTCTATCACATTCTGTTGCTGTCTGCTGCCATATCCACAAAAGTTTTCCCATTTGTTGATAAGCGATGGGATCCAAGAACGCACTGCCATTCCATCTTTAACCAGTTGTTGACAAACACTTATTACACGCGAAGATATGTTCTTCATAACTGTTTGTTTTTTGATTAAAGATGGTTTTTGCGTGATGATAGAAGACATGCATTGAAGAAGAGAAGCCAAATAGCATGTGTTGCCTAAGTTTGGCAATCCTTTTGCTATTTGTGATGATTTATTTGAAGAATTTGATGAATTTGAAGAAGATTGAGAATGAGAATGATTTTTTGTTGAATTTTCTTTAGCATTCTTTTTTGAAATATTTTTTGAAGAATTGTTTTGAATAGATATTTCATTATTTGAAGGTTGAATGCTTTGTTGTTGAACTGTTGAAGTGTCATTCTTTTTAGAAAATGAAGAAAAGAGAGTTTGAAATGCTTGAGGTGGAATTAATGTGGGTGAAGTGGCATAATCAACTAATTGCTCACTCACAAACACATTATCATTTTGAAATGATGAAGAATTTATTTTTTCTTTCAATTTTTTTGTAATTGAAATTTGTGAAGAAGAAGTTTTTGATTTGAATATATTGTGAATTGGTATTGGAGATGGAGAAGAGTGACGTTTGTGATTTGAATTTTTATTTTGGTTTTTTGTTGGTCCACTTTCTCTCCGAATTGGAGTACTGATTGGGGCATCAACAGCTTGAGAAGAAGAAGAATTTGAAGAAGGAGAATTTTTTTCTGAAATGGTTTTTGAATTTTTATTGAGTTGAGATGATGTTGAAGAAGAAGAAGATTGTTTTTTATTTGAAAAAGAGTTTTCTGTAACAATTTCATTTTCCCAGGCATCTTCATCAATAAATCTGGCGTAATCTGGCTCAGCTCGCTGCTTTTTCTTTGCTGACTGAAGCGAAGTTGAGGCTTCAGTCGAATGGGCTAACATCCAGTTGTTGCCCTTTTCCCATTCCTGTTCATTTAAGCCTAAAATAAACAAAGAAAATAAATCAGAAAAAATATTAATAAATTCAAACCACTTCTGCAAGAAGGAAGATGAGGCTTTTGAGGCGGAATGATAAAACCTTGATTCTTCTTCAGCGTTTGCTTCGCGTAAATAAATTTTCCCTCCGAAACATCATATCCATAGTCCTGTAAATCGGATAATGATGTGTTGCGGGAAAGCGCTTGCAGCATTGTTGTCTGAGTGTGCAACGGAGCGTTGTTGTACACCACAGACAGGTCTTCCAGCAGCTTTATGTGATATTCTGTTTCAAAAAAAATAAATAATTTACAAATCAAAAAGAAAAAAAATAACAGAGAGTTAAAATAATATTTTTAACACAATACAAAAAAAAAAAAAGCCAAACCATTCAAAGACTTCAGTAAATCATTAATTACTGAAGATGATTGCCTGTAGGTGTAAAACAAATAGGCAAGCAACGAATCCACGTCATTTCCGCCGATTCTCTTTATTTCTTGCCATAGAACATTGCAACGAGAATTTAATGTCGATTCGCGTTTTGAAATGGACATTTTTCTCTAATAAATATTTTCTTATGGAAAATCACAATTATTCTAAAATAATTTTTTTTTATTTAAAAAAATATGTTTTGTTATTTTTTCATTATTTGACTATTTCCAAAATTGAAAAAAAATTTTTTTCAACGTGATTTGAATTAGAAAATAATTTTTTGAAAATTTCATATCAGAAAAAAATTTGAAAAATTTAAGAATTCTTAAATTGAAGGTCTATTGAATATTCGTCGCATAAATGAATATTTCTTTTGACAAATTATATTTTCATATAAAAATATTAAAAAATAACATTAAATATCATTCTTCAATGAAAAAAAGGATCTGACCCATGATCCGAATTTCCAAGGGGTCAAAAAGATCAAAAAAATAAGCGTTAAAGGGCGAAAATTGCAGGTAGAAGAATGCAGTTTTTTGGCTATAGATGAAGTTAAAATGGTGAAAACAATCATTTTATGCAAAAAAAAGACCCCTGAAGATTCTGTCATTTTGTGATCGCCATTGTTTGGACAAAGAAAAAGAGCTGATGCTCTTCGAATACAGCGTTTTAAAAATCAAAAAAAACATTTTTCTAACTCTTATCACATACATAACTATTAAACAAAAAATCAAAATTTTTCTGATATTTGTTTTTTTTTCAATAAATATTCAAAAATTCAAAAAGATATGGTTCTGATTAAAGCCGGAGTTTTGTTTCTTTCATTTTTTCAAAACCACTTGCTTTTCCAACTTTTAACGGGTTTGCTAATACTTTTTATAATTTAATTTTTATTGAAATATTACAATTTTTTCATTATATTGGAAAACTGCTCTGTTTGCTTCCTTTTCAAAGAAAAGGAACTTTTCTTGTCTGTCAAATAGCAAATCTTCACGTTGGAGAGCATTACGATGAGAATAGAACATATTATTATATAGCAATTGGGAAACAAATGAAGTTACGCAAGATTCATGATTTTTATAATTTTTGATTGGAACAAAAGATTAAAACAATTCAAATGATGTTTTATTGAATGTCGATATAAGGATAGAATTCTGTGAAGGCAAAAATCTGCACAAAATTATACAGCATTTTGGAATTAAATTCAGGGAGAACAGTTTGGGGTATTTTTTTGCAAGGAAAGTGACTGGCAAAATCAAGGGAAGGATATTTTTCACAAAAAACAAAAAAGGCAAGAATTCAACGAAAAAAAGGAAAACCCAAAAATATCAATTTTATTAATAAGGTTTTCCTGTTTCTCGGACTGCTCCAGGCAGAAATGGAAAGCGACGAAATTTTAATTCTGATTCCGCTATTTCTTCAAAAGAAAGGAGAAACGCCAACGACGAGACATCCAATTTTCAAATATTTGTTAACAGTCGAACAACATTCTGTCCAACTTCAATCGGATTTTGCTCTTGAAACAATTTGTAATTTTAGCGAACCACAAGCTTGACATTGATAATTTGGTGTTTCTGTTTGCCAAACATTCATTTGCCATCAAATGCATCTTCTCTTGCAATTCCTCCTCTTCTTCTTTTCCTGGATATCTGTGTCTTCTTTGTTGCGTGCCGACCTCTTCAATTGCAATCTCGAACTGAACAGCCTGGCGGATGAGATGCCTCCATTCTTTTCATTTGCTGCTGCTGCATGCGATCAGAGTGCATTCAAAATGCTTCCCATCAATCATTGCTCCTCCATCATCCTTCCTTCTCTCTGCCTTCTCACTTTTTCCCCCTCATTGATTGAATGTTCTACCACTTTGTATTCTTTCAGCCTGCCTTGACGAATCGATTTAATGTTCGTTTTGCAAGTGCTTTAACAGGCAAAGAATTGTCGGAGCTCATTGGGAAGAATTAGAAAAATGAGTGAATGAGAGAGTGAATGAGAGAGTGAATGAGAGGGAGGGAGGGAAAAGAATGAAGGAAGGAAGTTGATCAGGGAGGTTGTCTTGGGGTTTAATGATTGTGACTCAACTGAATAGAAAGAGGAAGCGAAGAAAGAAAATTGAATCGATGATGATCAATTTGTTTCAATTCAAAACGTTGGCTCTGAAGCATTCTAAGGCATGAATTAATATATTATCTATATTTTTTTTATTATTTTCTTTTGATTTTTATGTGAAATTATGCATATTCTTTTTTTTTTGGTCTTCATCGAAGCCCGCTGAATAGAAATATTTGCGCACACTTCCGCCTTTTCTTTGACTTCTTCGTTTGTGTTCTCTACAGGGATAGTCGTTGGGACAGACGACACAGCGCAGCTGAAGGCACCACCGCAGGAAGATATGCCGACTGAGGTTGAGCTGCAGACGTGTGGAATTTGGGAGCGGAGTATGTGCGCGTGCCTGGTTGCGAAGCATGAATCCTAACAGCTGTCAATTTCGCAGGCTGTTCCCGCAGGTACAATGATACCTTCGCTTGCTACAGGGTCGCTGATGGGGCGTGGATGTGGAGAGGCACTGCACCCTGTAGCACCTGGTCTATGACATTGTTCCCAGATCTATGGAGCGTGTGCGGCAGCAGCGAACCTGGAGGCTGTGACGTACATCATATTGCCTACTCTATTTTTTTGTGAAGGTGATGTTGATGCCAAATGTTGTACTGTCATGTGATCTGTCTGTGACGGCGGTGTATTTCGTGGTGGAGCAGGGGGGAACTACCTGAAAGAGAAGCTGATGAAGTTCAGTGGCATTCTGTCGATTGCGATTCTACTACTGAAAAGAGCATATCTAGGAGATGATGATAAAGAAGATTGCGGAAGTACAAAGTGCAGGAGTCGATTGGGCTGTTTGAGCAGAAGATGCAGGAGCAGCGGCAGAACCTGGCGCGGATGCGGGAGTTTGATAAGCTACGAAAGACAGTGCGGGCAACTGGGGCAGCAGAAGGGGTGCCGCCGACGCTGCTACTGCTGAAGCCGTGGGGGAAGTTCTTTAAGGAATCGAAGCTTTCGCGCGTGACGACGGTGCAGAAGAAGATGATTGTGGGGGAAGAGTACAAGGTGTCAGTGATGCTGCGGGAGGACGAGAAGGAGCGGGAGCGGAGGGAAGGGGCAGTGAAGACGCGGGAGACAAGACGGGAGCTGAACCGAAAGATGGGAGAGAAGAACGCGAAGAGAAGGGCGATGGAGATGAGCGAGACGATGCTTGCGAGGCAGAGGAGAGAGGAAGCGAGGAGAGAGTTCTATTTGGAGTAAAGGCAGAAAGGACGAGTGTGAAGAGGAGATGGGTGGTGTGTTGAAGAGCATACGAGAACACGATCAGAAGCAGAAGCAGAAGCAGAAACAGAGGAAGAAGCAGACGATGGAAGAGAAGAAGGAGAAGAAGGAGAAAGGGGAGAAGGAAGCGAGAATTGCGACAGGATAGAGGATGAGAGAGGAGAAGGAAAGGAGGCATAGGGAAGAACAAAGATTGGAAGAGGAAGGAGAGATGAGGAGTTTGGGGAGGATTTTGAGGGAGAGACGCCAAGAGGGAGAAGGTTTAGAGAAGGTGCGGAAGGAAGGGCGTCTGCACCTACTACAGCGAGAAGCCGAAAGGAGATGAAGTTTCTGTATTCGCAGCCAGACAGTGTTGTCCGTGTTTATCCTAAGCGGATGGTGGAGCGGATGTTGCTGATGGATTCTGTGCAGCCAGGAGAAGAGGAGGAGGCGTTGCAAGTGGATGACGATGAACATTGCCACAGCCTCCGCCACCAACACTACTACCACCGCCATCATATTTTGAGATACGAGCGGACTGGCGATAGCGAAGATGCAAATGAGAGTTGAAATGAAGATGGAGAAGACAGAAGTGGAGATGAAAAAGAAAATGGTGCTGGAGAGAGCATGGAGCATGAAGAGCAGTGTGTATCGAGGCAGTGCAGAAACAAGAAATAAGTGGAAAAGGAAATACAGCAAAAAGACCAGGAAAAGGACCAGGAAGAATGGCACAAAGGAAAAATTAAGGAAAAGCGAGAGAAACTGAAGGAGAAGCTGAAGCCCAAAATGGATCTGCAGTAGACGGATTAGGGGAGCCGCTGTTCGCAACACTTCCATGGTAACCAGAACGTGATGAGCTTTATCCAAATCGATTCCGTCCGCCTCCAGTACGGCACAAAGCAAGCAACGAGAAGGGGTCAAGTCTTTCATTTATCACGACTTCGGAGCCATCTGCAGCCACAGTTTCTATGTTTCTGTTTGGGTCGCCTACATCGTTGGCAAGTGGCTTTGGGAGGAGCCGAAGATTGGACTTGGGGCATCAGATGGATGGAAGAGCGGAGGAGAAGGCCAGGAGCGTTGGACAGAGAGAATGAGCGGAGAGCAGACAGGAAGAAGTGATGGGTTCATGGTTGTTTTTCAACAATGCCTGAGCTAGTGAAAGGGGTTGAGAAATCTCATCGAGAGAAGAGAGGAAAGCTGGAATGCAGAAGGGCACTGACGCCAATGCGGGAGAGGGAAAATTTTCAACAAAAACGAGGCAGAAACAGATATGATAAAAACAACAGTTGGGAGTTTTTTCGCGCACGTATTGTTCATAAGCTGCTTCGAGCATCATATTTCACACCGAAATGCACATTTTCAGATCTATAGACAATTTCATTTATATTTGGTATTTTTCTTATCTCGATAGCGGAATTTGAATCAACACAGAACAAATGCTTGAAATAATTTGAAAACGCAAACGTATTAACTCAAGCTTTTGTTAGAACGAGCCAACTGAGTTGGAATTATCAATCATTTTTCCTGCGCACTTTCTTAACCAACTTTGCTCCCACCTTCTGCTCTCCTTGAGCTTTTTACTGCATCTGATATTTAAGGCATTGCAGAATTTATGGGGAATCGATGGAAGAACTCTCTTTTCAAACTCGCCAGCGACAGCTTTTTTGTTTGCTCTGTTGACAGAAGCACTTTCACCACCTCTTCAAGACTCTTCTGTTCATCCCCTATCATCGGAATCAAAATAACCGCAATCATCCTCCATGTCGCGTCCACTCAAATTCGCCAAACAATATCTTCAGCATCACATGCACCTGCACCGTCTACTCAATTGATAACTCTTTCGTCTTCTTTGTCTCATGTTTTACACGTCTTGCTTAAAGAAGATGAAGTTGCCAAAAAGGTGATTAGAACACAATACTTCAAATTGATACACGATTCGACTGTCGTTGTTAAAGACAGAGTAAAGAAAACACAACTCGAAGAGGGGCAAATAATTTCAAAGCTGTGGAGAATAGGGGCAATGAATATACATAAATGAGTCTGAATCAATGTTTGATAAGAGGAAGAAGAAGAAAAGAAAAAGGAGGTGGAAGGAGCGACAGAAAGAGAGATATTGAACGTGGAAGAAGTGTATGAAGCTTGCAGCAGCACTGGAGAATTCACACAGTAAGCTTGCTTATTGGTGCGAGAAGATAGCAAATCTTGTAGAATACGAACTGAAAAAGGAAGAAAGATGTATTGCTGAACAGCTGGCTATAGAGGCGACATGGGAGAGCTGGAGAAGATGGGCAATAGCCTTCTTTCGAACAGAAGAGATGGAGGTGAAGAAGGAGGGAATGATTTGATATTTGGCAGATTGACATCAACATTGGGTGGCATGGGAAGAATAGGAACAGGGTTGAGAGCGATGGAAGTGGCACATCGATTGCTGCAAATTCAGATGAAACAGATGGATCTTCCTTCTTGAACAATCTCAAAACATATTCAGCTGAAGTTGGTTCAATTTTAAAAGAACGAAAAAGAAGAAACTGACGAGATCTGCCAATCATAATTGCTTCTGTTGAAGAAGAAGAAGGAAAAGGGGCAAAGAGTCGACTATCCGGGAAGAGAAGGAGAGGAAGGTGCGCTAGCAGTGTTTGTGGGCCAAAGGAGGTTTGATGGGAGTGAAGGAGCAGACGAGGAAATGGAGGAGCTTAACGTCATCCAATACTCACAACATGTACAGAATTCTTCGTGTGCTCATCGTGACAGCTTTCTGTGCTCACCATCACCAAGGCCTTCATCTAACCCTCAGCACGTTATGAATTTGTTCCAGAGGCAGCAGCAGCAAGAGTAGGAGTAGCAGAAGAAGATTCCGTCTGTGAACATCGAATGCTCGCTGTTTTTTTCATATGGGGCGCGGGATATGGTCACGAGCCTGTTATATGCTCTGAATAAGAACTCGATTTGGAATAGCGGGTCGTGTGCAACGGGTGAGAAATTTGATGCGAATGACCAGCTCATCCTGTTTACAGGCACCATTGCAAAGATCTCTTGCAAGCACAGCTTTCTGCGCTGCCTGGACAGACACAATGGAAGAGATTTTGGAAAGCTTTATGGTGTTGGAATTTTGCGACAACACAGAGCAGATAGAGAAGAATGTGATGGAATCTGCAGAGATGAATGAAATGAATTCCTTTGGTGATCAAGGAGCGATAGAGTGAGTATGTTGAATTAGAATTTCAAGGAAACAATAATGGAGAATTTTGTACGAAGAACAATGAGGATGGAGAGAAGTCTATAAGTGATAAGATCAGGAGAAGAGAGAGAAATAGAAGAATTTGAATCAACTGTTATTCTTGACAATATTTTCTTTTCCATAATTCCATCCAGTCACTCAATCACGAGACTGGAATGATGATTTTGTGATAAAAAAGCCAAAGAAATTAAAGATGATAAACTGTTGTCATTTTTTGAAAGACAAAAAAAAAGTATTTTTTTTTCAAATTTAAAACTTTTCCAATGTATTTTGTTTTTATTTTCCAATTGTCGGTATTGTTAAGTTTGTGTTGAAACTTTTATTTTTTTCTGAAGTTTTATTCATTTATTTTTTGGTTTATTTTTATTAAACATGATCAAAAAATACTTTTTAACCAAAAATAAAAAAAAGGTATGAATTTTTGTTTAAATAAATAAAACAAATAAATGTTTTGTCAATACATGCTCAATACTCATGTAAAATCAATTCTTGTTATTTGATCAATAAATACCACAATAGATTTTATTTTTTCAATTTTTGATCTTTTTTTATGATATCAAAAAAAAACACCCATATTTGTTAATCTGAATGAATGAAGAAAACTACGTTAATTTCTATTTTGGTTTCTTTTGAAAAAGAACATGAACATGGAAATTCACAGTAGTCTCTGATAAAAATGTTTTGGAGCAGCGGTCGGTGGTGGATGGAGGTGTTATGTGCTCCTCCAATATGGAGCTTTCTGCGATGTTTTCAGTTCACCCCGTTATACAGGCACTTTTGTTATTATTGTCTATGTGAAAGAATTTCGGAATCAGATATTAATCCGTTGTGAACACAATTCCATAGATCTTCTGATGAATTTAACTGATCACTGCTGCATTCTTCGATCGTCTCAGTTTAAAATATTTAGTGGTGAAGCTTCAAGGCTATGTTATGGGGTGAGATGTTGCAGAGTGTGAATTGGGGGAGATTGTGGAGAAGGGGCTGTCGGCAGTAGGGCTGAGGATGGAGGATGTGGTTCTGAAGCCGGCAGAAATTACACTTGCGGTGCTGGAGGAGCGAAAAGAGGAAGAAGAAGATAGAAGGAGAGAGGGATGTGATGTGAATAAGGAGAAATGCGGGCATCCGACAGCGTACAGAGAGTTTGTGGAGAGAATCAAAGAGAACTTAAGGAAGCTGGAAGAAAAGATAGCTCTGCTGGTTGTGGAGGCGCTTGGGCTGAATCGGCTGAGGTTTGTGAAGGCAGAAACCAAAGCAGAGGCAGACAAGCAGCATTCAGTGGAACCAGAAGTGTGCGGTTCTTCGTCATCCAATGGTATCCAACAGGAGAACAGGAGAGCAGCAGAAGCTGCAGATGGGTCGTAGGACAAAACTTCAGATGGAAGTTCAGATAGAGCGGAGAAAGATGAGAAACAGGCAGAAATTTCAACGAATGATTTGGAAACAAATGAGGAGTCAGGGAGAGAAGGAAGTTCGATAGATTTGGAGAAGGAAGAGGAAGAGGAAGAGGATGATGACCGTGATGATGAAGGTGACAAAGAAAAAGAAGAAGAAGTGATTGAAGAACGAGGAAGAAGAGGAATAAGAAGAGGGGTATTTTTTGGATAGGGAATCGCTGCACGAAAGGTTTTTGAGGTTGACCGATGAAAGTTCGAATGGAAGCTTGCGGGACTATCTGGTTACGATGACTGTGACAGGGGTGCTGGTGGAGCTGTTGCAGAGCGGGAGCGGATTGTGGGGAAGCCTGTTGAAGAAGGGATGATACAGCCGGATGGGACGATGAGCATCAAGTTCATTGGGGAGAGGCTGTTTGTAAGGAAAGAGAAGAAAAGAGAAAGGAGAATGTGGTGGGTGTTTGGCATCGGATGATGCATTGCGGTATATGGAAAACAGATCCAGCAATAATCGATGTTATTAAAAGATGAGAAGACTGAAACCAAAGTGAGCATGAGATGAATGAACTTGCAACTTAGTTAAGTTCAGCCATAAGGAATTAAATGATTTTGCAAGACGAAAACATCAGTGGATTTGACAAAATTGAAAATACATATGAATTTCATTATTGTTTTTTTTTTAATCTTTATTTGAAAAATCATGATTAATACTCAAGTTGTGCTTTACAAAATAACTTCTTTTTTTGCATATTTGTCTTCAATTCCTTGTTTCAATCTCGTCTTCAATTTTCATCTCCCTTTTTAAAAAAAACAAATGTGAGAATGTTATAATTCTTTTGCAAAATGAAAACATTTGGAATATCATAGACTTTCGTTTCAAAACTTGAAAATGTTGCTTTGACAAGACTTGATTTGGAAGAAATGAAAATAATCAACATCAAATGAAAATTTATGAATTATTATCATTATATTTGCACATTTTAAAATCAATCTTCTGAACCAATCAATAATCTTTTTTCTTCTTATCTCTGCTGTCTTCATAGATCTTTTCTCAAATCAAACTTTCAACTCAAATTTATTATCCAAATATTTTCTTCTTTTCATTCAATAATTAATCCCTTCAATTCTCTAAACCTTATTCCCATTCGTCATGCTCTCTTCACTCTCTAAACTGTCTTAATTCTCTTTGTTTTCTTTTTAATTTTCTTCTCATTTCTATTCCTGTTTCATTTCTTCAAAAATCCTTTTCTTTAATTTTCCAACAATCTCTTGTGAAGACGCAAAATTTAAAGATATTAAATCAGATAAGGTGAATGATGATAATGAAGAAGAAGCTGTATGAAATGATGATGTGTCTGAAGAAGATGAAGAAGATGAATGGATTGACTGAGATGAATGAAGATTGAGAAGATGAGTGTCAATAAATATCAACGGAGAAATTCACTGAAATTTCTTCTTCTATCCCTTTTTCTTCTGCAGAGGAGAAACATCTGAATTCTTTTCACTTTCAGCTCAATCTCTTTCTCTCTTTCCAACAAAAAAATACAAATCATGTGTAAATCTCTTTTACATTTTGTCTATTATTCTTTAACTTCCCCTTCTTTCACAAAAAATAATCTTTCTTTAAAAATTAATTCTTCTCCAAAGACCGATTCTATACACATTTAAAATTTCTTGAATTTCATCTATTAGTAGGGTGCATATTTTATCTTGACATCAAAATTTTTTCTCAACCCTGTTTTTTTTGAAACTTTCTGAAGCTTTTTTCGAGCATAGCAAAGGTTTGAAACAAAAAAATACACAAATAATTTTATCACAATTATTTACAACTTTCTGTTCTTTTTATTTTTTGTTAATTTTTATATTCGAAAAAATAATAAAGATTTTTATAATTTTAGTTCCCAGATCAAAGGCTTGCTGGCTGTGAAGCCAATATTTCATACCGAACGTTTTAAGCTACAGCATTACAATTCTACATTCCTATATAATTATTATAACTTGTTTTTGACTTTTTCAATTAAATTTTTGACCAAATTTTCTCATTTCACTGTTTTTGCATAAAACACTATTTTCGGAACAAATATGAATTTGTGTAAATTTTTAGCATGTTAAAAATAAAAACAAGGTGTTATTTATTGTATATTTTTATTTAATCCTGAAGAGAAAAAGAATTGAACAAGAATTTGAAGCGAAATGGCAGAACATTTAAAAATTTTGATCTGAGAATTGGGGAAAAATATGAACTTTCAAGCTTTTTTTGCACAGGGCATTGAAAAATTGTTTCACTCATGACTTTATTTCGCTTTCTCAGATTTTGAAATAAATTTGATTTTCAAATCCTGAAGCAGGCATCGTTGAAATCAAAACAATAAAATTTCCAATATTTTACGTATGTCAAAAAATGAACATATTTATATTGTGTTTTTTGATATAAAATAGTCAGTGAAAAGTGCATAAATTTTTAATGAAAAAGCATGAAGTGCAATATTTTGTCCCAATTGTTCGTCATATACAAATATTTTGTTGTTTTTTCTTTGAGATATCATTTCATTACAAATTTGTTTTTATTTCATTTCAAAGAATTTTAAAACATATGAATACATATCTCTGAAATTATGTTTTTTGAAAAAATGTGTGAAATGAGAAAATGTGTTAAAAAAACAAGTTGAGAAAGTTTTAAACAAGTTTAACTTATAAAAAAGAAACAATGTATTATGATATGAAAGCTGAAAACTTCATATAAAAAATATTCGCTGGAATAGCAGCAAGTCAATGATCAAACCATAAAATTGTTATAATCCTCGATCTTTTTGTCAAACAAGAAATATTGAAAAAAAAATATTGAATAAGGAAATAAAAACATTTCAAACATTTCTGGTTATTTTTTATTTATCACAGGCTTGTGTAAAGCTAAAAGCATGGAAAAAAGAAAAAGGTCAAGATTAAATTATAGCCCTATTTTTCTTCCAACTTTTCTCTTTCTTCTTCAAAGCCATCTAATCCTTAGCTTTAATGAAATCTGAATGAAAAAAAATAATAATCACTTCTGAAAAAGAAACAGCAAACCTTCAGTGCTTTGCTGAAGTCAATATCCATATTTTATTCCGTTTGTGCCTGTTTTCCTGCAATAAAAATACATTAATAAGAACTTATATCAAACGTTTAAACAACATATTCGCGAATTATCTCACCAAATTTTTTCATTTTGCACAGTTTCCATTTGAATTTGTTTTTCTTATTGAATATTCAGCCCAGAAGAAAGATAGGGTCATATTGTTATGAGTACCTATATTTTTTATTGGTACATAAAATTTTCTGGTTTTTTAAAGCATTTGCAAATAAAGAAAAATAAACAGAAACCTTTAAAACATCATTATTTACTATTTCCAAGAATATTTTTTCACTTTCACCATTTTGCTAAAAAGATCTTGAAATTTTTATTTTACAAATGCGATCAAAGACATGCTCGTATTTCCACGAGCCTTTGAATTTGATAGTTTTTCTTGTTGATGTTGTTATTAAACTTTTCTTTTTTATATTTTTGGTTATTTGAAAACAATGAGAACTCTTTTTTTTTCTATAGATTTCACACCTCACCATTTTTTAGTAAAACTGAAATATAAACATAGCCAATATTATTTTCTCCTTTTTCTTATGTTAGAATAATGTATTATTATTTGTTTCAAATATGCAATATGGAGAAAATATTTAACAAAAAACATTTGGCACACAAAATGAAAAAGTTGATATTTTGTTTTTCGTGTTAAACTAGTCAGACATAAATATTTAAAATATTATAACTTTATTATATGATATTATACGAAATAGTGCATAATTTGAACATGAGAAATAAAAGAAAATAATATTGGCTATGTTTATATTTCAGTTTTACTAAAAAATGGTGAGGTGTGAAATCTATAGAAAAAAAAAGAGTTCTCATTGTTTTCAAATAACCAAAAATATAAAAAAGAAAAGTTTAATAACAACATCAACAAGAAAAACTATCAAATTCAAAGGCTCGTGGAAATACGAGCATGTCTTTGATCGCATTTGTAAAATAAAAATTTCAAGATCTTTTTAGCAAAATGGTGAAAGTGAAAAAATATTCTTGGAAATAGTAAATAATGATGTTTTAAAGGTTTCTGTTTATTTTTCTTTATTTGCAAATGCTTTAAAAAACCAGAAAATTTTATGTACCAATAAAAAATATAGGTACTCATAACAATATGACCCAATCCAGCTTTTTCACATTTTCGACTATTTCAATCGATGCACTGAAAAAAGCATAAAAACAGTCAATTGGCATGTTACAAACAACGCAAACCAAACAACTTTCCTTCAATGAGAGCTAAAAATTGAAAAAGAATATTTCGAAGTTTAAGTATTGTTATAATTATTGTCTATCTAAAAAGAGGAATTGAAAAACGTAAAAATTAAAAAAGACATTATTGAAAACAGTTGAACAATTTTTTAATGTTATATTGAAAATTTTCTATCTTCTTTATCGTGAGATGAAAGATTATTTCATCCTGACGAGAAAAAATACTCCTTACTGACCTAACCATCAATTTATTAATATGCAACCAAGGCTAACTCTAAAATTTTTATTGTGCAAAATCACTATTTCATAACAAGTATAAACAGAGAAATAATCGTTTCACATGAAATATTCAAACCATGAGTATTTCATTTTTTGAAAATTTCCATCGAAAGTTCATAATTAGAATAATACTAAAAAAAAGTAAAAGAAGGACATAATGAGTCAAAAGATGGAAGAGAAATAGTCACTCATATATGCTTTATACAAAGTTTGTGAAATTGAATTAATATATTGTCAAATCTCATTTGGGGCAAAATTTTTTCATTTATGAAAAAAACAACGATTTGATCCATTCTTTTTCTTTAACAATATCATTATAAGTCTTTCATTCCCATGTATAATAATGAAGAAAATGAATGCAAATGAAAAAAAATTTGTAAGTGTAGAATGGAACAAAATTTATAAAACAACATATTTCGCCCCATTTTTTCTATTTCAACCATAATAGATGATTTGATAACTGTAAATTCCAAATAAAATCTTATTTTTGGAGTAGCATCGAAAAAGAAAGGGCATAAATTATTTTGCTCTTTTTTATGATGGAGCTGCAGAAGCAAAAAGGATTGCAAACCAGGCTTTTTCGAATGGAAGGAAAATCGCCAAATCATAATTCAACCAGCGCAGCTCAACGACACGAACAATCGGTATTCGGAAGAAAAACAAAACATCCAACACCTAGTTCAATGGCCGTCCCTCTTTTATTTGTCAGAGTCAAAATGTTGCAAACAATGGAAGAGATATCGATTTCATCCACAAAACACAGCATTTATCAGATAGCTTTTAAGGGTGCACTTGAAGGCTCCACCATTTTTTGTGCAACATGATCTTGATAGTTTATGCATTCATTTGCCTTGCTAGGCGAAACCAAAAGGATAACAGCGATTTCGACAGTTTCACAAAAATAACATTCAATTCAATCAAAGCCTTCATTCTTTGTTGAACGTGCTGCCATTTTCATTGTAATCTTTTTGAATTTGTTTAAAATGCATTGGCTACTTTGAATTGAAAAATAAAGTTTGGAACATTAGTTGGACATCAACCACTCTACATATGTTGAGATGTTTGAATTTTTTATTCATTTGTTCTGTGCCATTCGCTTTCACATTGTCTTTTCCTTTTTAGGTATTTCAACAAGAGGCATTTTGGAGACATACCAGATTTTATTCAAAGGCATGCAATTGATCAGAAAAGGCACTAATGTTGAAAGATTATGCATTGGAAGGCTTTGTTTGGGAAGAAAAGACAACGTTATTGGAGGAATTGAAAGCGAGCAATGATAGACAGGAAAAAGAAGAAGATGGAAAAGAGAATGAAAGGATGAGGTTATTTGGAGGAAGAAGGAAAGAGATTGAAGCAGGGCAAATGCAGAACGGAAAGAGAGGAACAAGAGATTGAGAAGGGAGAATAGGCAAATGGGATTGTTGATATTTCGCAATGGAAGTGCTTGGCTAATGAAGAAGGTCAAAATGTGCAAGTGTTTGTTTGCAGAAAATATTGATTTTTTTGAATGATGAAAAAATTTCAGAATTGAAAAAATAGAAAACTTTTTGATTTATTTTATTTTATTTTTTTTTTTTTTTGATTATTTTTTGGAAAATGTTTTTTTTTTTGAATTATAATAACAAAATAAATAGAAAAATTATTTTTATTTTTATTTTTATTTTTTTTCAAGAATGTTTACAGAGAAGGTTTCACGAAACATCTCCTCTCCATCAGTACAAACGTTCTCTAAAAAGTTTCATTTCGCAGAAAATAAACAGATGTTTATTTTTGAATGTCAAACATCTGGTGCTCCCCAAAATGGATGAAAAAGAAAAAAGAAAGAGAAAAAAAGCGAATGACGAATAAAGGAGAAGAATGCATTTGGATGTTTAGGGTGAAGAAGCTGGAGAAGCGATGCAACAAGGTGAAATAGGAGAGAGCGTGAAAGGAATAATGGAGAAAAGAGAAAATGAAGAGAAAGTTTGAAGGAGGGGATGATGATGAATTACTCCCCAAAAGATATTTTTGAAGAAGAGGAGATTTGGTGTTTGAGGTTTGGGCAGAAAAAAGATTACAGTTGAAGGAAAAGATGAATTTATTTATAATGATTGAGAAGTATGAGAAAAAAAAAGAGAAGGGAAGAGAGAGAGAGAGAGAGAAAAGGAAGAGAAATTGTGGAATAGGATTGAGGGAAAGAATAGAAATCTGTCAGGGAGAAAGGTCAAATGAAAAGAAGATGAGAAAAAGAGAGAAGAGGAAGAAGAAAGAGAGGTTGGATGAACACTTGTAATAACAAAAACAGAACGATGAAGAAAGATTGTCACCTTATATTTTCAGCGAAGATTGGAACAACTGGTGAAGAAGGACTCTCCATTTAATTGCGTTGGGAGAGGAGACATTTTACAATTTGAAACAACACCTTTTCAAAGAGTAATTTTTGAGGGTATGTGTTTTGAAATAGAAGTTTCAACTTTTTGTTCCTTTATTGGACAGATATTTCTGTTTAATGAGTTTCTTTTTTTATGTTCAACATAACCAATGCCACAAACATGAAGAATTCCACTTTTTCTGAAAAACCAAATATTTTCAGAAATAATAATATTTTCTTGTTGATTCACAAGTGATGCAAGATTGGTTCTTATTTTATTTGTGATATATTAATATGAATATATTTCATACCCCAGATTTTGCTTTTCTTTTTTATTATTGTTCATTTTTTTCAAACTTCATCCTTTTAATTTTTTGTTTTTTGATATGAAAAATTTTCACCTGAAACAGCAGATACCGATTCATGGCTGATCGTAACCTAAGGAATGGCGTTGCATTGAAAGTTCCTCAGATGTCTTTCACATGCTCTCAAAATGATTGCTGAAAGAAATCCTTTTTGATTTCCAATTGTGTTAAAAACCATTATTTATTTCGATTTGATCATCCGGAAAAAAATAAAAATTTTCAACTCAAAATTGATTATCATTCCATTCGAGAATGCATTTGCTCCTTTTTGCATGTTTGATTCTTGGAAAGGCATTTGTAGCACAATATGTCTCTGGAAGTGCCACATTAGAAAACAAAGGTATTCTTTCGAATTTTTATGTTTTTCATTAATTGTGTTTATTTTGGTCAAATAATTTCAAATGAAGCACAATTTCAATCCAAGTTCGATAACAATTATTTGTTTAAACAGAATACGTTCTCTAGAATAGAAAAATTGAAGCCAAAAATAGTTACAGTTGTTAATACATTTTTACATTTTTCCAATTCTTCGATTGGATTCGAAAATTTGGCATTTGAACAATTGTCTTCATCGTTGATGTTAATAACAGATAAATCAAGTGCAACACTGGATTCCTGCATTTCCCACCAAAAATCGGAATCTCCGTTTCTTTTACAAAGTGGGGCAATTAACATGGTGAATTTGACTTTGATCCCCCAAAAGAGTCTTTGTTCCAGAAGTCTCGTATTTTCTTCTGATGATTCAAATATTGCTATTTTGAGCAATTCTGTCATTACTGATCTGGCGATTTCAGCTTCAGATTATTTCTTATTGTCTGGAAGGAGCAAAAGTGAGCAGCTTAATAACTGTGCCTTCAGGAACATGTCTGTGAAATATGATGCGAATAGTGATCATTTTGCGGAACATTCATGTTTTCGGAGTTCTATGGAGAACTGCCTTATTTTTTCGTGTGTGAATGTCTTTGAAGGAGGGATTTCGAGTGGATCGTATTCTTCTCAGGAATTTGTCTGCAAAAACGCATCAATAAGCTGTGTGAAGAGAGAAATGAATAACCTTCAGAAAAAAGAACGAATGGATACAACAGAAAGTCAAACATTTTTATCATGCGAGTGGGTTGATTGCAAAGCACCACAAGGAGGTGCCCTTTATGTTCATGACAATGCAAATGCCATTCTGACTATTGAGAATTCATCATTTGTGAGATGCAATGCTTCTTCAACAAATGGAGGTGGATTATATGCATTGAAAATCGCTGAATGCGTTGTGCTTCATTCTTTATTTGTTCAATGCTCTGCAGCAGCAACCACATATTTGGGTGGTGGAGGAATAATGATTGAAAATGTTTATGAACAATCTCTAATCAACTGCTGTCGATTTAACAACTGCACTTCTAAAGATGAAGGAGGTGCAATTGATCTTTTATCAACAAAAACAGAAAAACAGAAAGAGTGCGTTATTAATTCCTTTTTTCATAACTGCCAATGTAATAACACTGATAGTGGGGCAGGAGGGGCAGTAATTCATTGGACATCTGTGGATAAAGTTATTATCTCAAACTGCCAATTCTGCAAATGTTATTCAATGTGCGGAGGAGGTGCTGTTTACCAACATATCAATTCCAATAATGAAGGGATATTATTTTATTACTGTTTTTTTCACGATAATATATGCATGAGAGGTGGGCATGATATTACGCTTGATAGATCTACAAAAAACAACATTGATTCCACCTGTTATTCTACCAGGAAAACATCAAACAGAGTCAGCTTGGATTATTTAAAAATTGTTGACAAAAGTGATTGGCTTCGCAATGATTTTGGAAATGTGAGATTTGTTTCTACAATTAATTCGCAACCAAAAGGCATAGACACATATGCATGTGGACTGGATAAAGGCCATCCGTGCAACACTATTAGCCATTGTTTGACTCAACTTATTCCAGACTTGGTTCCCAATGTGGAAGTATCTTCGGGAACGATAATCGAAACAAATAGTTTTGATTGTAGAATCAACACTTTTACGGTTTATGGTCAAAGCAATATGAGCACAGCAATCCAAACAGAATTTGAAGCATCTGGGCTGTCTCTTTTTTCAGTCTCAACAGGAACATTAACTGCCAGGGACTTTGTTCTTGTGCATGACTCGGCTCATACGAATAATCGTGGGTCAAGGCTATTCGAGATAAGTGGAGCAGGAGGAATGAGGATCAACAGACTGAACATAACTTTTGGGAGTGGACCATCAACAGAAACAGCATTTTCGACAGAACTGATAAACGTTCAGAATGGGATGTTTCAGATGGAACATGTGAACTGGGCAAAGACAATCTCTTCAAATTCACTGTTTTCGCTTTCTTCAACAAATGAGATTTCATTGATACTTTCAGAGTGTGCCTTTGATGGAATTGAGAGAACAACGAGTGGAGTAGCTGTGATGTCGTTTTCGAATGACAAGGCAAGCATTGATGTGAATTCGAACACTTTTGAAGGATGTGGAAGCAGAACATCAGAAAATGGAGGATCAATGATGCTGTGCGTTGGGAATGAGAATGAAGTGAAAGTGAAAGGCGGATCTTTTGATGGGTGCTATTGCTCTGCTACATATGGATTTGGGGGAGGAATCTTCATTGAGTTGTTGAATGAAAGTCCCAATTTCCTGATTTCTTCTTCCTTTAGCACAAACTTAGCCAAGTGGGGAAGAGATATCTTCGTCATTTCACCAGATTTGGAAGTGACTGTAAAATCAGAAAAAATCACATGTGTGACAGCCTCTTTGGATTTATTTGACAAAGTGAGAGGATATAACAATGGAAATACAAGTGTTGCCATTCCACTGTGCATCTATCTCCTTCCCACTCCAGAAGAAATATATGTGAGCAATTCTGAGGCATCCGATCATTCACATTGTGGAATTGCACAATTCCCTTGTTTGACAATGAAGCACTCCCTCACAAGGCAAACAGAAGAAAAGAAAGTTGTTGTGAGTGGAATGATTTCGATGAGCGATGAATTGGCATTTGATGAACAGAAGCATGAAATTAGAGGAAATGATGATCAAAGTGGCTGGACAGTCTCTGATTCAAATTCAATTTCCAATTCATCGATGATAACAGCAAATGTTGAAACAGAATTGTCAAAACTCATCTTCTCTCTTCCTTCTTCTCTTTCATCACACTCTTCTTTCATTTTTTCCTCATCATCTTCAATGAGTCTGTCTCAATGCTCTCTTTCTCTTCAAAATCCATCATCAGAATTGACATTTCTGTTCTTGTCCGTTGAGTCAGGGATCCTGATAATTGACAAATTCTCAGCTTCAATAATCACTTTGAGTGGAAGTCCATTGATTTCATTGTCTGGAAGCATCGCAAATACCGAGTTGATGAACACTCAGTGGTTGAACATGACGAACAGCAATTTCACAGAAATCAAAAGAGCAGCTGGAAGTGGAGGTTGCGTGAGCATTGACAACAGCAATTATGAAAATACGAACGCACAAATAAATATTGAAGAGTGTGTTTTTGATGGATGCTCTGTGGCTGGTGACGGAAGCAGAGGAGGTGCCATCAATGCTCAGTTGAAAGGTAATACGCATTTGGATATTGTTTCATGCACATTCACAGGATGCACTGCACCAACAGAAGAAAGGAAGATTGGGTTTGGTGGAGGGATGGCATTGAAGTTAATTGATGATGATTCTTCATTTGTGATCTCATCTCCTATTTTTGAGGCAGACAAGCCAAATGTTGCAAAATATGGAAATGATCTTTTTGTGGAAGCATTGAACTTGACGAAGAGCATCACAAACACCTCTCTTCCATTTGTATCTGAGCATCTGTCCAATTTTTCCTTGGATTCTATGAGAGGTTTTGATGGAAATGATTCAACGAATGCCATTCCATTGATCTATTTTTGGAGAACATTTGGATCAGAGATATTTATTGGAGACAATGGAAAAGATATGGGTGCCTGTGGGTTCTCAGATTATCCATGCCTTTCAATTGATTATTCTTTGGATCGATTGCACGAAGGAAATGAAAGGAATGCCAACATCATTGGAAAAGGAATTCTCAAAAAAAGTGTTGAACTAGGTGACATTTCTGTCAAATCGGATAATAACAGCATGAGCTCTTTGGAATGTGTCTCATCGCTTGAAGGAGCAGAAGGAGCAGCAATGAAGATTTGTGGCATCACCAGTTTCGAGCTGGTGAAGTTTGTGATTCCATCTTCATTCGCAAGCGGTGTGGATGTTTTGATGCATGTTGGCTCAAGTGAGGGATTGTTGACTGTGAAAGACTGCTCATTCACCAAAAAAGGAGATGACAGAGAAGAATTGACTGATTATGGGCTGATCAAGGCAGAAGAAGGAACAGTTGTGTTGGAATTGGTAACGATGCAATTGTTGAGCTTTTCGCAGGATGTTATTTCGGTGCTTTCACCAACAATTCTGAATATCAAAAATCTGACGATGAAGAGTGTTGAGCTGGATGGGGTAAGCGGGTTGAGCATATCAAAGAGTTCAGGGAGAGAGAAAAATGAAGTGGAACAAGATGTTGTTATTGAGTGGAGCATATTCGAAGAAGTCACTCAGGACACAACTGATGATATTCCCGTCATCAAAAATGTGAATAATGAGCCACTGAAAATTGTGATTCGAAACACAACGATGAAGAAGTGTGGTGGAACAAGGTGTGGAAAGGGAGGAGGGATGTTTAATGTGTTGAATGAGGGAGGAAGCTTCGATTGCTCATTTTGCACGATTTCTGAGTGCTTCTGCTCGAGCACAGGAAGAGGCGGGTGGCTGTTTCTGGAATGTTCATCGACAGCTGAGCAGCCTCTGAATTTTGTTCTGTCAAATATCACATTCAGAGACAACTCTGCATTGAGAGGGAGGGATATTTATGTTCGATGCCACTCAATCGAAACACAAATTGTTGATGAACAATTCTTGCTAGATTTCAGAGCTCCATTTGTGAGGGATCTGGCTATATGGGGCTGCGCAACTGACTCGTTTATTGGTGAAGAAGATCTTTTGCTGAGGGTTGTGAAATACCAGAGCGAGACGATATTTGTATCCTCAGTTTCTGAAAATCACAAAGATAGTAAGCAATGTGGAGAGTTCAATATGCCTTGCCAATCATTGGATATTGGAGTGCAACACATCATTCCTTCGTCGTATTCGCAGTTGTTGATCTCGAAGGAGACAGTTATTGTTGGGGAATGCGAAGCGAAGGATGTGATCATCCGCTCACTTCAATCTCCATCTGCTGCTTTGGTGCATCTGAACTCAACAATAACCAACGAGGAAAGTGTTATCACAACCTCAGAGAATGTTCGGATTGAGAGATTGAAATTCGGTTTTGGGCAGTTATTTTCATATTCAGGCAATTCAATCATTCATGAAGCAAGTGGTCAGCTTTCTCTTTCATTTGTTGATTTTTCTTCGATTGGGGAATCAGAAAACATAGAATCTATTGTTCTCAATTCAACTTTGCTGAGCATTGCAAATGGAATTCTGCATGTTGACAACTGCTCAGTGTCACTCCTTTCGTTCAAGAAGCCTTCGCTTCTGTGCAATGGAGATGAGATCAATATCGCAAATTTCAAACTGGAACAGATTCAATCAATATCAAATGTATTTGAGATTGGGCAGTGCAAAGAAGTTGCATTTAATTGGGTTGTGGCAGATGAAGTGAAGCTGTCTGAGGGCTGCATCATTGCGATTCATGGTTCGAATTCAGGAACAATTTCTATTGGAATCTCCTCATTCAACCACTGTTCAAGGAATTCGGAAGGATCTTCTGTTCTCTCTGTTTCTTCAACTTCTGCTCAAATAGTTCTTTCAAACTGCTCTTACTCAGATTGCCATTCTCTGTCAAGAAAAGGAAGCATTGTGGAGATTCACAATGCAAAGGATGTTTTGATGGATTCATGTCGGTTTGTTGGAGTTTTTGAGAAAGAAAGTGAAAATGACAGGATTAATTCTTTTGAAGAAATCTGCGAATGGAATGGATCTCTTGTTCATTCAGCGAATTCTTCATTGGCGATGAATTATGTAACAATATCGAATTCTTCATCAGGTGGATTGTCCATATCTGCTGGCAATGTGACAATAGAGAAAGGAGAATTCTTCAACAACAATCCTATAGTTCAGAAATATCCCTCTCTTCACCGAAACATCATTTGCTCAGATTCTGCCTCATTGACTATTTCGAGCTTGAAAGGAGGAGATGGGCAAGAGAAGAATACTTCTCTTTGGATTCTGAATGATGGATGCACCCTTGGTGGAATAGCAGGAGAAAGGCCATCTCCTTTCTTCATCCCAAAGCTCGAAGAGGCATCTCTCATTGATAATGGAAACAATGTTTCAATAAAATTCAATGGAGCACTTCTTCTTCCTTGTGATTTGTCATTCAGGGTTGTGTACAAAACAGGGGATGTGGAGTTGGTAGAGACATGTCCATTTGAGGAAGACAGTTTTGTATCCGAAACGGAAGTGATTGGAAGAGTTCCATCAGAAAATATTTCAACGATTGCTGATGAAACAGAGATATCTGTGATGATATTGTTTGGGAAGCAACAAATAGAGACTTCTTCACTGATTCTGAAGAACCAAACAGAATCAAAGACTGGAAATGATAAAGTGGTTGAAAAAGGAAAAGAAGAAAAATCTTATTGGTTACTAATGGTAATTATTATGGCCATTGTTCTATTAATGGTTTTGGTTGCGTTGATTGTTTTTATAACGCGATGGAGAAAGCAAAAGAGACGAACAGAAGAATTAGAAGTCATTGTGGAAGACACAGTAAAGAAGGATCCGAAGGCATTTGAGATGGTGACGATGGAGATGTCACCTGAGGAGCAATGGAGGAGAGCTGAGAGAGAGGCAGAGAAAAAGAACGATGAGAGGATCAAGAAAAGAGTGTATGAGAAAAGCTTGGGACACTCGGAGTCATCGGAGCATTTACTGAGTGAGAGTAGATCGACTGAATACATTTTGGGAAGAGATTCAGACAAGATCCCTCAATGGATGTTGGAGAAGGAGGATGAGGAAGAGACAAGAAAGCGAACTCCTTCACCATCCATTTCATCCACTTCAACCACAGATACTTCAGACACAGAATCCACTTTTGTTCGAGGGGAGGATCTGTGCCCAACAACCTCGTCGATGTCGAATCTGGTGGATGCAATGGCCTGTTCATCGCCTCACGAAAAGCTGATTGTGGATTTGAGAGATTCATTATTCATGTTGCTTCATGGAAGGAACGAGAAGAAAGAGATGGCGATAGGCACACTGGAGGAGCGGGAGGTGACAGCAGCTCAGATCATGTTCTGGGTGGCGAACGGGGTGCTTCATTGCTTCGACGAGCTGAAAGTGGCGCTTCAATCGCTGGATGGCCTGAGTCCGCACATTGTGCTGTTCTCAGAGCACATGGTGATCTGCATTGCGATGCACTCAGACTGCTCAACAGACTCGGATTCATCGTCCATCTCATCATCAACGACTGTTGTGACATCTGCAAGTGGTGATGATGATGAGGATGATTCCCTTCCTTCATCAGCATTTGAGGATGAAGATAGTTTCAAAAAAGAGTGCCTTCGGTGGAAGGCGCCGGAGCTGGTGAGTGGAGCGAAGAAGCATGCGACGAAGAAGACTGTGGTGTTTTCGATTGGGATGATGGTGTGGGAGTGTGTGACGCTGAAGATGCCGTTTGGGGAGTATGACGGGTCGGGGGCAGGGGAGCTGATTGTTGAAGGGGTGAGGCCTCACATGGAGATGATGGAGGGGTCGAGGCTGTCGGGGTGTGTGAAGGAGTGTGTGCTGCAGAAGGGCAGGGAGCGGCCAGAGCTGGGGAGGCTGAAGCGAGAGTTTTTTGGGTATTTCCCATCGGGAGCAACGATGGTGACAGCGACAGACGCGATTGGGCTGTATGAGGGGAGCGATGTGTTCTATGGAAGTGGGGGTATTTGCAGCAGCAGCAGCGACAGCGGCAGCACATGCACAGAAATGGCAGGATGATAAGTGTTGGGGCTTCTGAAAGACGGTGATGAAAAGCAGAGGAAGGAGAAATGATGATGAGAGCATTCTTTGATTGGTGTTTGATGAATGAGTGGTGATGGAGGGTGAAGGATTTGAAGGGATGGGATGGATGATTATTTGGGAGGCAGGAGAATGGAGCCATGGCGGAATATTGGATGAAAGGGGGGAGCCACAGGGGTGGGGAAAGTTTGTTGGGAGCGACTTCTGAGCAGCTGATGTGAAAGAGTGGTTGTTTCTTCCATTTTATTTTGTTTTTCAATCTTTTTATTTTTTGATTTTTTAATTTTTTTTTTGGAAATTACTCACCTCATGAACTTTTGGAGGCTATGCCCTATTTTCTGTTAGGTTTCAAATGATCTGTCAATTCTGATATTTTTTTGTATTCGGGATGTTTTCATGAACCAGCGATTCGGAAATGGATATTGTTGGATGAAGAAAACTTTCAGGATCAAAGCGTTGAGTGATGATTTTCCCAAAATAAATGAAATTGAATCAATGTTGAAATGTATTCATAGGAAAAAATTGCTGTTTGAAACTGTTCCAAATTCATCTTAAAAATGAATGATCCATTATGAAAAAATTTCTTGAAAGAAAGGAAATATTTTTCTGTGCAGCATTGTTTCTCAAGTGTTTTTGCAGTTGTTTCATCTGAAGAGGCATAAATTTCCTTTTCAAGATTTTGATACAAATATTTTTTTCATTTCCAGTCGTTCATAGAAGAATGAATGTTGTTCTGATTTTGCAATCATATGATTATCTTGAATTCGTTTTGTTTAAAACCTGAGTAACGAATTGGATGTTATGTTGAAAATTGTGTGAAAGTTAAATTTATTATTATTATTATTATTATTTATTGTTGGTATATTTTTTTGCCACATTATCAGCACATTCAAATGAATAAATGAAAATGAACAAAACAGAAATATCTCCTTTTCTGGTTCAACTTACAAGTTCGAATAGCGAGTGACTGTTAAAGTTAAGCAGGATTAAGGGATTTGAAAGTGGTTAAACTGAAAGAATATTGAGCAGAAATGGGCTGAATGGAAATGAAAACAAGCATCAAGCCTTTTTCTCGGAAAAAACTGAAATCGAAAAATTTGGAGAAGGAAACACATATAAAGAGGACGACTGATGACTCTGCTTGCGAAGATTATTCAAAGAATGGTTAAAAAGAATTTTTTTTTAAGAAAACCATTGCTAATTGAATAAAGTTCAGAAAATTGTTGTTTCGTTGGCTCAGAGGTTTGCTATTATTTTTTGAGATTTTTAAATTATTTCAAATTCGGAATGCTGAAAGAGCGAGAAATTGGATGGATTTGAAGATAAAAAAGAAAAAGATTATTTTCTCAACATCGAGAGCTTTTCACCATTTCTTAGAATTTCTGCTGGATCTGACAAGGCAATGAAACGGATGTTATGTTGAGCAGAAAAAAGAAGGACAGTTGAAGTGCAAACAAAAAAGAAGTGCGTCATTTCCTTTTTCATTTGGACATTGGATGATTTTCAAAAAAATCAGAAAAGGGCAGGGAATGAAAGGCAATTTGAAATGGATGATCATGAGGATGTCTTTCGAGAAATTTCACAATGCCTCGGAGATGATCATGATTTTGCACTAACAAAGGAATTTGAAGATCAAAAAGATGGAATTGAAGATATTTCAAACGAAAGCAGGGAGATCGGAGGATCTGCAACGCTTTCAAATGGGGATTTATCATTAGACTATTTTGAAATAGAAAATACAAGAGATGTTTCACCATAAGCTGATAATAGGGAAATTCGGTATTTTTTTATTTTGACCATAAGAATAAAGAGTTGCTTTTGAAGAAAAATAAGATTATTTTTGATCCAAGACTTTATTTGTGTTGATTACTGAAACTAATAGAAAATTTGAACCAAAAATTTCCATTTTGAAACTTCATTTGTTCCATATTGGTTGAATATGTTTGTGCCTTTGAATATTTCCGTTTGCAAAAGTGAATTGTTGAGAATAAAACATGTCACTCCTGTTTCTATGAACTTTTGGATAAACAAAAATGAGAGTTCTTCAGATTCAAATGAGACTTTTTTTATCTACAAAATGCATTGAATCTTCAAAAGAAAATGAAGCTGGATTCTGCTCAAAAAAAATGGTGAAGAAAATGAGAAAAGAAGAAACAAAAATAAAAATTTTGAGTCTCAGAAAATATAAAATATCATTTCATCAAACATTCAAAAAATAATCAGAAACATCAAAAGACAATTTAATGTGATATTTTCCGATAAGAAAATCCAATATGCTATGAAAGCGAGTGATTGCATCTTCAAATCCTTCTTCTTCCAACTTATCAAAAACCTTCCTTTTGGTTGTCTCTCTTTCCTCTTTTTCCCTTTCTTCTTTCTTCTTTCCTTTCAATTTCTTTGAATCAAATCAAAGAATTGCAAACAATAAATTGTTTTTTCATCATTCAATGCCGATTGCTGAAACTCCTTCAAAATGAAATCAATAGCTCCCGCCTTTCAATAAGTCATCACCTTTCACTGCATTTTGATCTGCGGCCTCTTCAAATGAACAAACGCACCAGTAGCTAATATCTCTATAGTTCTCTTTTGCTGCTCTGAATGCCCTTAAAATTCCGTCGATTAGTCCCGCAAATTCTTCATTCCACAATTTGCAACTGAGGAAATAGCACTTCAAAGTTCCGAGCCATCCTATCAAAGGAAGCTCTTCTTTTATCTCTTTTCCTCTTTCATCTTTTTTTTCTCTTTTCCAATTTGCATATTTCGAAAGCTCTTCCATTTCAGTTGGCGCTTCTTTAATAAAATGCAATTCATTCACAATCACTCCTTCCAAGCCTTCTTCGTATTCGAACTCGTTCATCAAAAACTGCCAAGCAGACTGATAAGCAAGTCGTGTTAAATTGTGTCGCTCCTGATGATTCAGGATAATCTCTTTGATTTCATTCAAATACAGTTCTTTATCAAATCTCTAACAATAAAATATCGAGAGGAAAAAAAACAATAATATCAAAAATGAAATAGAAATGCTCAAACAAAATAGGGAATGTTACTCAAAGATAGCAAAGCCATTTCCACTTCTTTTTGAGTTTCATCATCTTCCTCTTTCTTTGAGGCAGCTTTCAGTAAACAAGGCAAACATATTGAAGGAAATTCGTTTGGCGCAAGCGCACAATTCAACAGATAGCATTCACAAAGATTAACAAGTTGATATTCATCCTTTCCATCTTTTTTCTTATTTCCTTCAATTATCATCTTTTCTATTCTGTTGCTCAAAGAAGAAAACGAAAAACTGCAATTAAACGTCCTTTTCAATGTCATACAATATCCTATGTGCTTTTGAAGCAAAATGGCATTTTCCAAAGGCATTTTCTTTTCTTCAATCATTTTGTCTATACTATTGAACAATTTTTCAATGAAGATAGATTCGAATTCTTTTCTGTCCATCTCCTCCATGAATCCATTTAATTCTTCGATTTCATGTTTCTGCTCACTTTCAATGGAATGTTCAATCTCAGAAAACAATTCTTCAAAGAATAAAAGATAAAATAACGATCATCAAAAAATTCACAAGCAACAATAATTGCAAACCAGTGAATCTTTCAGTTGCATTCTTTGCCTGCATTTATGAAAACGTATTTCTACCAGACAGCACAAGAATTGAGCCATTGAAATGAAAAACAAAAAACACAGAAAGAAATGAAAAGCATATTACAAAAAATTTGAAACAGCCATGAAAATATAAGTATTCATACCATTCTTCTCAGTATTAGTATTTTTGACAAAGAATTAAAAAGAATACAAACTTGATCCAATTGGATTTGTTGTAATGGATTCTTTGATCATAAGACTTTTTCGTATTGTGTTGAAGATTGCTAAAAATATTAGAACAGCGAGTGAATATGTATTCCTAAATAAGAAATATTATATCCTGTTATGATAGCTGGAAATGGTGGAGATACAATAATTTTCAAATAATAATCGATGAATTCAGATAATTGGAAGACCAAGATGAATACAACAATTTTGTTATTTTATGAAAATATCTGAATTCTTGATATATATATTGCATTATTTATTGCGAAAATATTTCCTTCTGCTTCCTTTTTAAAGCCTATGAATCCGATTTATTGTTGAAATGGGCAATCTCCGCTTTGGAGAGCAATGCGATGGGAACGGAGCAGATTATAAACAAATAATTTGGAAACAAAGGAATATATGCAAATGCAAAGCCTTTCACTATTTTTGTTTGGTGCAAGAGAAGAAAGCAACTTCAGCATTCAATCAAATGAAAGAGGAAAAAAAGATAGAATTCAGTGAAAACAGTTCATTATTCAAAATAACACAGAATTTTGATGCTCAAGATTGGAGTAATTGCTTTGAGTATTTTTTGGCAAGGAAATGGGGGATCATATCAAATGAAGAAAACAAATACATCAAAGTTGCAATGAAAAAATGAAAAAAGAGTTTCGAAATTGAATCTTTGAGGATTTCTGTTTCTGTGTCAAATCCAGGTAAATGTGAAATGAAAGGGAATACTTTTTATGACTCCGTAATTTTTCAAATCGTATGAAGAATACCATCAACAAAGCATCCGATTATCAGAAAGTTCCACGGGGAAGATTTGAACTTCGTGTGTCAGCATTTTCTCTCACAAATGACTAGGGTCAACTTTTTAATGGGACTTTTTTCTTTATTGGCACTTTTTTGTTTTTGCACGCCAATCATTCAAAAAAGCTTGATGAACCACAACACTCGGATGAGTGTGTTTATAAAACAAATACGTTAAATTACCGGTTTGTTTTTTAAATTTTGTTTATTTTTCGTAGAGAGACAGCAATTTTTTATTTATTTTGAAGTGACTTTTTTCAGCCGAAGAAGCGTTTCACAAATTTTTGAAATATATTTTTAAAAACTACTAGCATTATCCTTTTTATATTCAAAATCTTAAGTTTAACAATTTGTTTTTTCTTCATTTTTTCACATTTCAATTTTTTATCAACATGCAAACACAAATTTGAAAATTTCTTTGTTATCAAAATGAAGTGTAAAAAATAAAAATTTGATATGAAAATTACACACTCTTATGAAGAAGTGTGAAAAAGGTTGAACATTAAAATTTTCTTTTTGCTTTCAACACATTAAAATAGAATAAGTGTGATCTCAGATCATTCAATGTTGTGACCATTCATCTGTTTGAGATAAAAAGAAAAATTTAATGTTCAACCTTTTTCACACTTCTTCATAAGAGTGTGTAATTTTCATATCAAATTTTTATTTTTTACACTTCATTTTGATAACAAAGAAATTTTCAAATTTGTGTTTGCATGTTGATAAAAAATTGAAATGTGAAAAAATGAAGAAAAAACAAATTGTTAAACTTAAGATTTTGAATATAAAAAGGATAATGCTAGTAGTTTTTAAAAATATATTTCAAAAATTTGTGAAACGCTTCTTCGGCTGAAAAAAGTCACTTCAAAATAAATAAAAAATTGCTGTCTCTCTACGAAAAATAAACAAAATTTAAAAAACAAACCGGTAATTTAACGTATTTGTTTTATAAACACACTCATCCGAGTGTTGTGGTTCATCAAGCTTTTTTGAATGATTGGCGTGCAAAAACAAAAAAGTGCCAATAAAGAAAAAAGTCCCATTAAAAAGTTGACCCTAGTCATTTGTGAGAGAAATGCAACAAATAATTAGAGATTGATTTATTCAAAGTGCAAAATTTGAAAGAGAAAGAAGTTATTATCTTCTTTATTCGTTGTTTATCTTTTAACTCATTTGCTATTGAATTCTGCTTCTTTGAAATGCATGGCCTTTTGTGTTTTTCTTTTTGATCATTGAAGAATGCCTCACAATCACATTGTCATATGCAGCGTGAGTATTTTTTGGTGAGTTTCGACTTTTTTCATCTTTCCTTCTCCGCATTGATGAAACATCGCCATTTTATTTCATTTTTGCTCTGACCCAGTTTTCATCTTCCATGTCTTCTTTGTTTTGGGTTTCATTTCATTTCCACAAGCAGAAGCATATCATTCTCAAAACACAGAAACTTGAACGCTCCTGTTTCTTTCAGCAGCTTTTGTTCATTTGATTCGATTTGAAGTTCTTTTTTTCACAAATTCAAAAACAGTTATTCAAAAGAGAAGAAATGGTGAATGTTATTTGGGTCATTCTTCATAATTATTTCTGAGTGCATGTGCATAACAGAATTTTGTTTGAAAATAAAGAGACAAAATGGATGAATAGGGCCAGTTGGCCAGCTGGATGATATCCATTTTTTATTTGCTTTCCAATTTCACACTGAAAGTTACGATTCACCATCGATTCTTTTGAATAATTGCCTGAAGAGAATGGTTGTTATTTGTTCTGTTGTATTTTCAGTTTATTGTCAATGACTGATGAATAAATTGAAGCGAAACGAAGAATGCGGGAGGTGTGAAGAAAAAGACAAACGAGCAAAGAAATGGATTGTTCATATGGTTGGAAAACATTTTCACTCTCAATCTCTGTTTTGGTATTTATTCTTGTTGAAAGTCAATAAATTCGAAACATTGTTTTTCTTTCTTTCTGAGTTTCATTGTGTTTGAACAGTGATTCTTTTGAAGATAGTATCTCAATTATCAACTGATTACACTAAAAAAATAGATAAACTGATTCCAGTTGAATTGAGCAGATGAAAGGAAGAAAATGAAGAGTTATCTTTCATTGAATAATTTGAAAATAAAGAAAATTTATTATTATTTGAAAAAATACAGAAATAATCTGCACATGATAGCTTTTAAAATTGAAATTCACGAAATAAATATTAAGTCAAAGAGGACAAATTGGAGGAAGATGAAGAAAGCCTTGAAGCAAGAAGAAAGAAACAGAAGAGAAAAACCAAGTTATTTCAAAATACAAAAAATCAAAATAAGTGTACAAAGTTGAAATCTTTTTACTCAATGGACAAATGATAATCCTTGATTTTCTGTTTTCTCACAAAAGATAAGTCGTATTATTCGAATATCTTTCAAATTAACAATATCTTCTTTTTTGCATTTTTTTAAGAATATTTGAATATCATATTTCTTCATTCGACGAGTTTTTATTTTATAAGTGAATAATACTTTTGTGAAAATGAGATATGTGTTGATTTGATGTTAAAGTGGGAAGAAATACTCTGCTTTATGAATTTTGTTCCACAAATTGCTTTCAAAGATTTTTCTCTACTTTTTTATATTCAAATATTTTATTTTGCATGAAGATGCCAGAATTACAGTTATTCGATGTGAGAAAATTTTTGGAATTAATCATTGAATTTTTCATAAATGCAAAAATTCTGTTCCAAATAAATCGAAACAATTAAAGCACATATGGTATTGATCACGTTTATTTGAATAAAAGCACATTATGAGTCTCTTAAGAATAGCCGAAAGATTCAAATTGTCTAGGGAAGAAACTTTGAGCGAATTGGGTCTGGAAATTTCTGATTCAAGCGAGGAAAAAAAAGAAGGATTTTTTTCGTTGATGAAAGAAACAGCTTTGCTTCTTCGAGGGATTGAAATTGGGGAAGTGGAAGAAGACATAAGGAACATCCTCAAGGAAGAATATGGAATGAGTGGAACTGATGCGTGTAGGATTGCTGAGGAAGTTGTTGCTGAGAACTGTTTGTTTTCAAAATTTTGTTTTCAATTTGAAAATTGAAATACCAAAACATTTTTTTGTACAGCTTCGAGCACTTCGTCAAAGAATGCAGACGGAGAATTTTTTGGTTTTGGAGAAAAAACCATTCAGAGTTTGACGAATGAGGAATTGTCTTTTCAATCTCATTTATCTTCGAAAACAGCAAGAGTATCAGAAATAGGCAAGGTTAATTCTTCTCTCGCTCGCCGAGTCATTCCTTCAAAAAGCAGTTTGCATTCATTCGCTCCAATGTGCAATTCAGAGATTTCTGTTGGGTTGCCAAATTGTGTGCCGTGCTTTGAAAGTTCAGCAGCAGAGCCAAAGCCAATTTTTACTTCCGGGATTAAAGCAGCTGAGCATTTGCCTGTTGATATTTCATCAGCTGAATCATTTTCTGCCGCATCTTCTTCATTCGGTGGGCCTCAATCATCAAATATTTGGCACCGTTTAGGTGAAGAAGATGGCTTCACTGAATTTCCAAAAAATCCTTTTGGAGAAGAAGATCAAGTGCTGAAAGGCAGAATTAAAAAGCAGGGAAAGAAGAGCAAGGGAGAGTGCGAATCTGAAAATGGAGACGAATCAGAAGACTCAAAAGATGAGAGCAGCCCCGATGAGAGTTGCTCTGATGAAAGTGACTCTGATTCCTCTTGCTCTTCTTTCGCATCTTCTTCTTCATCTGAAGGAGGGAAAGGAAAAGAAGGATACGAGGAAAACAAAAAGCCTGTGAAAGGAAGTTTGCATTCTTTGTTTTTATTTTGATTTTTTGTTATTATTGCATCCAATATTTATTGCAAATATTATATTCAAATTTTGAAACATTTCATTTTTCGTTGTTTATTTTTTTCAGAAATGAGAGGACCGCTTCATTTTCTCTTTGAAGAGACATCTGGGTATGATCCTACTCTTGATGAAAAGATACAGCTGTCGCAGAAGGAGCGGCTCATTCGAGTGAATAGAGCATCAGTCATTCCCATTTGTTTGGGCAATCCGTTCAGCAAGGGCATCTGGCGGGTGGATCTGCTTTTGAAAGAGACGTTCGAGTTGAGAGGATATAGCCTTCTGGGAATATACAAAAGCGACATGAAGAACGCAATCAAGAAGCGCGATTCGTCGCTGAAGCCGAAGAAGATGAAGAAGATGAAGGGGCATTCTTCTATTCATGCAACATCGAACGCATTTGCTTCAACAAATCCATTTGCACCCTCTAATCCATTTGGATTCGCTTCGAGTGCGAATCCGTTTGCCTCAACAAATCCATTTGCAGCCCCAGTGGGAAGTGAGAGTAATTCCCAAATTCAATATGTTGCATTGGATTCAGATGGAATTATCTCGAATCCAAATGGAGATTTGAGAGATGGACAGAAGTTGACCAGTGAATGGAAGTCAAAGGGATCTCAAGTTGCATGCGAGGTTAACACAAAGAAAAAAACAGCATCATTCTTTGTGAATCGAAAAAAGCAACCCGTTCTTATTTCAAAGGTTCCGAAATGCGTTCAATTTCAGGTTTCTCAATTTTAATTTTTAATTCGAAAGAGGCTGAAGTAATTTTTTGTATATATGTATGTGTTCCGTTTAAAACCTAGATTATGATACATGCTCATGGAGCATCCGTAAAGGTGCTTCGGTTGGACAAGATAAAGAAGCCAACAGGTCCCAAAAAAATTAAAGGAGCAAAAAATGTTGAGTTTAATGAGCGTAGATAAAAATTGATTGGATAAAAAAAAAGTTACAAGCATTGGATTTGATAGATATAGAAATGGCAAACGAGAAACTCTCTCCTTACAGGAGACAATGTGTTAATATGTATTTATTTATTTTTGCTGTGAAATGATTACATCTTTTGTTTTGTTTTTAAATCTTAATTTGTTGATGTTTGTTTTTTTTTCGGATATTTCTTTTTCTTTTCACCAAATGTTGCACATTGGTGCAATAATTGAAATTTTAAATGAAAGTTATACTGTAATGTTTCAAAGAGATTTTTATAACTGTTTTTTTAATTGGAGTTTTTTTTTTTTTTGGGCTATCTTCTTATTGGATTTTTTTATATAAGGAAAAAGATTTTTTTGAAATTTTTAAATTCCTTGAAACTCATCAATAGCATTCAAAACTCAAATCTCAAACTCTTTTCATTTATCTTTTTCCATTTTTTGAATTCAAAGTTATCAAAAATGATCATAACTGTTTTCATTATCTTTAATGAATCATATTGGACTTTTCACTTTTTCAAGAAGGCTATTGTTCCTCGATTTCTTATTTTTCTCAACGATTTCTTCTATTTTCATCAAATGCATTTTTCCTAATGAATCTCTTTCCTTAAGAAGCTGTTCTTTTGTTATTTCTTTTCCGAAGATGTCGAAACAATGTGAATATGAAGGAACTGAGAATTGAAGAGACTTAAGATGTTTCATAAGCACTGACCCTGAAGCATTATTGAGAATACCGCTATTGATGAATTATTTTTTGATCACTTTATGTGAAAATGCATTGTTAAAAGCTTATGGCAACGCATCTGCAACAGCTGTTCTTTTTTCAGATGAGGAGGTGTATGATGGAGAGCAGTTTTTGTTGGAAAGCTCAGACTTATTCACTGAAATGACACATATGTCCAGCTGATATGATTTAGGTGTTGAATGATGAACGAAGGTGACTGCATCAATTTCTGGTTCTTTGAACTGTCTCCCTATTGTGGATCAAATCAGTATGAGTGCAAGTCTAAAAGAAGAACGTGGTGAAGAGATTCCATATAGAAAAGTTTTCTTCTGTAAATAATTGCAAGAATAAGAACTGTGATGTCACATTTGCTGAATAATGCTTGATCCATCCATTTGTTCGAATTTGCATTTACACCATCTCTTGATGAAAATTGCACTTTTTGTTTTTGAGAAATAGGTTTGTTTTGTTGCAAATGGCAGGTGCAAAATATAAGTCTTATGCAACGACACCTGCAATGTGAAAAGTTTTCGGTATCATTTTAGTCGTTTTTGAACACAAAATGTTTATCAGTGATATTATTAATTTCACTTCACTACGAAAGAAAAAAAAAAAAGAAGATTCATCTTTGCCAAAGAATATTTTTTTCGATATTTGTATTCTTCTGACAGCTTTCTCAAGCGATGTCCTCTAATTTCAAAACATTCTATCAAGATGATGTGAAGTTAAAAATGAAAATTTATTCATATTGTGACAATTGCAAATCTGAAAGTGTTTTGTGTAATCAAATGGTTTTTTCAATGTGACATTCTTTCTTTTTCTTATTTTCAATCTTGTTTCAACTTTTTCGAGTAGTGAATGATATATTCAGATAAAAATCAGATTCAGAGACAATTCGAATTAACAATGGAACCCACATGATAAGCATTTTGCAACAATAGGCTCATCTTTGATTTTTTTCTTGAATCCTTCGGCACATTTTAAGAAATGTGAAGAGGAACAAGAATTAGAAAGGCATATAATTTAAAGAATGCAGAAACAAAAAATTAATAATTACAGCAAATATTCATACGCGAAATAATAACCCCATCTTATTATTTCATCTGTTGAAAAACCAAAACTCCAATTTCATTTGCTTTTTGACACGAATCATGAATACTTTTTAACTCTTTGATATTTTTTTCTTTCTTTAATATCAGTATAAATTGGATTCTTGCATCTGAAAACAAGCATGGTTGATTTTAATCTTTCAAAACTGGATATTACCACATCAAATACGATCAGATTCGTTTCCAGTTTTATTCTTCAATGCACGAAGATTCTTTCCATTTTTTCATTCATTTTTCATTGCCTTATTTCACAAAGACAAATAAATGTTTGCGAAGATTTTTGAAATCATAACTTTTGAAAGAGCGTTGATTCTTCAAAGGTTTAATATCTTTAGAGATGAATAATTATTTCAAAAATAATTAAAGATAGTTGAAAATAAAAAAGATGTTTGTGATTATATTCTGAAAAAGTTATTTTTGAAAGGAGTTTTTATATCTCCATGTTCGTTTATCAACATTCAAAGTTAACTCTTAAAAATGTGATATATGATGGGAAAAAATGGACTCTGAAATTATGACTTATATTTTCAAAATATTCGGTTGAATTAACTCCAAGACTAAAAACCAAAATTCAAAGTTTGAAGCGCAAATTTTTTCAAAGTTTTGCAAATAATATCAAAAACCTTCGCATTCAGCTTCATTTTGACAAAAAGTTTTCATGCTCCAGAGGAACGTTCTTAAAAAGTTTTAGGTTATTTCAAAAAAAAAAAAAAGAATTGATTGATTTTTCAATGTTATTTTTATGCACAATTATAAAATAAAATGAGATCGTTAGTAGATAACCCGGGAAATTTTTTTATTGAAAACAGTTATAAAAAAGGATATAATGAAATGTTCTGTGTGGATAAAAGAAAAAAATAAATCGAAAGCGAAAATTCTGCACTTTTTGTAATCAATCAAGTGGATTTTGTTTCTGGAAGCTTTGCAATCTTCTATAGGAGATGTTTCACTGAGGCTTTTCAGCACAATTTCAGGAATTTAGGGCCAAAGGCCAGAATTTTTAAAAGATGCGACGATGGTAGATGGCTTTAACGCTTCTGATAATGCTTCTTTAAGTTTTTTGACGAAGTTGGATCTGTTTGATGCGGCACTGCTTCGCACAAAGTCTGTAAAAGAAGTCTAAATAAATTTCTTTTTATTTGCATTAACATTTTCATTTAATGGATTCACTATATTCAAAGTTGTATAAAGTTGGAAACACAACAACGATCTTGTTTTCCTTTGCCAGCTCCCAAACAATTTCGTTCGTGCGTGTCGATGCACCGTTCATATTCTGGCATGAAGAAAAGTTCGATAATCCCATAAGTTTTCTTCATCTTTCGATGGAATCAACAACAACAAATTTGAATAAATCAAAAAATAAACAAGAATCCATTCCTTTTTTTGTTGAAGCAGTAAAAACAAAGTTGTCGGAGTTGGCCTGTGCATATTCCTGAGGAAGAAAGGTAGAATGGCTGATCACAGAAGTCTTGCAATGCTCCCCGTCAGCAGAAATAAGTAAAAGCAAAGAAATTGATGGAGGAAGAGGTGCTTCTTGAGAAATTGGGCTGGGGCAATCCGGCAGAGTAACTATCTTCGTTGATTCAATTGTGTCTCTTTTGATGTAAGTTTCATCCAGATTAAATATTAATTGTAGAATATATTTCTTCTTCTTATATAATTCTTCCAAATCTTCAAAAAAAGGACGCAAAATGAGCCTTGTTGAGTGTTCGATTCTGTTTATTGGAAGTTTTGTGAGTTTTTTCAATAAACATCTTTTTATTTTGGAAATAAAAAAATATCCCCACTTTTTGTTTACAGCCTTTTCATTTCCGCTTTCGTACTTTTTTGAAGAATAGACAAAACTTTCCTGTTTATAATAAAAAAGCAATTTAATATTTGAAACAAAAAATTCAAACTGCATTTGTACATTGCTTTGCAGTTGTTCCTTCGAGATGATGAAATCTTTTTATATTTACATTTATATACACCATCCCGAAACATTTTTCTGATTTTCCAGGGTCTTTCATTTATTCCGACGTCTCAATGTTCATTTTTCGCCTCAACAGCTCTGTTGTGTGCACTCTTTGAAATTAATCGTGCTTTGAATACATCAGATGCTTTGAAACCTCCTTTTTGAATTATTCTTTATTTTCTTAACTGCCTTGTTGAACGCTTTCTTCATTCAGACGAAGAAAGAAAAGATATAAATCTGTGAAGGTTGAATTTCTCTTGTTGTACTTTCATAACAATACATAAAGATGGTGGTCATTTTGAAAATTTCGAGGGTTGCCAACATAAAAAAATTTTTTTTTAAATAAAGAAATTCCATCCTATTCTGGTTGAACGATAATTTGAATATGTGTGATTATTTTTGAAATCATGTTTTATCATTTAAAATTTTCTGTTCAAAAATATCCCTTGTATATTATATAATGATAACTGAAAAGTGAAATGGCTCAATAAAAATTTCCTCTTCTTTGTTTGTGCTTCGACTTCAATTTTAAAACAGTTTTGACAAACGTTCAATTTGAATTCAAAATCATTATTCAATGACAAACAACCCTAGAAAAATCAATACACAGAAAAAAGTTAAGATTTCAAAAAGAATCACCCACATTGTGGGTGATTCTTTTTGATAAGTCGCAAATGTTTAAATTTCAAATAAATCAAAAATATCATATTTTTATGAAATTTTCATCCGCGAACGCCAAACTTCACCAACAAGGAATCTATTTCTCGATAATGCTATTTCATTCGTTCCATAGAAGATTCGTGAGAAAAAACAGATATTTGAGAAAAATATGAAAATTTAGATTTATTTAATAATCAAATATTTGCCACTTTTCAAAAAGAATTTCCCACATTGAAAATATCAAATGAACAGATAACCTTCTGTTTTCCTATAAAGACAAATTTCAATAGAAAATGCTTTTTTCGTTGTGTTTTTTTCTGTATGAAATGAAAAGAAAAATCTTTTTGATTTTTCAAAAAACGTCAGTTCTAATGTTCACTATTGTGTTCATAAAGAATAGAAATTTGAAAAGGTTTTTATTACAAAAAATTTTATTTGTATTTAATGAGTAATTAACAGGAAAAAAATTGAAATGAAAAATATTCCAAAACCTTTTCATCACTAACAAAATGAAAAAAAATGTGATCATTTCATGTAACAGCAAATGCAAAAAAATTACTTCTGAAAAGAAATATAACTACAAAACAACGCTAATTAATCACTTTTCTTTCTTTTTAAAAGCTTTTAAATTCTGAAAAATAAAAGTTCTGCTGATTCATTAAATGAAGTTAAAATTCAATAAAAATAAAAAAATCAATCAAATTTTGAAATGAAAATATTCTAGCAAAAGACAAAACAAAAATCAGGATTATTTATTAAAGAAATATCTTTATTCGTCTCTCCAACCAAACAATGGAGAAATTCGAAGATACAGTCTTCGTATCCATCTTCTTCCATCCTTTCAAACATTTTCCTTTTCGTTTCTTTTCGTTTTGTCTCGTTTTCCTTTTTTTCCATCTTTCCATTCAATCTTTCGCAAAGTTCAATGAAAAAACAAATGCAATTTGCTTTAACGAAGTTATCCAACGTGGCTTGCAGAGTGTCCAAAATAGCATCAACAATTCCTTTGCTCAAAAAGATGTCAATATCCACAGCTCTGTTTTTCGCAGCGCTTTCTAACGAATAAATAAATTGCTTGAAAAGTTCAATGAGTCTTTCCTTTGATGCTCGAAATGCATCTGTAATACTTCTCATAAGCCCAGTTAGTTCTTCATTCCACAATTTGCATGTGGATAAAAAAGCTTCCAATGTTTGCAGCCATCTCGATAAAACAGTCTCCTCTTTTTCTTCCTTTCTTCTTTTCATTCCTTTATTTCCTTTCCAATCCACATTTTTTGCGAGCTCTTCTATTTCTCTTGCTGCTTCTCTTCCAAAATGCAGCTCATTCACAGCAACTCTTTCAATGCGTTCATTGCTGTGTAATCTGTAAATTAAAAACTGCCAAGCTGATTGATAAGCAAGTTGCGTCAGATTCTGATGTTCCTGATGATACAGAATAATCTCTCTGATTTCATTCAAATACTGATCTTGTTCCAATTTCTAATCAAAAATAAGATGAGAAAAAATTTTTTTCAAAAGCAAAATTAAATGCTCATACGCAACATTGAAAAACGTTACTTAAAGCCAACAAGGCTAATTCCACTTCTTTTTGAACTTCCCCGCTTTCTTCTTTCTTAAAGACGTCTTTCAGAATACAACGAACACAGACGCTGAGTAATTCTTTTGGTATAATGCCAAGATGAAAGTGCAGAAGAAGACAACATTCGCAAAGATCAGTCCGCTGCTTTTCATTCTTTCCATTTTTCTTCTTCTTTTGGAAAACAATCATCTTTTCGAATCTTTTACTCAGCAATGATTCGTCAAAACTAAAAAAGTAAAAGTTTTTAAAAGCAATGCGATATCCCACATGCTTCAACAACATAATTGCATTTTCCAAAGATAGTTTCTTTTCTTCAATCATTTTGAGTATTTTGTTGAACAATTCATTTGTGAAAACAGATTCAACATCGTTTTTATTTATTTCTCCAATTAATCCATTCATTTCAAAGATTTTCTTTCTTTGTTCATCTTCATTGCGATGCTCAAGTTCATTAAACAATTCTTAACAAAAATTTAAGATGAAATCCACTTATCATTTATTCAAATGAAACATTGAATACAAACCAGTGAACTTTTTTGCTCGAGATGTCATCTACATTTATCAAAATTCAATTTATTCAGAAAATAATACTATCTTTGAACGCGCATACAGTCCTTTTCAATATATTCCGTTTTAACATGCAATTAGAACAAAAATTTCAATTTATCTTTATGCGCTTATTAAAATGGGTGTTTTGATCGAACGGTTTTCTTTGAACGAGATTATCCATTGTTGGAATGAGAGATCAACAAACGAATATTTTCTGCAGGATAGGCGATATTATTTTGAGCGTTGTTACGAGACAACGACGGAGGGGAATCGATGATGGAATTTGCCGAAATGATTTTTATGAAAAGCATCATTGAAGGAAATACAACATTTTTATAAAAATCGAAATATTCGCATGTATGCGTTTTTTATCGTTCCTGTTTGTTTAGAAGAAACTTTTATAGACCATCTTTTCAGAGTCCAAGAATCTGATTAATTTTAAAAATCGCAAATTTTATGTTTTTCTGAGGAGAAAATCAGAAGAGTGCTGGATGGCGAGAGACAATCAGCACATAAGAATTGCATATTTTCCGTATTCAACTTGAACAGGAGATGAAAAACAAATTCTATTTCAAATCATTTGGATAAGAGAGGAAAAAGAAAAATGTCCACAATTTAACGGCTCTTGGAAAGAATGAAATTCGGAGATATTTTTTTCAGGAAAAAAAGTGGTTGACCATATCAAAAGCATGATAATTATGTGGGAAAAAAGGATGATGGAAAAAGGAGCACTTCAAAACAATGGAAAAGGAGATTGACAGCATCAGTGATTGGACAATCTTCTGTTTTTGAAAGAGAAAGTGCATGTATGTTCTTTTGAAGAATTTTTTTCATCAGTGCAATACTAATTATTTTTTATGTATTTTTAAAAAATTATTATTCCATTCCTAACAAAAGATTTTTTATTTTGAACGTCATTCCCAAATGCAATCCATATGAAGTTGCATTTTTGTGGATTAAATGGTTTCTTTTCAGTCTCATTCTTTTTTGATTTCTTCATTGACGATTTTTTTTTAATTTGGCTGATGGAAAGAAGGCTTTCTTCTTATTTGAGAACTTATTGTTGGTGGCTGTCAAATTCTCATGTTGCAACGTGGATTGGATCAATCTTCTGTTGTTGTTGTTGATTGAAATGAAATTCGAGTCTTTTCATTTTGAAAACATTTTCTTCAGATGAGACTTGTTCACCTTTGTTATTCATCTCGTCTAAAGAGCATCGTCAAACTCATTTCATTCATTTCTCTTTCAGATTCTCTTTCTTTCTTTCGTTCTTTCTTCATATCTTCCGATTCAAAAATCCTGTTTGCGAACACTGCCATTGTGTTTCATATTGATCATTCAGCACCAGCTTCATCATTATCTTCATTTTCTTCTTCACCTACTTCTTCTTCACCTTCCCATTCTTTCTCTTGCTTCTTTCGCTCTTTCTTCTTCTTCTATAGTATTTCTTTTCACTTTGATTTAAATCAAGATATAACTTCTCTGATATGGAAATGCGCATCAATCAAAAAATTATTCAGTTGGTACAAAATTTATTTCTCTTCACTTTCCTTCCTCCAGCCTGTTATTTTATGAGCCTCTTTTTTCTTTTTATTCAAAATTCTGTAGATGAAATGTGTGTTTGACGAATTTTTTCCATTTCATTCATATCGTGTTCTTCAACGCATTCATCGATAAGCATTCATAATCTTTCTATTTGCAGTTAACTCATCTTCCCTCGTATTCAACACCAAGCATCGTCTTTCTTTCCTTTCTGGAAGATAAAAGAAACATAAGAAATGACACAGAATATCATCTGAAATCATATGAAAAGGGAAACAATTGTGTTTTGGCAGAGAATAGTCGATCAGCAGGCTCGCAATCAAAAAGAGATGTCGATTTTGCTTATTTCATTTGGAAACAGAAGCATTTGCAGCGAAAACGTATGATTATTGAAGGAATTCTTTTATGAAATGGATATCTTTCAAAATAACATTCGGCAGGTTGAGCAACGACACGTTCATTCAACTGGACTTGAGGAAGATGAAATGAGAAAGGAAAGTAATTAAGAGGAAAAGCAATTTAAAGGAAAAGACAAATTTGAAAGGATTATTCTGTAAAGCGGGGGAATCTATTGCTGACAGAATGGTTGAAATTTACAAAACAAAAGAAATGGATGCATTCGAAGAGCTTTCTGATGAAATTGAAGAAATTCCTTTAAAAGGAAAAAGAAATGGATTATTGATTTCAGCAAAAAAAATTATAAATCTATACAATGAAGAAGGGAAATCAGAAGAAGATGAAGAGGAAGTAGTTGAAGAAGAAGAATCTGCAGCGTGACTAATGAGATCCTTTCTGTTTTCGCGTCTGATATCTGAATCAATTTTAAATGGGATCATTTCAAAATTCCGTAAAGGTAATGTTCTTCGGAGAATGCAGCAACCACTGAAGGGAAAGTCGTGATGTGTTGCGAGCTCAGTGAAAAAGATGATGCAAAAGGCAAAGCATTTGGAAAGTTGCAGTGCAAATCAAAAATGAATGTTTCTTTTGAAAGTGTTGACAAAAGAATAATGAAGGGCTTTCAAGGTGTTTGAATGATTCTTGATATCATCAATACCTGCGTGTTTAGTTGATATCGTCAAAGTCAACGGAAATGTTTCAGGATTGCGAAAGAAAGATTGCGTTGGCTCAAAAAAACTTCAGAATGTGAATCAGAATGTCTTTTTCCTATAACTTCTTTCTTTTGAGACAAGAACTTCTCAATATTTTATTTCACGACTTTCATCTTCAAAAAATAAAAAAAAAAAAAAATAAACTCTGAATGTTCCCTGCACAATTCTAAAAAGAAATGGTATCCTCGCTGAATTCCTCATGAAATTCCCTTTCAACTGAAATAAAGATTGTTCTAGCAGCCAGAGATTTCGAAATTTACCCAGATGCAACAAAACATCTTATAATATTGGAGCGTTGCTAAAAACGGTGATCTATATCTTTTCTGTTGGAGATAATAGTCACTATTTTTAGCCAAACAATCCATTTCGTAATCCGATATTCCATTTCTATGATAAAATAAATTCTATTCAAAGACCGGGAGAAAATGGCTTGTCGAAAGAGAATGCAAGACTTCATTTTTTTAATGAATTTTTCGAATAACTTTTTGATGGTTTGATCAATTCGAATAAAAAAACATTAGCTTTTCTGGCCTAATACGGCCAATACTTGTGGCTTCTTCGTAATTTCTTTTGCTTTTTTTTATAAACAAAAATAAATCAGTTTGTATTTCGATCGTTTTTATTTTGAGAGATTATCAATGTTGTTGTTTTCTGATTATTTCGTTAATTGCAAATTATCTGCTCAAATAAACGCATTTCACATCCGCTTGCAGAATGAGTTCATGCACTAGTGATAAATCTCAAATTGAACCGGGAGAAATATCACCAACAAGAAAGTTTTTAAGTTTGTTAATTCTTTTTTTTAAAGAAGATTTAATTTTCTTTGTTTTCAATTCGTTTTTCAGAATTGCTCCATGAAATGGAACATTGCAGAGAAGATGAACATTTGCAGAAAATGGAGGAGATAAAAAGAATGATCAATGAAATGGAAAAAGAAGAATTTGGATTTGTTTTCTCAGTATTCATGTTCGACAAAATACGCAAAATGATCGAAAGAAAGAAATTGCCATTGGAAAGAGCAATTGTGCTGTTGAAGCATGTTGGTTTTAGGCAAGCGTTGACAGTCATGTATGAACTTAATTTCAGACAATCTTCGCTGAATGAAAGATTTGGGAAGATGATTGTTAATGAAAATGAGAAAAAAGAAAAGAATGAAAGGCTTTTGGTTGATCTTTGCGAATGTTTTGCTTTGCTGGTTTAAGGATTCATTTCAGATGAATTTATTTCAATCATTATGCCTTGCCTTCTGAAAGTTGCTTTGAAGAAAGAGGAAAACGAGGAGACACAAAAAGAAGTGGAAATCGCTTTACTGGCTTTGAGCAACATTGAATGTTACGTGTGAGAATTTCTATTTCCTTTTTGATCTTTTTGCATATTTTTCTGATTTTAAATATAGGAAATGAATAAAGAACTGTATCTGAGTGAAATCAAAGAGATTATCAAATATCACCAAGAACATCAGAATCTGACACGGCTTGCCTATCAGTCTGCTTGGGAAATTTTGATAAACAGATTTTACAAAGATGAAATTTTGGAAGATGTTATGGTGAATGAGGCAGCAAAAGAACTGGAAGAGCTCGAGAAGTGTGTGGATTGGAAGAGAAAAGAAAGAGAAGTGAAGGAAAAGGAAAGAAGAGAAGAGAGCGTAATAAAGAGATGGATGCATGCATTGAAATTTTACTTACGCTTTAGCGAATTGTGGAATGAAGAGCACGTTGAGCTTATCAGAAACGTTGTTCAAATATTCCGAGATTTAAGGGATAATCACAGAGAAATTAGCAAGATATTCATTCAATCATTATCAGAAGCAGCTCATTGCAAAGCCGTGAAGGTTGAAGACTTGCTGATAAGTGGGGCCGTTGATAATGTTTTGGAGGAAATGAAGCAATCAACTTTATATGATGAATTAATGTGGAATTTTTTGCATTTCTTTTTGAAACTTTCAGAAAGATTGAAAGAAAAGGAGTCAAATGTAGCTGAAGAAGAAAAAAGAAAAGAATTGAAAAGAAAGATATTTGAAAAGTTGGAAGAAGAAGGATACGAAGATTTCATCAAAAGTTTTAATGGAAGGTTTGATTTGCTCTACAGAAAGAGAGTGTATAAATTGTCAATTATTATTTCTGATTATTTTTTGAATGTTTGAGGAAATGAAATTTCATTTTTTGTAACTCAAAAGCTTTTTCTTTTCTTTCTTTCTTTCTTTCTTTCTTTCTTTCTTTCTTCTTCTTCTTCTTCTCTTTCTTCTTCTTCTTCTTCTTCTTCTCTTTCTTCTTCTTCTTCTTCTTCTTCTTCTTCTTCTTCTTCTTCTTCTTTTCCCTCTTCTTCTTCTTCTTCTTCTCTCTCTCTATCTATCTATCTCTTCTTTTTTTTTTTTATCTTTTCATTGATTAATGATCCAACAAAACTTTGACCGTTTTTTGTTGAAAAACAAAAATATTTTTTCTGTGTTATCTGTTTCTGAATGTTCAGTTAATCTGAAGAAATGAGATTCTTCATATTTTGATTTTCACTGTGCTTGTATTTTCTTTTTTGATTATTCCCTTTATCCGCAAATGGATTTTTGCAGCCTTTTTCAATTGATAATTTTTGTTGAATTGCTTGATAAGTCATCAATTGAAATATAAATGTTTGAGAAAATGAAACTCATTTTTTTTTTATTTTAACTCAAAAATTGTAAATTTTTATTGATCATTTCTCAATACAACAAACAACTGAAGATTATTAAATGAAGAATTTTATTGCTTCATCTCTGAAATATAATAAATAAAATTTTTGAATTATCAAAAGGAGAGCAAAAACCTTTTTTGAACAATTATTGTTTGTGGATCAATCACAAAAATAAAAAGTTGTTTTTTACAAATAATTTTGGGATTCTGGTGGTGAAGAGATGAAGTTCTTTCAAGAACGACTTTTTCTTCATTACTCTCCATTTTCTTCAAACAGAACATTCTCTTCCAGATGCTGAAGAAAGAATCATTATTTATTCGTTCTGTGTTTATCTCAAAAACTCTTTTAGAAATTGTTTCAGTGTTATTTCTCTTCCATTCCTTTATATCAGATGGAATCTGGAAATACTGGGAAAAAATCAAATGTTTAAAGAAAATATGTGATGGTATCATCATTGACATCTTCATCTATCTTTTCATATATCTCGTTTTTTGCTGGTTTTCCTTTCTCTTCTTTCTTTTCTGTTTTCTCCTCGTCTTTCTGTTTTTCTGAAATCAACAAATAGAATTCCATATGGTGATTTATTAACATGAATATTTTTTATGGAAACTCAGATTTTTTTATTATAAATTTATATTTTCAAAAAAATAAATATTTCTTATATTATTTTCGTTATTTAATAATATATCAATGACTGAAATTCTGGATTAAATTACAACACCAAATTTCAGATGCGAGGAGCAGTGACTAGCTCCTCCATCTCTTATCAGTGCCTCCCAGAAGGAAATTCACAAATTATAACGGTGCGTGTTTAATTTCATTTTATTAGAAAATATTTATGTTTGCAATTCTTCTTTCCATAATATTTTTTAACATAAAAATGACATGATAATCAATAATTTTATCACATGAGTTTTGTGGATAATAAAAAAGAACAAGTTATCAAAATATATTTATATATATATATATATAAGTTAGATAACATTATTTCGATATTGTCATATTAAAAGTTGAATGGAATGTGTTGCAACGATTATTTCTTATGGAGAAGCTCGAATTGTTGATATCGCAAACAAAAATGAATTTACTCACATGGTAATAGATAGGGCTGTTATTACTGTGGAAAAAGGAAGAAAGGCAGGAAAGAAAGGAAGACCAGAATTATTTAATAAAGAAGAAAAGGAAACGATATTTGGAGTGCTGAAAATAGAATGTGAAATTGGGACAAGTTACAATGCTGCACAAATAAAGATATTTGTTTGTCATAATTCTTTAGATTACTTGTATTAATCAATTTTTTTAAAACAAAGATTATCAGTGTTATCAATTATTAATGAAAAGACGACTTCGACGAAGATAATAAAAAAGTCAACATTTCATAACACTATTTCTATAAATACACCAATAAAAACCCGGAGCTGAAGGCTTCACACCATCGAAACGTCGATATTCAATGGCTTTCTGCATCAAATCAGCAAACTCTCCGTCCATTTTTCACTCTTCTTCAAAACATTCATGATCAGTATCATTATTCAAACTCTCTCATCTTCAATATTGATGAATCTTCTCTGAGAACCTCTGATTCTCTCTCATCTCTTGTTTTCAATCCTTTCGACGTGCCTGCTGATTTCTCCAAAACACCGATGAATATGACTTTATTTTTTAAAAAGTTCATTTTGTTTAATTTTCAAAAAAAAGAAAAAATGGGTGTTTTTATTTTTTTGAAATCATAACTTTTTTCGGTGTGTGCATAATTATAAAAATTTTATGAATTCGTAAATAAAATTTTTGCAGAAATGTTTTATTCATTCAATTGAATCAAAAGACATTGTTTGATATGAAAGAAAGACAGAGATGATTTTTGTTGCAGTATTTCTTTTCTGTGTTCATTAACAAAATTCAAAACAAAAATTAAATACCGAAATTTTTTTTCGATAAAATATTTTTTCAAAAATAATCACCCAAATATCAAATTTTCATCAAATTTCTGTTCCTTCTCACGTAAGTTAACTATAATGGAAATAATAACATCGTTAAGGTTTTGATATCAATTTTTGTGAAGTTTTTTTTAGTGAGAATAGTAAATTGATAAAAATATGAAATTTTTATTTAATTTGAAAATTAAACAAAACGAACTTTTTTAAAAATTTTAAACATTTGGAGGAAAATTCAGGTTTTCAAGCATTTTTTGCACAAAGCATAAAAAAATCGTTTATCTGATAACTTTATTAAACTTAATCAGACGACAAAATAAATTTGATTATTTTATATGTGAAAAGATACCAAAAATTCAACAACAATAAGTTTTGTGATCTCGATTGTTTTTCAAAAAATGAACACGTTAATATCAAATTTTTTTATCACAAAAAGTTCATCCAAGATGAATTATTTTTCAATGAATATGCTTGAAGTGCAATATTTCACCCTATATAACAAATACAACTCTCTTCGTTGAAGCAGTAACAGATAGTTATTCTTAAAAAAAGTGTCATTCTTTGGCGTTGTCATGAATCTTTTTATGAGCAGTTTCTTGTACTGAGCAACAACTTGATGTTTGGGGAGAAAAGGAAGGATAGATGACTGAAGTTATTTTCTTCAAATAAGCGGAAGAAGTTACACTTCCAGGAATTGTTAAAAAAAAAAATGTTCCGAAAAAATGATGATACATGCTTGCTTTTCTTGGATTCACATCTTTTTATAGCACAGCCAGATCTGTGGCAAAATTTTTAGCGTAGGTGTAAATTGTTCCACTTTCATTTTGGGTTTTTTCAAATTTTTAATATTTTATCGTTTATCCACACAATATTCGGTCAGTTATTTATCGGGACCCTTTTTTTATTGGGACCTTTTTTTTGATATGAAAAAAAATTAAATAAAAATTAAAAAAACACAAATGAAGAATCCAATTTATGAATAACTTTTCTTTTTCCTTTTTATCTTTCGATAACATTGCTTTCTTCCTTTTCATTTTCATGATCATCTTCTTTCACTTCAAATTTTTTTAATTTTTCATTTCAACAAAAGACTTTAACTCATTATCTTCTTTTTGCTCTTCGTTTTTCATTTCTTCAGAAGAATTCTTTTCATCATCAACTTTTTCCACTTTTTCAGCTTTTTCTTCTTTTTCAACTTTTTCTTTTTCTTTAATTCCTAAATGTTCCCTCCAATCATTTAGAAGCTTCTCATCAGTAATTAACTTGCCATAGAAGTCGAATCTATTTGAATGTGATGAAAGTTGATATTCTGATGTTTCTGGAAGCTTCATGAGAATTGGTCCAGATTCGTTATGAAGAACTCCACTCGTTGCGAAGGCTTTTTTGATGACAGCAGGTGAGAGGGCGGTATGAATTGCTTGAGGGAGAACATCCACAAGAGCTGTTCTTTTCGATGAAGATGTCGATGAAGATGGAGGTTCATATTTTGTTTGCAGTTCTGTTTTGAGAACAGCCAAGACTCCTCTGTCAAGAGGCTGTGCGATATGTGTGCTGTGAGAAATGAAGGTGACGATGTCGATATTTTCTTTTTGAAATTCTCTCCAGATTGTTGGACCTGCTCGAGAAATGTGTGAGTAGATGAGAAGCAAGCAGCGAGAGTTTTCCAGTGACATGCGCTTTCTGCGATCGATAATTCCTTGAAGGAGTGTTGTAAGTGCGTACTTTTTGAATTGATTGCAGCCCATCCAACCACTTCCGTTCAGTTAGATATCAAGAGTCTGTGACAGCAGCAGCTTCATCTCATCAGGAAGACTTTTGCTAGGCCATAGAATCACAGAAGGAAGTGTAAATCCATCAGCAGCCACAGCAGCGACCAGAATCGAATTCGCCATTTTCGGTGGTTCTTTATTAAATCCTGGATTTTCATTTTTTTGGGATGAACCACGCTCAGTTTTGAATTGGTAGGAACTCTTAGTGAAGACTCATCCATGTTGAATATTAGTTCTTTGCAGTATTCATTTTTTCTTGCAAGCCGTCCAGTAATGAATACCAGGGCTGCAGAACACTTTTGCACGACACAGCAAGGCGATTGACATCAACAGTTTTCTGCGAACTTCTCTTCAGCTCGGGATGGCACTTCACAAATTGGTAAGCGGTTCCCATTGAAACGTTAATGCAAGGGGCGTTTTCGTCATCTGTATCATTAATCACATTTTCCATCTAATATATGGGTGATTCTTTTTGAATAGTCGCAAATGTTTAATTTTCAAATAAATCAAAAATTTCATATAATGCTCAAATTTCTGTTTCAGCTCACAAATCTCCTCAATAATGTTTGAAATAGGATTTTCAAGTTATAGATTCCATTTAAGTGAAGTTTGATATTTGTTAACAAAATATTTATCAAAATATGAAAATTTTGATTTATATGAAAATTAAACTTTTGTGACTTTTCAAAAAGAATCACCCATTTGTTTATAATAAAGCAGAAAAAAACAACTTTCATTTCTGCAAATATTTCAAAATAGACATAATAATACCCATTAATTTTCAAAATTTGTGATTATTCACGATTTTAGTGTGATTATAACCGATGAAATTACACATATGTCAAAATTTTTTTGAAAAGCTCCTTTATTTAATTTTCTAATTAAATAAAAATTTGATATTTTCATCAATTTTTTGTTCCTACTCAAGAAACTTCACCAAAATGGAAACAAATCCAAAAGAATGTTATCAATACCGTTTTTGTGAAGTTTCATAATTGTGAACATAAATTTGATCAAAATATGAAAATTTTGTTATATTAGACAATTAAACAAAAGGAACTATTCAAAAAAATTTAGACTATAAAAAAGCTAAATTTGTTGATGCACGAAAAAATGTGATTATTCGCGGTCTTGATTACAACCGAGGTGATTATAACCGAGCTTCACTGTAATAGCAATTATTTTGATCAATACACATTTATTATCCTTAGAAAAAAAATTTAATTTTTATTTTCTTCTTCATGTAAAAACGTTTCTGCACAAAATCTTTGAAAAGATCAGAAATTCTTCAAGTTTGCCAAATTCTCATTTTAAATTATTTGTGGTATATTTAAAAAGAGAAAAACAATTCTTTTCGTATCTCATTCCATAATTATTTAAAATTTTATTTTCTATGAAACAACAAAACACAAAATAAGCAATTCGAAACTTAAAACAAAGAAAAAAAATTATAACAAAATCTGGTCTTCAGAAAAAAATTATAATCTATAAAAAGATTTCAAAAAGATAAAACGTCCACCAATAGCTTCCGCAATCAATGACATAAGTAATAACTATTTGCACATGTGGATTTAATCATAAAAAAGTTTTCAGTATCGGATTCACTTATGAATACTTCTATTCGAGTTTTTTCAACCTCGGAGCAAAAAATTTTCTAAAATAAGCATAATCTTTTCATTTTTGAAGAACTTCTGAAGAAGATGAAATTGGAGCTTCTTTTTTTTCTTCTGTAGTGCAAACATTTCCCAACACATGCGTAATTGGCATTATTCATTCAAAAATTTTATAATTTGAAATAAAAAAAGATTCAATATAATGATTGATGAAAAAGTTAATTTCTAAATATAATAATTAAAGCAAACCTGTTAGAGAAATTCCAAGTCCTTCATCATAACGAAGATCTAATGGAAGATCTAAATCAAGCCATTTCAACTGATAAATAAATACCAATATGAAAATTTCAATTTGTAAAAATTATACACACAGATTGAAGCAAAGGAAAGCTGTAACTTATTGGAATCGGACGAATCCAATTATCTTTTTGAATAATATTAGAACAATTTTTCGAAGGAAAAGAGTATAGATCATAGTATTCGATATCGTTCGGCGTTTTTATCTCTTCTCCACTCTCATTAGAATCAAGAAGTGGAATATCAACAGCTTCTGGAGGATTTTTTGTGATTTGCTGGTTAATTTCTTCGAAAGTCAAAGTTGCAATCTAAGGAGTAAATAAATATCGCAAAAGACAAAAATTTTAATGAAAGCACTTCCACACTTTCTCATATTCTTTTGTCAGCAATAGGCTCTGGAAAAGCTTCAAATTAACATTAACTCCATCAAGTAAAGATATTTTGTTAAATATGTAATAAAATGGATGCTTTTTCAATTGACAATTTGGATATAAATAAACTATCATAAAAAGTGCTGTAAATTTATGTTTTTCACAAGTAGTTTCTTCGGTAATAATATTTGACATCGCTATTGCCAACGGTAAGGATTTTATTGGATCGATGCTACTCCGTATAAAATTAAATTTCTCACCGAATGTATCAGTTGAATCCAATGCTATTTCCAATATCCGTATTTCCTTTGGTGACAATTCCATTATAAACCTTTCAATTTAAAAGAAAAAGGCTAAGTAATTTTCTTTGATCTTTCCGATCATTCTTTTTTTCCATTTCTCAAAAAATACCCATAAGTTTAAACAAAATTCTCAGAATCACATGAGTAGGCCGATAATCGCACGTCAGGATTCCAAAAGTATTGAATCTATTTTATATTTGATCACTTTTATTTTTTGCATGATTTAGCCAAAACGAAAAGAATGCCTGGTGTTGTTATATCCGAAATAATTCCTCAAAAACTTTTTATGTCCAATCTGGAAGGAGCCAGTGATCTTTCTTATTTGAAGGTTATCTTCATTTATATTTATACAACATTTATATACAGTTATGTTTTGATGCACATCATTTGAAAATAGTCTCTGGGAATAACTCACATCGTGTCTGTTCTGAAAACAAAACTCCATGACGCACTTCCACCAGGAATGCAAAGACTTTGGGTTTTGAACTTCATTTTTGTTCTTTTTTTGCGAAGAATTATATGTTTATTTTTTCTCCAAATTGCTTTTACATTGATATTTTTAGATACCAGTTGTTGATATCGCAACTTCAACAATAGAATTTGAAAGCATGTGGCCGGACGCACTGAATGTTTTAATTATTATTATTTTTTTAAAAAGAAAGTTGAGTTTGTTATTTTCAAAACACAGTTCTTACGCGAATGTCAGGATTCAAAAGGAACAGCACTTATTCATTGTAGAGCTGGAATGAGTAGATCATCAACCATTTGCCTTGCTCATATGATGGATTATTTCGGAATGTCATTAAAACAAGCATGGGATTTATTATCTTCAAAGCATCCCATTGCAGCTCCAATTACTGTATGGATAATTATTCAATTTATAGATCTATTCATTAATAAAAAAATTATTTCTTCATAACAAAACAAAACTGCTAATCAACAAATTTAAATAAAATTTCAAAATACACTTCATTTGCCACAGCCATTTTTCAAAGGATTGATCGAGCTGGAGAAGCGCCTGTACCAGCAGCGAAAAGGCGACTCCGCGGAGCCGTGGAAGCCAACAATGACGCTTCTGGACTACCAGCTGTACATGATCAACATTATCTTCCCGTCTGTCCCTCCCGCCGAGTTCATGGAGACGGTGCGGCGCTGCGACGGGAACTGGCTGACCGGGGCGCGTGTATATCATGCCGCACACCCGGACTCACTGCGCTCGTTCTGCATGCGCTATGGCGTCGGGGCCACGCCGTACCACCCGCTGTGCGACCTGATTGCAGAGGTGAGGCCGTCTGACGCGCCGGCCGAGGCGTCTTCGGGCGGAAGAGCAGAAAGAGAGCAGCCGGCTGCACCGGTGGCGAAGACGGCTGCTGTGTCCCCATCGTCTTCGTCTTCGTCTTCGTCTTCTTCTTCTTCTTCGTCGTCGTCGTCTTCTTTGGATCCTCGGAAGGTTTCACGGAAGTAGATGTTACTATTTTTATTGTTTTTTATTTATTGGAATACAAATACAAATATACATTTATTTTTTTGGCGAAATTTTGCATGTCTTTATGCTTCATTTTTATTCATGAAGTGACTCTGTCAAACCGTTATGTTTTCTATCTTTCATCTTATTAATTGCCTGTATTCCTGTCAAGCAGTTGTTAATGCTAGAACTTTCTAATCCTTTTTGACATGCAATGTTTCAATTTATCCATATTCACTGCATATTCTTTTAAAGTCTTCATTATCTTTTATAAATATCAAGTCAATTAACGACATTTTGTTTCATTTTTTGGCTCTAATACTGAAAAGATATTTTGATATTTTCATCCAAATTTAAATTGTTAATCAAAACAAAAAATTTATTTGAATTGAATCATGTTATGGCATGGGGATCAGAATAAATCGTTTCTTCTTCTCTGTTGAAGAAGTTAATGTCAAAGAAAACCCAGACAGAAAATCAACCTCAACTCAATGAAATAAAAATTACGCGCCCAGCTGGTGATGTTGATTTGGAGCATTTTCCTTATCTGAAGTCACTTAACGTTCGTTTTTGCAATTATTGAAATCATTAAATGAAATAAATGATGATGCCTTTCTTTAATTATTTATGTAGATAATTGGCTTAAAGTCTGGTAGCCAAATTCTTTATCTTCGTTCTGTTTCTTGCAATTTGAAAGAATTATCAATTGAGCAGTCATTATCAACAGTTGAATATTTACTTTATCAATTTTGCAGTAACAAGAGATCTGCAAATTTAGCATTAACAAATGGGAAAGAATGGAGCAAATTAGAACGTTTAAACCTTTCAAACAACAAAATAACTCGAATTGATTCGTCTTTGAAGAGCGCATTTGCATCTCTGTCATCCTTAACATACTTAAACTTAAGTCATAACAAATTGGAAGTCATTACAGATCTCACTGATTTAATATCTTTGTCAACTCTTGATCTCAGTTTCAATTCTCTTGCAGTTTGCACTTTTTTCTTTTTTCATTTTGAAAACTTCTTTTTGTTTAAAAGTCAATACGCGATTTGAAAACAGGAAACGTTTCAAATTTATCACTGTTTGCTATTTTTGCATTGCTCTTGCTGTTACTCATTTTTCAATATTTTTTTTCCCCTCATTTCCCAGGATGCATAACTCGATAAGTTCTGTTGATGGACTGGAAATGATGAAAGGATTAGAAGTGCTGGATTTGAGGAGCAATTGCCTTCAATCTGTTGCAGATTTGGAGATCATCAAGAAGTTGCCATTGACTTCTCTATTATTAAGTGGCAATCCACTTTGCTCCACTAATCGCTTCAGACTAGCTGTGTTTGCATTGTTTGAGACACGAGATGTATGATGTGTTATTTGTGTTACTGCTAATCTTTCTCTTTCTCTCTTTCTCTTTTATTTATTTGTTTTTCACTTATAATATTTCACCATCTCTTTCATCATCATCATCATCATCATCAATAATTATTCCCCCCTCTCTTCCAAGTGGCTGAGTTTAGACACAAAAAAGGCATCCAACGAAGAAGTGGCTGAGCTCCTGCGCTTAAACCCTCTTTTGCATCCAGCACAGATTGAAGTCATTCATTCACACGAGCCTATTTCTTCATTTCGTCCTTCAGAAAGAGAAGAAGAAGAAGAAGAAGAAGAAGAGGAGAAGGAGGAGGAAGATGATGATGACGACGATAAGAATGACAATGACGATTTTGATGAAAATGATGGTAAAGGGAAAGAAAAACTAATGGAATATAAAAGAAATAGAAAGAGAAGAGGCAAAAAATTAAATAAAAACAAAAAAACCAAAAAAGTGAGTGAAGACAGTATTTTTCTGCTTCCTTCTTTGGATTTGCCCATTTCAGACATCGAAGCAAGCACTGTATTGAAACGTTCTTCGAATTATCATTCTTCTTCTTCTTCTTCTTCTTCTCATTCTTCCTCTTCCTTATCTTCTTCTTCATTGTCTTCTTTTTCTTCTTTTTCTTCCTCTTCTTCTTCCTCTTCATTGAAAAGAAGAACTTCTTCAAAGAAACAAAGAAGTTTGAATGAGAAACGTGTGTTTGATGATTCTATTGAAAAGGAGAGTGAAGAAGAAGAAGAAGAAGACGAAAGTGAAGAAAGTGAAGAAAATGAAGAAAATAGCAATTTAGAAGACAAAAATTCATCATCATCATCATCATCATCAACATCTTCATATTCTTCTTCCATTTCTTCTTCTTCTTCTCTTTCTTCTTCTTCTTCCTTCTCAACTAAACCTTCTCATTCGTCCAATCATTGTGTTCCCCTCTTTTTTCGCTCTAATTATGTCTCTCTCTTTCTCGATGGGTCTGTTTCATTGCCTTTGAAGAAAGATATTTCTTATTCAAAATACGAAGAAGAAGGAAGAGAAGGAGGAAGAGGAAGAGGAAGAGAAAGAAGGAAAAGAAGAAGAAAGAGAAGAAGAAGGAAAATTGAAAGAGAGGAAAGAGAGGAAGGGAATGGAATAAATGGAAAGAGGAAGGAAGAGGAAGAGGAGGAAGAGGAGAAAGAGAAGACAAATAAAAGATTTAATGAAGATGATCAAAGAAACAAAAATGAAGCAGCAGAAAAAGGAAATGAATGGAAATCAATACATTCTGAAACAAATGATAATTCGAATAAAATTGTGTCTTCTTCTTCTCCCTCCTCCTCCTCTTCTTCTTCTTCATTTTCATCTTCAAATCCTTCTTCTTCTCCTTCTTCTCCTTCTTCCTCTTCCTCTTCCTCTTCTTTTCTTTCTCCTTCTTCGTTCAAAACTCAATTTTCGAGCCTTTCTTTCAACAAACATTTGCATTCATCTTCTCCTCTTCCTCTTCCCCCTTCTTTCCCTCTTTCTTTCCCTCCTTCTTTTTCTTCTCCTTCTCCTTCATCTCCTTCTCCTTCTCCTTCTCCTTCTCCACCACATTTTCAATTTCATTCTTCTTCCTCCTCCTCATCTTCCTCCTTCTCTACTTCTCCTTCTTCCTCTTCTTCTTCCTCTTCCTCTTCCTCTTCTTTCATTTCTTCTTCTCCTTCTCCTTCTCCTTCTTCTTCATCTGACAATGAATGTGTTTATGTTGCTGATGAGAATATGCCTCTTGCTTCTCCTCAGCCAATTGGACGTTCTTCTCTTCATTCTTCTTCCTCTTCTTCTATTTCTTCTCCTTCCTCCTCCTCCTCTTCTTTTCCTACTTACTCTTTCGCTTCTTCTTCTTCTTCTTCATCCTCTTCTTCTTCTTCTTCCCTCTCTTCTTTTCCTTCCTCTTCCTCTTCTTCTTCTCCTTCTCCTCATTCTTCTTCTTATCCTTCTTCTTCTCCCTCTCCTTCTCCTTCTCCTTCATCTTCTTCCATCCAAAATACGCCAAATAATTCATCCATTCATTCAAATGAGAGAAAATTTCAGCATTTCAATCAACCTTATCCTCTTGACAGCACTGCTTCTCCTATGAACAATCATCTTCAATCATTTTATCCTTCTTCTCCTTCTTCTTCTTCTTCTTCATTTAATTCTTCTTCATTTAATTCTTCTTCATTTAATTCTTCTTCTCTTTCTCTTTCTCCTTCATCATCATCATCTTCTTCTCCTTCCTTCTCAAACAAACATACTTCTCAACATATTCAATATCGTCACAATGACAATATTCATCAAAATCAAAATTACCATTTTCTTCCTTCTTCTTCTTCTTCTTCTTCCTCCTCCTCCTCCTCTTCTTCTTCTCTTTCTCTTCATCATCATTCTCATCATCATCATCATCATCATCATCGCCATCGTTATTATCCCATCCAAACTCCTCTTTTCCGCCTCAATCCAACCATTCTCTTCACTTTCAATTCAGCCGAAGTTCAAATTCCTCCTCAGCTTTCTCTCAGAATTAGAGAAATGACTGATTTAACTATCACAATGGAGAAAGAGAAACTGCAAATGCTTATTTTGGAAGTGCAAAACAACCAAGTGGTGACTGAATTGGAGCAGCAGAACACGGAAGATGCGACGTTGAGGAGGAGGTGGAGGTGGAGAAGGCAGATACAAGGGAAAATTGATGAAGAAAGAAGGAGAAGAAGAATTCAATTGAGAAGAAATTATTTGAGAAGGAGAAAAAGAAGAGGAGAAAGAAATGGAATGGGATGTGAAGGAGAAGGAGAAGGAGAAGAAGAGGAGGGAAAAGAAGAAGATAAAGAAGAAGAAGAAGAAGCATTAACAAATTCTTCTTTTGATAGAAAAATAACTTATAATTCCCCATTTGCTTCTCTTCCCACAAAACTTCTTGATATTTTAACCAGAAAGAATAATAACAATGAAGAAGAGCATAATAACAATAATGATGGACTAAATAGGAAGAGCGAAAAACGGACAAAAAGGGAAAAAACGAATGAAATAGAATATGATTTGAGCGATGGGTTTATGAAGGAAGAGAAAGGAATAACAAGAGAAGAATTTTGGAAGAGGCTGAAGAAGAAGGAGAAGAAGGAGAGAAAGAGAAGAAGAAGGAGAGGAGGAGAAGGAGGAGGAGAAGGAGGAGGAGAAGGAGGAAGAAAGGAAAAAGAGAATAATGATTATAATTATGATAAAAACATTGACAAAAGGGAGAGAAAAGAAGAAGAAGACAATGAAGAAGACAATGAAGAAGAAGAAGAGTCAGAAGAAGAAGAAGATAATGAAATAAATGAAACTTCAACAAAAAACACAAATACAACTCAAAAATTAGAATGGGCCAAGCGAAATTTATTCTTTCCGGCAGAAATTTGCACAGAAAAAGAACTTTTCAATGTGTTTTATGAAGAAGCTAATGAAATGCCATTAAGAAAGTTATCTTCTGCTTCTTATTCTTCTTCTAATTCTTCTTCTTCTCCTTTTTCACCTTCTTCTTCTCATTCTTCTCATTCTTCCTCTTTTCCTTCTTCTTTCTCTTCTTCTCTTTCTCCTTCTCCTTCTTCTTCTCGCCAATTTCGTCTTCCAACTCGAATTTCTTCTCTTCCAAAGGAAGTTCTGAAGAATATTCCTGTTCTGAAGGTGATCAACGAAGAAGAAGAAGAAGTTGAAATTGTTGGAGAAGAAGATGAGAAAGAAGAAAGAGGAGGAAGAGAAAGAGAAAAAGGAAGAGAAACAACAAGTTTTGTTTCAAATCTTCAAAATAACGCTTCTTCTTCTTCTTCTTCTTCTTCTTCCTCTTCTTCTTCTTCTCTCTCATCCAATCTGAATCTTCTTCAAACACCTCAGCCTCTCCTCAACATTCACCACACTTCATCCACTTCATCCACATCAAAACATTCATCATCATCTTCTTCTTCTCCATCTTCTTCTTCCTCTTTCTCTTTCTCTTCTTCTCCTTCATTTCATTCATCTTCTTCCAATTCACCAATTTTTGCTTCTCGTTCTCCTTCTTCTTCATCTTTCTCTTCTTCTTCCTCTCCTTCACATTCACATTCTTTATCACAATCACCTTCTTTTCCAATTCATTCTTCTTCTTCTCAATTAATCTCTTCTTCTTCTTCTTCTTCTTCTTCTTCCTCCTCCTCCTCTTCTCCTTCCCCCTTCAACCCCCGCAATAACATTTCTTCTTCTCTTCCCTCTTCTTCTCTTTCTTCTTCTTCTTCTTCTCTTTCTTCCTCTTCCATTTCCTTCTCCTTCTTTCTTCTTCCTTCTTTTCGTGTTCATATTTCTCGCCCTGTTTATTTGCTTGACCCTTTCCAAGATGACACATTCGGAATTCTTCCTTCTAAACTTTCTCTTTCTCTTTCTCTTTCTCTTTCTTCTTCTCTCTCTCTTTCTGATGAATTTAATTCTTCTTCTTCTTCTTCTTCTTCTTCTTTCTCTCCATCTTCTTCCTCTTCTTCCTCTTCTTCTTCTCCTTCTCATTCATCTCTTCCTTCTTCATTCATATCACCTTTCTCTTCTCTTTCTTTCCATACGCATTCCATTTCTTCTTCTCTTTCTTCCTCTTCCTCTTCTTCCTTTCCTTCTTCTTCTCTTTCTTCTTTTTCTTTTTCTTCTTCTTCTTCTTCATTCAGAAATAATTCATCTAAACCTCTTCTCCAATCAGTTTTATTTGCTCCTCTTCTGAATGCTCTTCATTTAACTCCTGCTCAACTTCTTGCTTCTTCTTCTTCTTCTTCTCTTTCTTCCTCTTCTTCCTCTTCCTCTTCCTTTTCTTCTTCTTCTCCTTCTTCTTCTCCTTCTTCTTCTCCTTCTTCTGTTTTGAATGTTTCTGTTCTTCTTTCTGCTGTTAAAAAGACTTCTCTTGGCAAATATACTCAAATTCCTTCTCTTTCTTCTTTTCATTCTTCTTCTCTTTCTTCTTCTCCTTCTTTTTCAACTCCTTCAAAATCTTCACAAATATCTTCTTCTTCTCCTTCTTTCTCTCCATCATCTTCCTCCTCTTCTCTTTCTTCTTCTTCCTCCTCCTCCTCTTCCTCCTCTTCCCCCATCCCTTCGTTAGCAGACTCTCTTCTTCTTGTCCAGTTGTCCAAAGAAATGCACCAAACACTCAAAACAAGCTGGACACGCCATTTCTTCTCTTTTCTCTCGCTTTTCATTCAAAACAATTCATTTTTCCTTCTTTTGATGGGAAATTGTGATTTTCGAATGAAATATGTGAATTCGTTATTTCCGTGTGTTGTTTATAAGATTGTGAAAAGGAATAGAAAATTTGGGTTTGAAGAAGGAAAAGAAGGAGAAAGAAAGGGAAGAAGAAAAGGAGGAAGAGGAAGAGGAAGAGGAAGAGGAAGAGGAAGAAAAGGAAGAAAAAGAGAAGAAGAATTTTACAATAATAACAATAATAGTAACGATGATTATGATGACGATGAAGACAAAGAAGAAGAGGAGGAAGAAAAATATCTGAGAGACGAAGAATTAATCAACTTTTATCGAAGAAAATCTGTTGCTCTGCTGAAAGAAAGCAAAAAAGGAAATAAAAAATGTGATTTCAACAAACTTCATGTTATTCCTCTTTCTTCTTTGCTTTCTTCTTCTTCTTCTTCTTCTTCTTCTTTTTCTTCTTCCTCATCATCATCATTAACTTCATCATCATCTTCATCATCTTCATCATCACCTTCTTCATTTTCTCCCTCTTTCTCTCTTTCTCCTTCTCTTTCTTCTTCTCTTTTCTCCTCTTCCTCTTTCTCTTCATCTTCCTCTTCCTCTCCCTTCATTCCTTGTTATTCTTCATCAATAACTCATTCAAAGGTGATAAAATTAAGCCCAGACTTCAAAGTAATCCAATGTTTTGTCGAAAAAAGCGAGAAAACGAATGAAAAAGAGCAAATTTCGACAATTTTGAATGAATTTTTCAGAAAAAGTGATAAAAAAGAAGGAAAAAATGAACAGATATTCGATGAAGATAACTTTAAGGCATTTGTTGAAAGAAATTGTAGAAAAGAAGAAAAAGAAGAAAAAGAAAAAGAAGGAGAAAAAGAAGAAATAAAAGAAGAAGAAGAAGAAGACGATGATGTTCCAATGCCTGCTAATTCTTTCACTTCTTCTCACAACATCAATTTGTTTGGCGGATTAACAGCTTATTCAAAAGCTCATTCAAAATCGAACAAATCTTTTACTGATCATATTGATGATGGTTCAATGAAGTTTAGTTCTTTGCCTTCTTCTTCTTCTTCTTCTTCATTAACTTTATCTTCTTCCTCTTCCTCTTCTTCCCCCTCTTCTTCACTTCATTCTTCATCTTCTTCTCCCTCTTCTCCTTCTCCTCTCCTTCTCAACAGATTATCAATGTTATCATCTTCATCTTCTCCTTCTCTTCTTTCTTCTCCTCTTTCTTCTTCTTCTTCTTCTTCTTCCTCTTCTTCCTTTTCCTTCTCTTCCTTCTCTTTCTCTTCTTCCCTTCTCAAATCCATTGACTTATTAAACAACTTTTCCTCCATAGAAGCTGTTATTTCGCGAAAAGAAGAGAAAGAAAAGCAGATGAAACATGATATTGCAATGCAATCAAAATTCCCTCATTCAAAGAAGAGATATGATTCTATTGATGGATGGACTAATGAAGAAGAGGAAGAGGAAGAGGAAGAGAAGAACGAGGAAGAGAAGAAAGAGGTAGAAGGAGAAGAAGAGAAAAACAATAACAATTTCTTTAGAATAGAAGAAGTCAATAGAAATGAACAATCAAATGCTGTGAAATCAGTAGATTATTCATTCAACAAAAACTCTTCTTCTTCTTCGTTCTCTTCTTCTTCTTCTTCTTCGTTCTCTTCTTCTTCTTCTTCTTCGTTCTCTTCTTCTTCTTCTTCCACTTCTTCTTCTTCCCCCCTTTCCTCTTCTTCTTCCTTCTCTTCCTCTTTCCCCTTCTCCTCCTCCTACTCTCGGCCAATGAACAAGCTGAAAGAGAAGATGGAATGCCATTTCAAATGGGAAGTTGTTCATGTCAGACACAACATGAAATATCCATTCAGTGAAATCAGATTGAATAGCACAAATGACAATGAAATAGAGGAGAGGAAGGAAATATATGGAATAAATGGAATAAATATTGAAAATAGAGAAAATGGAGAAAATGGAGAACAAGGAACAAAAGGAACAAATGAAGAGAGTTGTGAATTGAAAGAAGGAAATAATAAAAAGAAGATCGTGTTGAAAGATGAAGAATCGAATGTTTTCGACTCTTCTTCTTCTTCTTCTTCTTCTTCTTCCTATTCCTATTCCTCCTCTTCTCTTCCTCTCCCTCCTCTCCCCATCCCTTCTTCATCTGCCCCTCATTTTCAGCACCGCTTCTGCAAAAAATGTCTTCAAACGGGAAACACTCATCGTTGTATCAGCACAATTCCATTGCAAAATGCTCCATCTTCTATTTATTCTGTTGATAACTTCACTTTCTTGCCTTCATTTGTTCCTTCTTCTCCCTCTTCTTCTCTTTCTCTTTCTTCTTCTCTTTCTTCTCCTTCCTTCCATTCCTTGATTACTCCTCTTTCTCCCCTCTCTTCCAATTCTATTTCTCCGTATTTCTCCGTGTTTTCCCCACAAAACCGTTCTTTTGAAAGACGCAGGCAACAACAGAAAGAAAAAGGAAAAGAAGAAGAAAGAGAAGAAGAAAGAGGAGAAAGAGGAGAAAGAGAAAGAGAAGGAGAAAGAGAGAAACAATTAGAATCTTCTGTTCCCTTGCCAATTCGTGTTCATTCGCCTTCTTCCACACACAAAGTGCTCCAATCTGCTTATCGTCCTTCTTCTATCACAACGTCATTGATGCTGAAGCCGATTATTCAGTCTTCTTCTTCTTCTTCTTCTTTATCTCATTCTTCTTCTTTGTCATCGCTATCATCATCTCCCTCTTCTTCTTCACCTTTCATTTCTTCTTCTCCTCTCAAATCTCTTCAATCATCATCATCATCATCATCATTTTTATCTTCTTCATTATCATCTTCTTCATCTCCACTCACCTTCTCCTCTTTCTCTCAACCAAAACAGACAAAATTCACTCTCATGTCCTTCTCTCGCCCTGCAACACCAACAAAACTGTCTCAAATGCAATCACCAATACGAAGTCAAACAAATAAAACGCAAAATTCTTTTGTTTCTTCTTCTCCTTTATCTTCTTCTTCTTCTTCTTCGTCTTTTTCTTTTAATCCTTCAACCCCTCCTCCTCCTCCTTTTTCCTCCACTTCCTCTTCTTTCTCTCCCTTTTCTTCATCCAATTCTCCATTTATTCGTTCATCTTCTTCCTCCTCTTCCTCCTCCTCTTCTTCTCGTCTTCTTCTTCCATCAGAAGAAGATGATGTCTTCAACATTGCCTCAATTCGCAAAGAAAGCCGATTAGATCGATCAATCCAACAGCAGAAGGAGTTGGAAAAGATGACCGAAAAAACAAATAGAAATCAAAATGTGAATGAAATCAATGAGAATTCTATTATTTCTTCTTCTTCCTCTTCTTCTTCCTCTTCTTCCAAGCAATCATCTTCTTCTCCTCATTCTCTTTCACTTTCTTCTCCTTCTCCCTCTCCGTTACCATCACATTTGTCTTCTTCTTCACCATCTTCTCATTCTCTTTCTCTTTCCCCTCCTCCTCCTCCTTCCTCTTCTCTTTCTCTTTCGATTTCCCATTCACCTTCACCTTCTCCTTTCTCCAATCCCAATGAATTTCCTCTCACTGCAATGGAATCAGAATTTCAGAAGAGGAAAGAGAAGAACAAGAACAAGAACAATAAGAGGAATTATAATAATATTAACAGCAATCCTAAAAATGACAATAACTTCAACATTTTTTCTGTCTTTTCTCTCACAAAAATTGGGAAAGCGGTTGCATTTTGCTCTTTTCCTCTTCTTTTGCTGGGAGGAAGAAGCAGCAAAACAACACAAATCGAACCTGCTCAAAATGCTAAGTCAAAATTGCATGTTATACCGATTAATGCCAAAGAAACAGTAAATTCATTGAAAACATCAGAAATATCTGGTTTATCAAATAATTTTCAATCGGATGAACCTCATCAACTTGATAATCAAAATCTTCTTCTTCCTTTTCAGCAACAAATTCCTCATCAAGGAGATTTCATTCAACATCCTCCATCTAATTTCACTGAGCCTTCTGTTTTTTCATATTCCGCTCCTGTTTTCTCCTCTTCTTTGCTTTCTTCTGTTTGGCATGACTTGAATGAGCTTGTACCGCATTGGGCGGAAATAATTCAAGATTCCTTTGCATCTTGTTGCTCTTCATCCACATCATCATTTTCATCATCATTGCCATCATCTTCACCATTTTCATTAACTTCTTCATCTTCATCATCTTCTTTGCAGATTTCTGATTCAGTTTCATCTTCCAATGAAAATGCCATTTCGCCAAATGAAATATACAAAGCTCTTTGCTCACTTTCAGATATCGATCTTTTGACTTTTCCTTTTGATTTGTCATCATCATCAACTTCTTCCTCTTCTTCCTCTTCTTCTTCAACATCTCCTTCATTCAACAACAATAACAATACTTATTCCATGCATTATCTCATTTGCTTGGGGCAATTGTTATTAACCTCTTATTCTTCTCCATTTTCTCTCCTCTTTCTGTCAAACATCATTTCTTTGGTATCTCTTTATTCTTCTTCCTCAAAAGCGCTTTTGACTTCAATGAAATCGTATCTTTTGCCAATCATTCCCAAACTTCCTGAATTGAAAGCGAGAAAACAAATAATCAAAAACAATGGACATTCAAAGAGAAAGACGAACATGAAAGAAAGAAAGAGAAAGACGCACAAACACAATGAAAAAGAACAGAATGAAAAACCACAAACAGCTTTGAATGCGATCAAAACGATCGAAACAGAAAAAATACAACAGAAAGAAACAAATCAAATTGAAATACCAGACTCACAAAGGGGAGAAAAAGAAAGGCAGAAGCAAATACCAATGGGCAAATCTTCTTTGCAATTGACAAAAGAAACAGAAAAATCAACTGATTTTCCACAAATCCAGTCAAAAGATGGAAATAACACCGCTTTTCAGTCAAATACTTTGCATTCTGTCAATTCTCATTCAAATTTGAATCCTCGAACAAATCCTGCTATTTCATCAACATCTCCTTCCAATCCACCCAATCTTGCCCCTCTTTCTCTCTCTTCATCAATTCCACCCTCATTCGATCCTGTGGCTTCTCCACAAGAAACAATCACTGATCCTTTTTCTTCTCCACTGCGCAATCAAACCTCTTCTTCTTCTTCTTTAAGTTCTCCCTTTTCAACTGATATTCCAATACTGTCTGTTGAAGATGCTGATGCTCCTTTTTATTCTCCTTCCCCTGTTCCTTTCACTTCTTCTTCTTCAGTTGCTTCTTTCTCCTCTCAACCTTCAAAAGTGAATGGATCATTTCTTTCAAACTCAATTAAGTCCCAACAAACAACCATCGAATCATCTTTGTCTCAAAAACAGCTAACTTCTGTTTCGTTTTCTTCCTCTTCTCCTCTTTCTTCCTCACTCCTTTTTTCTTCTGTTTCGTCTGCTCCATTTGAATCCAACCCATTCACTCACACACCTCTTATCAATCTTCCCCTTTCTTCTTCTTCCTCTTCCTCTTCTTCCTCTTCCTTTTCTCTGTCCAAAGATGATATCTCTCTGGAAAAGATCCTTCCTCTTTCTCTTCTTCCCCTCGACTATGCCATCTGCTGCCTCCGTCGTTTGAATGTGTCGCAGGTGATGGTGCAGATGTTGGCTGGTGAAGCAGACGAGAAGAAACTGAGGAAGAAGAAAGTGTTTGGAACAGAACTTTTGGAAGAAGAAGAGGATTTGAATGAGAACGTGATGAGAGAAAAAGCAGTGAATGATGCTATTAAACAGCTTCAGCAGCAGCAGCAGCAACAGAGCAATTTGAGTGAGGTTTTGGCTGCTTTGCCACTGGATGAACAGTCAGGTATGACAAAAGGAGATAAAACAGATTATAAACAACAACAAATGAATTCATCATCGTCGTCATCTTCTCCTTCTTCATCCTATCCTTTATCATCTTTGAGTGAGCAAGATTTCTCATATGGTGTTTCATTGTTCTTCACCGATGCCGAAAGCATGGAAAAGATGGGGCTGCAGCCGAAGGACACGAACATCCACACATTTTCAGCTCGACTGGCGAGTGTGATGAGAATGTGCCCAGTTATGCACAGACTCCTACCCAAGCAGAAGGAGAAGCAGAAAGGGAAAGGGAAGGAAGATGAGAGTAAAAGAAAGAGAAGAAACAGTGATTATCTGTTTAACCAGCTTCAACAACTACAAGAACAACTCCAACAGAGCCAGAAGCAAAAGGAGAAAGAAACAACAATCATTCATGTGGAAAACAGTGAATATGAACAAGTGGATGTTTCAATGGAAATATTACTGAAGTCTCTGAAAGTGACAGACAGATGGACAAGTCAAGCAAAGCAGCAGAAGATGGCAGAAAAAGAGAGAGCAAAGAAGGAGAAGTCGAAGGAGAAGGAAGCAGAAAAGGAGAAAAGTGAAATTGAAGAAGCAAACAGAACGAAAACAGGTGCAGATACAAATACCGCCTCAACAAGCCAAACGATTGGAAGCGCAAATTCTTCGCTTTTGAACACGAAAACTGTTCTTGTTCCGTCTATTCTGAAGAAGCAATACACAACAGATAAACTTGTACAGCCAGAAATGCCAAAACATTCTTCTGCTTATTCAACTTCATATTCTTCATCCAATATGACTGACACGTCACAAAATTCCCCTTCTCTTTCTCCAACTCCTCTTCGAAGCGAATCTCAACAAGAAATATCTTCCATTCCGCACACATCATCCGCTCTCTCTTCCCTTTCTTCTTCTCCTTCCTCTTCACAACTCCGTCTTCTTTCTCCATCCATTCAATCTGTCATATCTGTTGCAACAACGGTCACAAATGTATCAAATGCTTCAAATATCACTTCTTCCTCTGAACGATCTCTTGATTCATATGGCTCGCACAACTCAATAGAAAGCGGCCTTTCACACTCTTCTTCCCGAAGCTCAGAAGCAAACAATGTTCCCAACGGCGCAGCAAGTCCACAAGAAAACTCCAAGGAAGAAGCGAAGAATCTTGATTATCTTCTCTTTCTTCGCAGACTGTTTGCACTGGCACACACCACAGATTTGTCTCAGTTGCTGAAGGATTCTCATTTCTTGTCGCATTTGAGAAACAATGTTCCGCTCAGGCAGCTTCTGTTTTCGGTGGTGAAAGGACAAGCAGATGAATTCGCAGAGCTTGAAAGAATGAAAGTGCAGGCAGAGCCGAAAGAACAAGCGAAACCTTCAGTTCTATCAACCAATCCTTCATCGTCGTCATCGTCATCTTCTTCGAAAAGGAAGTCAATGTTTATTCCTCCAATTGCAACGGAACAGAAGGAAGATACCCATCTTCCTCCTGTTCTCTCCTATTTGGCGAGTCAGAAGCAGTCGATGGAATATCGGCAGATGAAAAAGCAGCTTCGAATAGAAGCGAATTTGAATGAAGAAGTTCCACATGGGTTTGTTCCGCAGCTGAAAACAATTTCATTCTATGCCATGGGCAAGGAGGAGAAGGAGAAAAAGGAGAAATTGAAAGAAAAATTTGATGGTGCAAATGAATCATCAGGAAGAGAAGGGAAAAATGGAAAGAAACAAAAGAAAGAAGAAAGAAAAGAAGATGAAGAACTTCTTGTTTATTCGCTTTTGCCATCGCATCTCAGAAAGAAGGTGAAAAAATCACAGAGAAAGGAAGGAAATTCTCATCATCTTGTTCATCATAACAATCACAGACATTCACACAACAATCGCCATATTCACAACAGGATGTCATCATCTCATTCTCATTCACGCGATACTGAATACAACTCTCAACAACAACATCACAAACATAGGCATCATCATCATCATCATCATCATCACAATGAATATAATTTCCACAAACATCCAGGTTATTACCCGAATTCTGAGCCACTTCCACATGTGGAATCATCAAGTGAAGTGAGGGATCAACTTGTCAGCAGACGCAACAGTGAATTGTCAGAAACACTTTCAAAGAAGAATTCACATCAGATTGAGGATGAGACAGAAGTGAAATTTAAGCAAGATTTGTATTTCACACCGAAACATAGCGTATTCGAAGAATACAATGCGAAGGAGAACAATGATCTGTTTTTTGATCCAACAGCATTCGGCAGGATCGAACACACGATGTTTTATTCTCCTTATGAAGATGACCAAAACAATGGTTCACGAATGCACCACAACAGAAAAAAGAAGGAAACCCGAAAAGATTCAATGTCTTTGGATGATCTTTCCAGTTCGATTTCCACGTTGGGTGATGAAGATGTGGACGAGGGATATAACTATGACCTCGTCACACAAAATACTCATTTCATCACACGCGATGACAGCACAGATATTTCAGATGGTGAAAAATTGTTCAAAAGTTCAGAAGACGATTCATATTCCTCTCAAAGTGATGAAAGCGATAGCGATTTGCAATCATCTTATTCTTTATCAATTGATGAATCACAAACAGATGGATCTTATAACTCTTATTATTCAACATCCTTCTCATCAACACCATCATCATTCACTTCAGATTCGTCATCGGAACAACAACAAGACATTTCTGAAGTGTTAGCAGTGAGAGAATACAAAGGCAGCAACATCAACATTTCAGAAGCTAATGAATGCAACAATCCTTCCATTTTGAATGACAAGCAGGTTTTGCTTTCACCTGGTGAAACTTTTAATTCGCATAATTCTGAAACAAATGGAAGAAGTGAAATTGAAAGGATTTCACCAAGAATTCACAGCCAGACGGGCTCTCCTTCACCAATTCTTCATTCTCGTATTGAGACAAAATTCAAAGAAGAAGGGAAGCTATCTCTTCGTCGTTCTTCATCATCTTTTCTTCGTTTCCCCAGAATGTCTTCTCTTTCTCCTTCTTCTTCAGCTTCTTCTTTGTTGCCTTCTTCTTCCTCCTCTTCCTCTTTCTCATCTTCATCATATCGCCCCATTTCTCCACTCCGCCAGAGTCAGAAACCAGAAACACTCAACAATATGCAGTTATCACAAACCCAGCTTCATTCGCCTGATTCTTCAGAAGCGCAGCAAAAGAGGAATTCATTTCCTCCAGTTTATTTTGCGCGCCGCCAGAGTGGATCTGAGGCTATTGGAGAAAGCAAGCTGAAAACGAAAGAATCAAAAGAAGTTAATGGAAAAGCAGAAGAAGAAGAAAGCGATTATTCTGATTCATCTACGAAGAATCTCAGAGAAACACAGAACGCTTTGTCGCTTATTGACGCTCCGTTTTTTTCCGACTCTTCTCATCCCTCTGCTCTCCTCTTTTCAAATATTTCTTCTTTTTCTTCTTCACATCTCCGCAAACCTCTTCTCTTCATTGATTTTTTGCACGATCCATTCTTTTCTCAGCTTCCCGCACTGTTTTCCAACAAAATGGTTTCTCCCTCATTTGCTCTATCTCATTCTTTCCATCAGCAACAGACTCGCCTTTTTGCCTCGTCCATCGATCTGATTGCACTTTATGTGACAGACGCTGTGTGTGTCCCTTCACTTCCCTTTGAGCTGCATCAGGCACGGCTTCCGCCAGTGTTTGGGATGGGAGAATTGGGATATGAGACAAGATTTGGAGAAAGTGCGAGAGAAAGAGAAGATGTTTGGCACAGACAGAAAAGTGGGCAGATGGAAAGGGTAGGTGGAGGAAGCAAAGGAAGAAAAGAGATTGAGTCAACAACTGATCATTCTGTTCCACAAAATAGACTGAAAGCTACTGCACTTTCAGGAGATTCTCACAAACCCACAAGATTTCACTCGCATTTTTCATCTCATTCAAGGCCATTCATGCGAAGCCAGCCCATTTCGCTTTCGTATCTTCTTCTGCGCCGCTTTGTGGTTCCGTCGAGTTTCATTGATTTCTTTGGATGTCCTGTCTGCTTCCGCTCCTTTTTGAGGGCGCATTTATCAGTGCTGACAAGAATACACACATCGTATGCATTGATCAAAAAGAGTTTTGAAGAAGACTCATTTTTCGTTGTGAAAATCGAGAAGCACTTGCACGATTGGCAGGAGGATAAAATCAACTTAAAAGGAAATAGCAATGAAGGTGGCAATGGCAACAGCATCAGTGGCAAAAATAATAAGAAGACGAGAAATGCTTTCTCTTTTGATCAGCCATCTGTGTCAAATAGACAGTCAAAGCTTTCCAATTCCTCCGGTTTCGTTGAGCATTCAGATAAAGACAGAATTGGGCAGAGAAGCTCAACAGTCTCAGACTCACTTTTTTTGCTGCATGTTTCATTTGCACGCGGAAATTGCTCGCATTCGGAAGCAAAGATGGAAGGGAAGCAAGATGCAATTAAAAACGAAGTTGAAGATAAAAAATATGCAAATTCGCACAAAACATCGAATATCTCATCGATCTCTGAGAGTTCTTGCGATGCAAGCAGTCCTATTTGCACAGCCATTCACCTCAAATCGCTGTATTCGCTTCCAGTTGCACGAGTTGTGCGCAATCTATCCAATCTGAACAAGAGTTTTTTGCAGTCATCCTCATTTTCATCCTCTTTCTCATCATTCTCTCCTCCTTCATCTTCTTTAAGCGCCTTATCTTTCGGAACAAGCTCATCTGTGACAGTTCCTTCTCCATCACTTCCATCTTCCCCATTCAAACTCCTTCCTGTTTCTGCCTTTCATGCTGATCGAACTCTTCCTGTTGTTGTTCCGTCTTTTTCTCATCCATTTCCTTTCGCCCAGTTTGCTCAATTCTCCAAATATGATTCGAATCATAACTTCAACTCAAATTCAACTATTGTGTCTCAACTGCCATTTGTGATATTGACTGCGTCTTCTTTCATCTCAATCACCGAAATGAATAAACCTGAACAGAAATCTACTTTGAATTCTTCTTCTTCCTTCTCATCTTCATCTTCTCCTCTTTCTCTCCTCGGTTATCGTTTGCTATCGTTCATCAACAGACCACCAAACCTTGAAAGCAACTTGGATAAAAGATTGTCTCTTCTTGATTCGTCATTCTCAGCCAAAAAAGAACCTCCAATTCTTTCTCATTCCTTCCACAAAGAAAATAGTCTTTTGGGTTCGAATTCCTTCTCCAGTGTGAATGTTGGAGAGCAGATCTCGAACTGCATTCAGACTTCTGTGAAAGCACATCAATCGTCCTCCTCCATCCAGTCTTCTCCTGTTTGCAATCTCCACCCCATTTTTAGCTCTTTCAACATTCACACAATCGCTTCCACTTTGAACGAAAAACGAGTCAGTGATGCAGTTTCATTCCATTCCTGTTCACTTCTTGTGAATTTGCTGAGGCCATCAAACAACTCAACAATTCCTGCTGATTCTTCACAACGTTCTTGTTCATCAGCAGCAGTTCCTTCTCCTTCATCGTCATCTCCTTTTCTCGCTTCTTTCTCTCCACTGACTCTTTCTTATTTGTGCTCTGCATCTGTGTTGCTCAACGGTGTTTCGTCTTCTTGCTTCGAAAAATATGTCAAATCAGTCTTCATCTTTGCTTACAAGCAGCTGATTGAGTTTCAATCTCTTCAGTTGAAGAGAAGTCTGCGAGTATCTCCGAAAGTGATTTCTTTCAATGAAAAGGAGACAAACATAAACCTTCCCAACAGTAATATTGAAAGCAATGGCACAAGTTCAGCTGGTGCGCACGATGCGTTAACTGGAAGCAGAATGAGCTCGTCTCGCACAGCAAATGAGGGAACAATGGAGATTGCAGGAGCTTCAGTCACTTTTATTCCTTCCACAAAAGCCATTCCTTCTTCTTCTGCATCGCTCAACCACCTTCCAACAGTTGTTCACAAAGCTTCTGACATTTCGGCCTTGAGCACAACATCACTTTTGGGAATGAATTCCATCCACTCTTTGCCACAGAATGTTTCCAACCATCTTCTTCCATCAGCACTTGCCTCGCTCTCCAGACAAGCTTCTTATGCCACATCGGTGAGTGGAACAGGATTCCAATTGCATTCGTGTGTCCCTTTCAACAGCTGCAGATGGCGAAGAAGAGTGTGCCAGAGGAAGCTGTCAAACCCTATGCATTGGATGTTTCAGCTCATGATGAATCGATCTTTCTCTCTTTCGATGGCTTGTCGCCCTCTTCCTCGATTGTTCAGGAGGAAGCATCCAAGCAGGAATGAGACAGGAGCCAATTCTCAATGTTCTGTGAATACCTTAACGCTTCCAATGGGCGATTTTTCAGAGATTGTGAGTGAAAGACAGACAGAAAAATGCTTTGAAGGAAATGGCACATTTTCGAATATTGCTCATTCTTCTCAGCTGATTGCACATTCTGTTTCTGACCAACCAGACAACCAGAATTTGATTTCTGCCCTGCACCAAATACTCAACGGAGAATCATACACTTTTTCTTTCACCACACCCTCTGCTGCAAATGCTTTTTCAAAACTATTTTCTCTGTGAAATACTTTGACGTCCAACTGAAAAGGAAAAACAAAAGAAATGAAAAATGAATGAATTCCAAAAAATAGTTGTGAAATTTCATGTTTTTCCATTTTTTGTTTTTGTTGTGATGAAGATAGATTTTTTGGTTTTTCTGTTCAATCCGTTTTTCACTGTTTTTCAAAATGATTTTTTTAAGTTCAACAAAACAAAGGCATTTTCTTTCGAATAATAAAAATAACAACATCAAATGAAGCAAAATGTTAACAAAGATACAAAAAACAAAAAATGAAAAGTTAATAATATTTATCAACTTCTTTTATTCATTTGACAAGTTTTATTTAAAACAAAAGATATTCCATATTGATTGAAGAATATCCAAACAGCAACTGAAACGATTAAATACATTTGTTCAATTGAAATGCATCTATAACAACAAAGATACTTGCTAAATATGTAAGGAATAGGGACATTTATAAAATGTGGTTTATTGCTGAATAATGAAGAAAATTAAATTATATCAAAAAAAAAAAAAATTAATCAAACGTTACCATAACAGAATATTAATTTTTTATCAATTCACATCTTTTGATGATTTGGACTCAGTTAACTCAAAAGAAGGTTCCAGGCATCGACGAAGAATTGGACTGGAAGTCGTTCCGCCATGATGTTACTCCGTTGGCGTGGAGCGTTTTGGAAAAGCGCGAAAAGTTTGTGGAGCCAATTCCGTATGTTGTGAAGAACCCGAAGGAGCAGCCAAAGCCCGAGGGGTATCTGCGTTTTGTGTGTATTTCAGACACGCACGGGAGGCATGGGCACATCAGCGGAGGCCTGCCGGAGGGAGATGTGCTTCTTCACAGCGGGGATTTCACGATGACAGGGCAAGACCGAGAGAACGACAGTTTTGCAGAGTTCATGAGAAATGTCCCGTTTAAGCACAAGGTTGTGATTGCGGGAAATCACGACATCTCGATGGAGGCAGGGTTTTATGAGCGGTCATGGAAGAGATTTGGGCACAAAAAGCAGCTTGTGCCTTCGGAGGAAATTGCGAAGCTGGAAGGGTGCTGCACGTACTTGCACGACAAGGAGACGTGCATCGAAGGCATCCGGATATATGGGTCGCCGTATCAGGCGTGGTTTTATGATTGGGCGTTCAACTTGGCTCGTGGAGAAGAGTGCAAAAAGAAGTGGGAGACAGTTCCAGCAGGGATTGACATCCTCATCACGCATGGCCCGCCGATGGGCAGAGGCGATACAATTCCGTCAGGCACGCACGAAGGGGATGTGGATCTGCTGGAGGAGATTCGGACGCGGATCCACCCGAAAGTGGCAGTGTTTGGGCACTTCCACGATGGCTACGGAATCAGCTTCGATGGAGAGACAGTCTACATCAACCCTTCGAGCGTGGATGAAGACTACAAGCCGACAAACCCGCCAATTGTGTTTGACTATCCGATTCCATCGTCTTCGTCTGCACCCACATCAAAATCATCATCATCAACGATTTCTTCGAATGCTTCTTCCGAGCCCAGTCCAGATCAAACTGAAATGAAATCTGACAACTAAATTGCGTCAGCTCCTATTGGGCAACAACATGGTATCTGCTTCAAAAGAAAAGAAAAGAAAGAAAGAAAAAGCTGAAGTTTTTGCGTTTCAAGGATTGTTTGTTGAAATTGTTTTGAGTTCAGGAAAATGAAATCTTTTTGCGTTGTGGCACAAAGATTCCTTCATTTTTAATTGTCGAACCTTTTTTTCTGTATTTTCTGAGAGAAAGTGAAATGCTTCGAGTTATAAACACATTTTTTCATTTTTCACTTGATGTTGAATCTGATGGATTATTTATCTTGTAAATGAAATAAGCTGATTTATAAATTGCATTTTAAAAAAAATTTTTGCAAATTATTTCTCGCAAAATCAACATGAATGCCCATTTATTTTTGAAGAGTTCCGTTGTCAAGCGAAGGAACAATATTCAAAATCTTTGGAAAATAATTAAATAAAAGTTTAATTTCTTCAAAAAACTTCGTTTAAAATTCTAATGAAATGAATAAACTCTATATGAATAACATGCGTTGCTTTTTTTCTGATGATTGATTGATAAAGCTTTATTTATTTGCACCATAACATAAATAATTCAATCAAAGAAAAACGATTTATCGAATAATACAAAGCTAAAAAGACAAAAAACAATTTACATGTGAAGAAAGAAGCATTTTTGTTCTTGTCTGCTTATAACAAAGGATTTTCGAAAGTTGCAAGCGGAGTATCACAAAAAATAATTATCTGATGTTTTTTTGCAGCATATCGAATCAAAAGGAGCTTTAAAATATTTTGAAAGAAAAGACATTATGAAATTTATTAAAAAATTAAAAATACTTCTTCTTCAAGCATTTTATGAGCAAATGACGCGAAAAGCCTCATTTTTGGTAATTTTTGGAATGAGAATGCCTGCATTCCTCACCTTTATACGATTCATCTCTAGTAATGAATGTTGTGTGTGCTTTTCGAAACTGTTATCGATTGTTCATATTTTATTTATTTATTTTTTATTTTCTATCAAAATGCATATAATTTCATTCATCATAGGGAGATTGAAGCAAAAATGGTTTGAACGAACGATATTAATTTCTCTGTAACTGCCATTTCTAATGGCTTTTGCAAGGGGAAAAAAAGGAGGATTTTTTTTTCTGTATTTTCTTTTTATTTTTGTTCATCTTGATTGTTCAAAAATTGAAAAGAATTCCACTCTAATTGATGTATTTGCCTTATTTAGCAGAGAAACAGGTATTATTCATTTTTAAAAAAATTTATTTGGAATAACAAAGATTTTATTTTATTTTTTAATTATTTTTTTGATTGCTTCAATTTATTAACAAAGGGCATTCAGGAATTCAAATCTTAATATTATATCTCACAGGATCAGTCAAACAAATTGCTTCAAAAGTTGTCCTGCACTCTTTGCCTTCAAGAAAAATGTGGCATCCTTATGCTTTTCGATGTTCTATTTTATTTTGTGTGTTTTTTGTCTTTTCAAATTCGTTTGTATTCGAGGGACAAAATTATTCGAAATTTGCTGAAATGAGCTGGAAGGAATACAATCCATCGAAATTGAACGATGATGAAAAGAATAATTTATTTGAAAACGATTTTGAGGGAAATTTGAAGAATGATTCTGTCGAAATTCAACAGAGGAAAAATGATTGTCTGGAAAAAGCAATAATTTCGTCAAAGCTTGAGTCTTGCATAATGTTGGCAAATTCATCGATCTATTTTCACACGATAGCAATAAGAACACATTTCAGTGGAATGCCAGCACTTAATGCCGAAAGGTCGATTCTTTTTCTTTCGAATTGCTTGTTGGAAATGTTCGGAAAAGAATATTATTCGCCAATCTGCTGTGGCCAAAGTGGAGTTGCAATGAACAACATTTCTGCAATTAATAATGGAAACTGCAATGTGTTACCATGCCTTGTGTCAACAACAACAGCCCAAGAAAAAAGCAAAATTGATGTTGGATTCGTTGAAATGGCTTCTTCAATCTTTTCAGACATTGTGATGTCCTCCACCTCGCCATTTGTGGGAAGCGAACTATTTTCACAAGTTGATGTTCACATGTGCGAATTCATGAACATCACCGCACGACAAAAGCCAGTATTTGCAGCAAAAAGTATTTTGAAGCAAACTTTGCAGAAAAACGTTGTTTCTGGATGCCTTTTTAGCAATTGTGCCAACACGTTTGATGGAGTGATTGTCGGAGCGGAAAGGGGAAGCGGATTTGTTTCGATGAACACCACCTTTTCTGAAGCCAAGAACTCATACAAAGATCAGCCTTTTACAAGTCCTTTACCATCATTTATATCTGGAGATATTGTGTTTGTTGGATGCACATTCACCAACTGCTCTTCTTCAGATCGGAATGGAGGAGCAATATCAGTGACAGGATCAGCAAATCTGAATGTGACAGATTGTTCATTTTCAGATTGCAGAGCAAGGAACGATAAGGATTCATATACAAGAGGAGGAGCCATATATCAAAATAACCAATTGGAAGGCATCATTGTGAACACAAATTTTTCAAAGTGTTATGTGAATATGACAACCGATTCATTTGGTGGAGCAATTTGTTTGTTTTATGGTTTGTTGAAAATATACGGAAGCATATTTTCGAATTGCAACACAGACAGATATTGTGGAGCATTAAATTGCGAACAAGGAACACTACAATTATGTTCAAGTTCATTTTCAAATTGTGAATCAATTGGCTATGGTGGAACAATTCACACTTACTGTTTGAAAGAAAAATCGTTTGCTACAGATTGCTGTTTTTCCAATTCTCACGCACAAGGTCATTCTGGTGCTGTTTCACTAACAATTCCATTGGGTACATCAATTTTGCTTATTAAGTATTGTTTTTTTGAAAACAATTCTGCTGCCTCAAATGATGGACATGATGTTCATTATTCTGACACGAATGCCATTAGAGTTACTTCCGATTGCATAAAATATTCTTTTTCACGTTCGAATAAAAGCAACAGAGTCACAACAAATGTTGACAGAAGTGAATGGCTTCCAGACCCAAATGCAAGTCCAGATCCAATCCTTGTGAATTCAGCGAAGTCAGGAGGAGACCACAACGACTGTGGAGGAACTGATGATGAATGCCGAACAATTGGATTTGCAATGAATCAGTGGGTAAGTTTCAAGCACCATTCAATAAGATTGGTGAGCGAATGCTTTGAGGAAACCGAAATAGAAGTGGGCGGAAGAAGTGTTTTGCTGAAGAAGAGCGATGGATTGGACAGAGTGAACATTTCAAGTCACACAGAATCCGAGTCATTGTTTTTCGTTGAATATGGATCACTTGAAATGGAGTTATTCACACTTATTCACAGCTCAAGCATCTCCAACAATTCATTTCTTTTTCAGGTGACTGGAATGTTTGGATTTGTGCATCTGGATAAATGCGTGATCACAAGTGATGTGCCTGATGGTATTTTCAACAGGCCTTTTCTAAGTGCTGAGGAAGGAAGAATCTCTCTCGATGATTGTGAAGTCAAGAACATTGTCTTTTCAGACTGCTGCCTTTTGTCGACGAGCAACTGTGGAGAGATATGTGTCCATGGGGGAAACATCACAGAGATTGTGAGAAAAGTTGGAGATGGTGCCTTGATATTGAAGATATTCAAAGGAGAGGAGCGCCTTGAATGGAAAAACACAACGGTTAGTGGATGCAGATGCTTGAATGGAAATGGAGGGATGGCTGCCTTGTCACTTGCTGAGGGAAGTCAATTGTCGATAGGGAAAGGAGGGTTGACAACAGCAATGAGAAACTGTGTGGCCAATGATGGAGAAGGAAATGCGCAAAATGGCAAAGGGAGAGGAGGATGCATCTATCTGAAGCTGACAAACGCAGCAGATGATTTTGTGATTTCGAATCCAGGGTTTGAGAATAATAGTGCACTGTTTGGGAAAGATGTTTATGTGTGTTCGCCAAATCTGAAGGCAAGTGTCACAAGAGAAAGAATTGCATATTACTCCTCATTATTTTCTGTTGACGAAGCAATGGGCACAGATGAAGGAACACCAGAGGTGGTCATCCCGCTTGTTTATTGCCTGAGAGAAAGAGGAGAAAGAGTAAATGTTGGAAGCAACGGAGTTGATGTTGGAGTGTGTGGCTTTGAAGACTATCCGTGCAAAACAATGCAGTTTTCTCTCGCTCAGCAGGAAAAAGTGCACAAATTGACAATTGCTTCGTCGTATTCCCTTTTGGAGTGTTTGAGTTTGAGGGGAGATGAGGAATACAGCATCAGCGGAGTGAGTGGAAAACCAGAAATAAGTGTTGTTGGAAATGGGAGCGAGCAGAGCGGAGTGATTGAGGTGATGAGTGATGTTGGCATAAGTCTTGTAAGCTTGTCCTTGGAGGCATGGCTGCAATCGTCGCAAACAGCAGTGTTTGTTGTGGGAGAGGAAGTCGAAGGAAGCCTGCAGATATCATCATCACTTGTGAAGGGAAGCAGTTCAGTTTCGGAGATTGGATACTCTCTTATTGCTGTGAAGAATGGAAAAGCTGAATTGAATGATGTGGAAGTCGGCAGCCTGACGTTCAAGGAGCCCATGATCATCTGCGCTCAAATGGGTACAAAAGTCAAAGCAGTTAATCTTGTTTGCACTGATGTGTTGAGCGCAGAATCTGGTCTGATAAAGGCAGAAAGTGATTCGGAATTGCTGATAAGCGGCTCGAAGTTTGAAAGCACAGGAAGGAACAAAGGGTCTGTAATCAACATCAACAAGGCGAGAAACAGCATTGTCAATCGAACCATTTTCAGTGGATGCTTGCTTTCAAGTGGAGATGGAGGAGCGATTCAGGGTGTTATTGGACAAGGCCAGAAACTCGAGGTTGAAGGAGGAGAGATGAATGTGGTATGTGAGAAGGGAAATGGGGGAGGAATGAAGATAGTGATGGAAAAAGATTCTATCTTTTATGTTGGAATCGAAGGATTGGCAAAGTTGAAAGGATGCCAAGCTGGAATGATTGGAGACAAGGGAGGATATGGAGGAGGGATATGGCTGGATTGTGTGAAATCCACAGGCAATTTTCGGCTGAAAAATGTTGAATTTGCAGGTTGTGTTGCAAACAAATGTGGGAAAAACATGTTTGTGAAGACAGAAAAAATGGGGAACGTGATTGACAGCACGAGGATTGGATTTGGGCCAGATCTTTTGAAAGAAGATGAGATTGCGGGAACAGAGAAAGAAGATGAAGTGTATGTGATTCCACTTGTGTTATTCTTGCGAGAGGATGTTTCAGAAGTTGCTGTTGGTGGGGCGAATAAAAAAGATTTTTCCCGATGTGGGTATGCAGGGTATCCATGTGAAACAGTTCAGTATGGAATTGCACAATGGAAAAAGGCAAGTGGAATAAGCTTGAAGATTAGTGAATCTGGAATTCTTGGATCAGAACTGTTATTGGCAAGTGGATCGAGCACATTCAGAGGAGCTGAGTTGGAGGCGAGGTTGGATGTGTATGAAAACATAACAGTGAATCAGAGTGCTATGATTGAAGTGAGTTCAAATTGTTTATTTGAGTCTCTTTTTTTTGTTGTTCCAGAGAGTCTGAATGGAAGAGAATGGCTGATGAAGATGAGTACTGAAACACTGAATCTCACCAACTGCCAATATTCAGTGAGATCTGCATCCTTTGTGAGCGTTGGGCTTGTGCTTTGTGTTGGAGGAAAGATGGAGATATGTGGGTTAAGTGTGAATGAAGTGGAGTTTCGATTGCATCCATTGATGAGGATTGAAGAAGAAGCTGAATGCAACATGAATGAAAGTATTTTGAATGGAGTTATTACGAATGGAGAAGTGAGCGTTATTGAATTGCATTCATCAGGGTTACTAACATTGGCAAAAACAACAATGAGTGGAAAGAAAGATAGAGCATCAGGAGGAGGGATGATCTGCGATGTGAATGGAAAGACATTAACAGTTGAGGATTGTTCGTTTTGTGGCATTTGTATGAGCATGCAGAATGGAAGTACCCTGAATGGAAATATTGGTGATGAAAACAGTGTTGTTGTGAGAAACAGCACTTTTGATGATTGCTCGGCAAATGATGGGTGCGGTGGGGGAATTATGGTGACTTTGAGTGGAGAAGGAATGCTGCGAATTGGGGAGGAAGGGGAAAGAATGGATGTTAAGAAGTGTAATGCTCGCGATTTGAGCAAAGAAAAAGAAGGAAGAGGATATGGGGGAGGCGTTTTTGTGAGAATTGTGGAAGAAGCATATGATGTGATCTTGCGGAGTTTTTCATTTGGCCAGGGAGAAGAAAGAAATGGGGCAGATAATGGAGGGAACAATATTTTTGTGGAAGCGAATGAGCTGAAGAAGATTGCAACAGACACTGTGTTCGATTTTTCGTTTGCCAAGAGCGAAGAAGAAATGCCAAACTTGAAGGATATGATGGGCTTTGAAGGTGGAAACAAGTCGCAAGCAATTCCGTTGGTGCTGCTGTTTCGGAACTTTTCGAGTCCTGCATTTGTTGGAAATGATGGAATAAATGGGAAATTGTGTGGATTTTCAGATTATCCGTGTGCAGATGTGTTGTTTGCTGGAAAAACTATTTTTGGGCAAGGCAGTGCAATAATACGATTGCTTCCGCAATATGAAATCACAAACCAGCTGAGGTTTGAAGAGCAAGAGATGAAGATAGATGTGGAAGAGATTGGGGTGGAGGTTGTGATTGCGAGCAACGGGAGCATCAATGGAGAAGGATTTATTGAAACGCGTTCAGCAACAACATTTGGGAAAATGATGTTCAGTGTTCCATCCTCGATGCCAGACAGCAAGAGTGCGCTGTTTGTGTGTTTCAGTTCATCGCTTGTGATGAATAATGTTTCGTTCATTGCCAGAACGAACGTTGTCAGTTTCTCGCTTGTGAAAGTTGTTGGAGGAGAATCCAGTTTGGTTGGAGTGAAAGTGAGGGATGTGAAATTCAGCATAAATAGCTTTTTGGTGATTCAGGGAAATGGAACAAGTGCTCAGTTAAATGGAATGGAATTGAAGGGTGTCAATGGAGAAGATGTTTGTGGGCTTATCCATGTGAATTCGGGAGGTTCAATCAGCATTGTGAATTCAAGTGAAAAAGGAGCAGGCATGAAGAATGGAGCAGTGCTGTGTTTTGATGGTTCGTGCGGAATTCAGCTGCGGAACAACAGTGTGACTGCAGTGAGCAGAGAGGTTGGGAGTGGAGGAGGAGTTGTGGGGAGGGCTGGGGAAGGGAAAGTGGTTGATATGAAGGAATGTTCATTTGAGACAATTGTCTGTGCTGAAGAAGGAGCAAAAGGTGGAGGATTGGTGGTGCATGTGGAGAAAGGAGGAACACTGAAGTTTGAAGGGAACAGCGTGAAATTCAATGAGGTGAGTGAATCAGGAGGATATGGTGGAGGGATGTTTTTGGAGCTTGAGGATACTGATTTGAGCTATTCGATGCAAAAGAACAGGTTTGGTGAGAACAAAGCATTACTGGGAAGGGATGTGTATGTTGCGTGTGAGGATGTGAGGAGGATGCTGAATGAAATTCTTTGGGAAGGATCGGTGAATGAAGAAGATGAGAGAGAACGATTTTGGGTGTATGATGGCTCAGTTGAGCCAGCGATAAATGTGTCGATACTGGTGATACTGTTTCCTGAATCTCCAAAGATAATGTTTGTGGATGGAGCAAAAGTGAACAAAAAGGAGTGTGGGTTTGAAGAAACACCGTGCAAGGATGTTGGATATGCCTTCTCATTGATGAATGACTCACACTCGACAATCAGGGTGATTGGAAACACAACTTTGGATGCAGATATTGCAAGGAATTCATCATTGGCAATTCAGGGAAGAGGCCTCACAAAGCCTGTTATTGGAGTTGGAGGAGGCGGTCATATAACATTGGTCAGCAGCCCCATTTTCTTGAGCATACGGAGCTTGTCATTTGAGCTTCCAGCAACTCCCACAACAGCAGGTTATGAAGAGTTTCTGAAAATAGAAGGAGGGCAGTGTCTGATAAGTGAGTGTGTGTTTGGGGTTGAGAATGGAATAGAGAGCGGGATTGAAAAGGAAAGTTGTGTTTGGATTGTGAAAGAAACTGACGGAAAGCTGGATATCAAATCAGTGAGTGTTGTTGGGATTGGCTTTCAAATGCGAAAGGGAATTGCTGATGTGGAAAGAGGAGTGATCAGTTTGTCTGAAGTGGAAATCAAAGGTGTTTCGACAGAAGGAAAGAGTTTGATATATGGAGGAGAAGGAGCAGAAATAGTTTTGAGCAATGTTAGAGCAAGTGGGTGCAGCATTGAAAATGGGCATTTGTTGGAAGCGAAAAAGGCAAGAAATGTGGAAATAGTGAATGAAAGCTGTTTTGAAGGGTGGGGAGTAAGTGTGGTGAATGGGGGGATGATGTGGTGTGAACTGGGAGGAGATGATAAGTTGTTGATGAAAAATTCCACAGTGAGGAATTGGAGTGTTGATGGTGAAGATGGGAGAGGAGGAGGAGTGTATCTTCACATCGGAAACGATTCGAGTAACAATTTCGTGTTTGAAAATTTGTTGTTTTCAGAGAATAGTGCACGAGAAGGGAAGGACATGTTTGTGTTCTGCAAGGCATTGAACATAAGTGTGTCTCCCATTCGATTTTGTTTTGTGGCAGAAAATGGAGAAGAAGGAAGTGAATCTGATTTGTGGGGAATTGATGAATCACATTATTTTGAGCCAGTCAATTTGAGGTTGTTTCTTGTTCAACCGCATTCAGAATGTGTATATTTGTCAGTTGAAGGATATGATGCAATTGGATGTGGGCTGGAAGAGCATGCATGTCAAACACTATGGCGTGGTGTACAGAACATCAAATCTGGAAAGGATAACTCGGAGATTGTGATTTTGGAGAAGGCTCATGTGAAAGATGGGAGTGATGTGTCAGGAATTAGGATTCGATCAGCACAAGATGAGGTGCATTCTTCTTTGCTGTTTGAAGAAAAAGGTGAATTCAATGGGGATGGGGCTATTGTGAACAGCAAGAAATCAGAGTTTGTCTTTGTCGACTTTGTATTTCCGCATTCACTGAGAAATGGAGTGAAAGCACTTATTTTGTCTGAGTCCACAAATGGTGACATGAATATGAGCAATTGCATATTTGAATGTTCTCAACAAGAGACTGTCGAGTTTGCCATGTTGGAAATGAATGGGGGAGAAGTGACTTTGGACTGGTGCAGCTTTAAAGGGAAAATGGTTTTCGGTTCTCAACCACTGAAATTGGCTGGAACAGTGAGGATGAATAATTGCTCGTTTCAGGCAGTGGCCTCAGCACAAAATGGAAAAGGGGGATTGGCGAATGTTATTCTCGAAAATGAAGCAGAACTGCAAGTCAAGAACTGCACGATTCAAAAATGTGAATGCTTAACTGAAGGAGGCAGAGGAGGCGGATTGTTCATTGATTGCAAGAAATCCAAAATTGCCAGATCTGTCTTGTTCGGTGCTGTTATCTTTGAAGGGAACAAGGCAGATGTTGGAGAAAATCTGTTTGTTGAGTCGTTTGATCTGAACAGCACTGTGACAACAGACACTTTTGATTTTGACTTTGAATCACTGAAGAGCAATTCAAATGGGTTTGTTGGAAGTGACAAGGTGTTCAATGAAACAGATTTGTTCAGATTTGTTGTGGGATACAGAAGCGAAAGGATATATGTGTCTGATGAAGGGCATGATGTGGCTCGATGTGGCTCAGCTGAAGATCCTTGTCAGAGTTGGTGGAAAGGTGTTAGGCAGATGAGTGAAGGGGCAGATAAGCGTTGGATATTTATTTTGGGGAAAGTTGAGCTGAATGAGGTGTTTGAGATGACTGATTGCTCGATCGAAGCATGGGATCCTGTGGAAGACGAGGTATCGAAGGTGAAGATTATGATTGAAAACGATGTGAATGAGAGCAGAAAAGCATGCCTTTGGAACAAAAACACAGCAAGGATTGCTCGAGTCGAGTTTGAAATGGAAGGGGAATATGATAATGAAGAGAAGGCAGTGATTTTGAGCGAGAATGGGAGCTTGAGCCTGGTGAACTGTTCGATTGAAGGATTGGCAGAAAAGAGGATTCAGATGCTTGTGTCATTTGTCTGTGTGAGAGAAGGAGTACTGGAGATAACGAATTTTGATGTTTCGAATTTGAATTGTGAGAAAAGTCTTCTTGTTGTTTCAGGGAGATGTGAAAGCAGGATTGTGGAGCTTGTGATAAAGGGATTGAGTCTGAACGAAGGAAGTGTGATTGAAGTTGAGGGAGCAAGCAGGAGCAAGCAGGAGCAAGCAAAATCAATGAAAAGCAGTCCAACCATTTTGCTGGAGAAATGCCATGTGAAAGATGTGAAGAAAGATGTGGGAGGGGCATGTGTGATTGATTCGAGTGCAAATAAGGAAAGTTTGAAGCTTGTGGCGAACAGAAGCGCATTTGATGAATGCAGAAGCTCAAACAGTGAAGAAGGCGGAGCCATTCTGTTTGTGTTGAAGAGGGAGGGAAGTCTGAGGATTGAAGAGAGCACGCTGAATCAATGTGGGTGCTCGACAGCCAAAGGCAGAGGAGGAGGGATTTATGTGGATGCAGCTGTTTCTGGGGATCTGGACATGCAATTTGTGAAGGATGGATTTGATTCCAATGTTGCGCGTGTTGGGCGGGATTTGTTTGTGAAGTGTGTGGATATCAAGAAGCAGATCAATGAAACACAGTTCAATCTGGATCTGAGAGAAGGATCATACAACAGATACAATGCGATATATGGAATGGATGAGACAGAATTTGTGGATGAGCCGATGAATCTGATCGAGTTCATTGTCACATATCAAAATGATGTTATTTTTGTCACGTCAAATATCTCCAAAGGCAGCGAGGACTCGAAGAACTGTGGCACACAAAAGCAGCCATGTGCCACATTGGAGTATGCACTTCAGCATTTGTCGTATGAGTTCAACAGCCAGCTCGTGATTATCGAAGAAGGGCGAATATCGGCTGAGCTGGAGTTATGCAATGTGACCATTTCATCCCGTTCAGAGCAGCATGCCAAAGTCGGAGTGACTTCAGGAATTCATGAATCAGCCGAGAGCCTATTGAGCTGCACCGACAAAGTGCTTTTGACTCGTCTGTTTGTTTTATTTGAGAGTTCGTTTGCGATGGCTCACGGTTCATTTCTTCGAAGTGAAGCAGGAGTGGCTCAGATTGTTTCATGTTCATTTTCATGTGAAGAAACAACAAGAAATGATGAATCAGATTTGTTGTTAATTCTGCTGTCGGCCACTGGGAATGGAAGCTTATCAATGGAAGAAGTGAACATTACTCGTTTTTCATTTGTCAGTCAGTTAATTGTTGTGGAGTCAAATGCTTGTCTGAAGTGTTCATCTATTTCAATTCAGGATGTGAGTTGCAGAAAGGGATTGATGTGTCTGAGCAGTCATGGAAAAGTGACTCTTGAAAAAATGGAAATGAGCAATGTTTTGAGCAACGAAGGATCTGCCATTCAAGTGCATTCAAGTGATATTGACAGAAATGGAGATGAAGAAGAAAGAACTGAGATAGAGACGAGCCAATTGGTGTGCGAGAATATTAGCGTTCCATTGACTTCCTCAGTCATTGCCTGTGATGAACTGAAAAACAGTTTTGTGAAGATTGAGAACAGCTCGTTTGTATCATATTCTTCATCTCCTGAAAGAGGAAGTTTGGTGATGATGAGTGCCTGTCGAAAAGTGTCAATGAATTTATGCAAATTTGGAGTGAATAGACAAGCCTTTGATGTTATTGTGAATGATGAAGGAGAAGATATATGTGAATGGAATGGATCTCTTGTTGATTTTGGGGAATGTCACGTGGTTTTGAAAGACACAACCGTAGAGAATTCAAGTGAAGGAGGGTTGTCTATTTCAGGAGGGCAGGTTATGATTGAGGAAGGGTGGTTCATGAATAACAATCCAATGATAGGGAAATATCCATCGATTCGAAGGAACATCATTTGCAGCGACGATGCGACAGTGAATGTTGTGAGCCTGAAGGGCGGAGATGGGGCGAAAGAAAACAGCTCGTTGTGGATGCTGAACAAGGGGTGCAAGGCGGAAGGGACGCTGGAAGGGCTGAAGTCTGTGCTGTTTATTCCAGTTCTGGATTCTGTGAGCATGGCAGAGGAAGGGGCTGTGATGAGTCTGAGCTTCCGAGGGGCGCTTTTCATTCCGTGCAAGCTGGGGTTTGAGATAGTGACAAGAATGGGAAGCACAAAGCTGATTGAGAAGTGGGAGTTTTCGGAGGGCGATTTTGGATCAGAAACAGAAGTGCACTCGTCTATTTCGTCTGCGATGATCACTTCTTCGCCCGATGAGTCGGAAGTGGCAGCAGCGATCATATTTGGAGAAAAGAATGCAGAAACGGATCTGTTCGTTCTGAAGAACAGAAGTGAACCTCAAATAAGGGGAGATGGAAAACTTGTTGAAGGAGGGAAAGGAAAATCCTTTTCTTCAACAGTAATTATTATTGTTTTGGTTGTAATTCTGTTGATTGTTCTTATTGTTTCTATTGTTGTAACAATAAGATGGAAAAAGCAAAAGAGACGAACAGAAGAATTGGAAATTATAGTTGAAGACACAGTGAAGAAGGATCCGAAGGCATTTGAGATGGTGACGATGGAGATGTCACCTGAGGAGCAGTGGAGGAGAGCAGAAAGAGAAGCTGAAAAGAAGAATGAGGAGAGGATAAAGAAGAGGGTGTATGAGAAAAGCTTGGGACATTCAGAGTCATCAGAGCATTTACTAAGTGAGAGTGGATCGACTGAATATATTTTGGGAAGAGATTCAGACAAGATTCCTGATTGGGCACTGGAAAAGGAGGAGGAGGAAGAGATAAGGAAGAGATCGCCTTCACCATCCATCTCATCCACTTCAACCACTTCAACGACTGATTCAGATTCAACATTTGTTCGATCAGAGTGTCTGTGCCCAACAACCTCGTCGATGTCGAATCTGGTGGATGCAATGGCCTGTTCATCGCCTCACGAAAAGCTGATTGTGGATTTGAGAGATTCATTATTCATGCTGCTTCACGGAAGGAATGAGAAGAAAGAGATGGCGATAGGCACACTGGAGGAGCGGGAGGTGACAGCAGCTCAGATCATGTTCTGGGTGGCGAACGGGGTGCTTCATTGCTTTGACGAGCTCAAAGTGGCGCTTCAATCGCTGGATGGTCTGAGTCCGCACATTGTGCTGTTCTCAGAGCACATGGTGATCTGCATTGCGATGCACTCAGACTGCTCGACAGACTCGGATTCATCGTCCATCTCATCATCAACGACTGTTGTGACATCTGCAAGTGATGATGAGGAGGACTCTCTGCCCTCGTCAGCATTTGAGGATGAGGACGAATTCAAAAAAGAGTGCCTTCGGTGGAAGGCGCCGGAGCTGGTGAGTGGAGCGAAGAAGCATGCGACGAAGAAGACGGTGGTGTTTTCGATTGGGATGATGGTGTGGGAGTGTGTGACGCTGAAGATGCCGTTTGGGGAGTATGACGGGTCGGGAGCAGGGGAGCTGATTGTTGAAGGGGTGAGGCCGAGCATGGAGATGATGGAGGGGTCGAGGCTGTCGGGGTGTGTGAAGGAGTGTGTGCTGCAGAAGGGCAGGGAGCGGCCAGAGCTGGGGAGGCTGAAGCGAGAGTTTTTTGGGTATTTCCCATCGGGAGCAACGATGGTGACAGCGACAGACGCGATTGGGCTGTATGAGGGGAGCGATGTGTTCTATGGAAGTGGGGGTATTTGCAGCAGCAGCAGCAGCGACAGCGGCAGCACATGCACAGAAATGGGAGGATGATAAGTGTTGAGGCTTCTGAAAGACGGTGATGAAAAGCAGAGGAAGAAGAAATGGAGATGAGAGTATTCTTTGATTGGTGTTTGGTGAATGAGTGGTGAAGGAGGGTGAAGGATTTGAAGGGATGTGATGGATGATTATTTGGGAGGCAGGTGAATGGAGCACTGGCGGAATATTGGATGAGAGGGAGGAGCCACAGGGGTGGGGAAAGTTTGTTGGGAGCGACTTCTGAGCAGCTGATGTGAAAGAGCGGTTGTTTCTTCCATTTTATTTTGTTTTTCAATCTTTTTATTTTTTAATTTTTTAATTTTTTTTTTTTTGGAAATTACTCACCTCATGAACTTTTGGAGGCTATGCCCTATTTTCTGTTAGGTTTCAAATGATCTGTCAATTCTGATATTTTTTTGTTTCGGGGATGTTTTCATGAACCAGAGATTCGGAAATGAATATTGTTGGATGAAGAAAACTTTCAGGATCAAAGCATTGAGTGATTCCTGAAGAGCAAAACACTCAATTCTTGAGGATTTACACGCTTCTCCACAGCATTTCCATTTGTGGAGCAAAAAACACGAATTCATGTTTTCAGAAACATGTGATTTTCGGAAAAACACAGGGTGCATATTTCATCTTGACCACAAAAATATATCTCTACCCTTATTTTTTTGAAACTTTTTTCTGTTTTTTTTTATTTGCGAAAAGGCTTGAAACAATAAATAAATAAAATTACTTCTTGACATTTATTGTTTTCAGCATTCTACTAAAAAAAATAAATGAATAATTTTTTGTTCAAAATAATCTCATTTTTTATTTGGACACAGACCAATAACATGCTGAATATTCAGCGAATATTTCACACCGAACATTTTGAGTAATAGCGTTATTGAACATCATTTTTTTTATTATTTGAATTTATTTTGAACTTTTTCAAATTTATTTTTTGTTTTTTTTATTTCTGGAGATTCACAAAAAAAAATGAAAGAAAGAAAGAAAGAAATTGAAATTTTTCGAATGAATAAACACGTGCGTATGTACTTTTAAATATTATTGAATGTTTAAAATGCTAACGAAAAATGAAAATTATCTCTTCCTTGATGCGATTATGATATTGCAATTTTTGTGAAACATGATAAACAAAAAATAACTAATGTGATCTGTTATTTTTCTGTGCCAATGAAATTTTTCCGATCTTTTCATTTTTTTGTTTTCTTTTCTTTTGTTGAAGAGTGTTGCGTTTTCTTTTTTTGAATAAACGTTTATTTGATAATAAACAAACAAAGCTTGATTGAAATAATTCCAATTTTCTTTTGTGAACAGAATAAAATGATAAATAGATATATATTAATTAAAAAAATGAACCAAAAAGTGTGTAACCATTAGAAAAATTTCAAAAAAAATCAAAAACTTTCAAAAGCAATTTTATTCTTTGTGTGACTTCCATTTACTTCAATCACTTCAGATAATCAATCATGCATTGACAAAATAGCATTTGTTATAACGCATCGAAGAATACTTTTCCAATATGGGAATAAATATTTGACTTCGAGCATTTTCATTGAAAAATTATGCACCTTTGATAAACTTTTTGTGATCAAAAAATTCGAAAGAAATGAGTTCATTTTTTGACATTCGTGAAATTTCACAATTCTTCATGTTTCGATTTCAATGATGCATGTTTTCGCGAATGAAAATCAAATTTATTTTGAAATCGGAGAACATAAAATAAAGATATGAGTGAAACAATTGTTCAATATCTTGTGCAAAAAAAGCTTAAAAGTCCGTATTTTCCCCCAATTAAAAATATAAAATTTACTAACCTTAGAATATTCGTATTTTTCATTTTTCATTTTTTGTCAGGAAACTTGATGAACAATTATTTCCAGCATTATTTTTTTTGTCATTTTTTCGATGACAAATAAGGAAACTATTTTGAGGTTTGTAAACTGTTTTGTTTATTGAACAATTAATGAAATGATAACGATGAAATGAAATGCGAAATGTTTCTTTTTTCTGGTTAACTGTTACACAAAATTAGGGTCAGGCATAAAATAATATCAGTGTCGCAGATTCCCATTATGTTCCATTCTGGAAAACTTAATTTCATATGCAAAATAAAACAAAGACAAAATATCAGTTTCAACAGTTTGCAATTTTCAAAAAATAACGTTGATTCTTTGAAAAATGGTGTAATTTTTTGTTAATTTCTGAAACAAGAATAACAAAAAATAAATTTGAAAAAGTTCAAAATAAATTCAAATAATAAAAAAAATGATGTTCAATAACGCTATTACTCAAAATGTTCGGTGTGAAATATTCGCTGAATATTCAGCATGTTATTGGTCTGTGTCCAAATAAAAAATGAGATTATTTTGAACAAAAAATTATTCATTTATTTTTTTTAGTAGAATGCTGAAAACAATAAACGTCAAGAAGCATAGGCATAATGAAACTTGAAGGACATCAATGAAACCTTTTTTATAACATTTATTTTCGTTATTCTGTTCTTTTAAGTTGTTTTTTAAATTAAAAATAGTTTATATGCGTGAAATAAATGGATAAATTGACAATGAAGTTTAATAAAAGAGAAAAAAATAACCAAAACTGAGAAACGAAAAAATACGCGCAATATTTTATCCTCACATTTTGTCTCTTTTTTGTAATATATACATTCATTCGTTAGGTGTCTTTGCAAAAATACTCTTTAAAAAATTCAGAATAGTCTAATTTCGAGAGTATTATTTATTTGAAAATTTCAGATCAAAGTGATCATTGGATCATTATTTTTTGTTTTATAAATTTTCTTTCTCAATTTAAAATTTTTTTGTAATATTTTCATGCTTTCATATCAAAGGGTTTATTATTAACTTAAATAACTTCGATTTTTTCTTGGAATGATTAAATTGTGAAAAATAACTGATGTGCTTTTAGTTGCAGCATGCCAACTTCATTGTTAATTTATCCATTTATTTCACGCATATAAACTATTTTCAATTAAAAAAATAACTTTAAAGAACAGAATAATGAAAATAAATGTTATAAAAAGGTTTCACTGATGTCCTTCAAGTTTCAATATGCCTTAGCTTGAAGTTTATTCTGTTGAGCAGACAATTCTTTAAAAACTTCATTTTTTTTTGTTTTTCGTTTTCAACTTTTCTCTTTTCATATCTCTCGATTTTTTTATTCAGAAATCAAATTATAAACAAAGAAAATCTCATGGCAAGATGCTTCTTTTCGTGTACCCGTTTTTTTTCGTTAAATCCATGAATAAATAGTTAAAAAAAAATGCAATGTGAAGATATTATAAATACACATTAGGTGAATAATAACCTATTGATCAAAACAAAAAATGACTGAGTGATTTTTTATTCACATAATAACTTACATGAGGCTTTTTTCTATTTTCATTTCAATGCTTGAATTGAGTTTTTTGCAACCCTAACAATTGCAAATAGCACTAATATTCAAATTTTTAAACCTAAAAATGTCTTTTTATTGTTATTTAAATAATTTATCAAAAAAATCATTTAAAATTTCAATTAGGGGACAGTTGTTTTTGAGAACGAAAGCTTTTAAAAAGAAAAAAGATATATAAAACATATTGTCAACACCAAAGAGTGTTGATGAAAGTTCACTTGAAAACATTTAGCCTTTTCATAAAGCTTATTTTTAATATTTTTGGTTCCATTAAAGTGCAGTCTGTCCCAAAAAAATGTTGATCTGTCCTTTTTTATTGTCGATCATACCATGATAATTAAATATTACTCGTGCCATATTTTTCATTTTTGAGCCCAGCTGTATATTGTTATTCATTCTTTGAGTTGAAACGTAGAGTTTTTGCTGTTTTTTGTGTAGGCATAATTTGCAGTGTTCATAGTTTGTGTATAACCTATTTTTCTGCTTCATATATTGTTTTTCAACTTTCATTTGCATCATTATAAATTTCACTCGATTGATGACTAATAAAAGAATGATTTTGAAGAATTCCGATTTTTTTGAAAGGAAATTTTGTTTCTGAAGCAGTTTTTGTTTTTGCTTGTTATTGACAAAGTTTATTGAAATGCACTGAGCAAATTTTGTTGTTTATCTTTTTGGCTTCCGATGAGTTCCTTAAAAGCAAACAAATCTATAATTTTCACATCAGAATTTATTAATTCAATTGATTTCCAGTAATTTGAAAATTCTTATTTATCTGAAATGCTTTTGTTGAGAAAAACGAAACGATATATATATGCTAGATAAAAATTCGATCGTGTATTTATTTGAACGTTGTTTTATGTTTTAATTCTTAATTTATATAAATAAACACAATATATAAGTTGGGTGATTTTTTTTGACATCATAAAAAAAGATCAAAAATAGAAAAAATAAAATCTATTGTGGTATTTTTTGATCAAAGAGTCAAATTGATTTTTTGCAAGTATTTAGCTTTTGTTTCTGTTATATATATTTGTTTTATTGTTGTATTCAAAAAAACATACCTTTTTAATGTTTTTCGTGAAAAAGAATTATTTGATCCAGCTTTCAAAAAAAATGTGAAAAATAAAAAATAAAACTGCAAAAGGAAAATGCCAAGTTTCTCAACTTGCAAAACTATCCTAATAAATAAAAAATACTTTGAAAGACTTTATTGAAACGGTTTGTTAAAAAGATTGTTTCAATAAATAGATTTAACAACTTTTAACCTGTTAAAGCAATTGGTTTTCTTCACTTCATCTTTTTCTTCAACTGAAATATCATCACAAAACATCAGTCCTTTCTTTTCGATTCGGTTTCTTCATCAAACGTTGAACGAAATACAATGAACTCGATAATCAATGAATAACACTAATTCGAACTCGTCTTTTCTCTCTTTATTCTTCTCATCACTTGTCCTTCCCGCTTCCTTTTCCATTCTTTCCTCATCTTCCTTCCATTTCCACTCTGCTTCATAAATACTCTCCTTTTGAAATGTCTCTGAAGTTGCTTGATTCCTCTCCAGCACTTTCTGTATCATTCTTCTCGTTGTATTCCTCGATAACTCCAATTGCTTGTTAATCTCCTCTTGAAACAAATATGCCTTCACACTCAGTTCATTGGCCGCTGTGTGAGCGATCAGGTGAGAAAAGGAGGAGGAGGAGGAGGAGGAAGTGGAAGAGGAGGAAGAGGAAGAGAACGATGAAGGAGAAGCAGTAGTTGTTAAAGAAGAAGTAGAAGAAGAACGAAAATCCTTCGAAACCAACTTATTCAAATCCTCCATGGCCATTTTCGACTCCAATTCCAAAGGCAGTGCATATGACTTCTCATCTGAAGACATCAGCTTCCTCTTCGCATTCGCACTTGTCTTTCTGGCACTGGCTATTCTGTTTGAAGCAGCCACAATCGACATCTAATCGAGCGGTTCAAGCGGATCGAGCGGGTAAAGAAGAGGAAGCTCCTACGACAGGAATGATTGGTCGGAAACAGACGCAACGACGGATGTGGCAGCAGGGTAGAGGGCTTCAAGCAGTGTGGAGCTGGTGGAGAAGGAAGGGGAACCAGTTGGGGAGCTGTCTGGAATCAATTTGCGGGGGCTGAGTGAAGGCGAGAAGGAGAGGAAATGCGGAAGCTGAGGTTCTCCCAAGGAATGGTTGTTCTGATAATCTGGAGGCATGCTCAATGTGTCTGAAGTGAATAGAGGAAGTTTCCCATCGAAGTCAGATTTGAAGCGTGTGGAGTCAGAAAGCTGACCGGCGGTGAGGTTAGATGGCATAAACAGCGTGGGGAAAACTAATCTTGACAAGTAGCTGAGCACATCAGAAACCGCATCGTCGTCACGCAGTCTCACCGATTGTTCGCGGATGACTGAGTCGTAAAAGGTATCATATGCAAATCTTTTGTTGTCTGCTTCACTCCTGCTTTTGGTGTGCTCGAGTGGGAAACCAGCCAGATGGCTCTCAAATTCTGCAGTGGTGATGGCGGCTGAACGGCTGCACTCGAGACAGCTGTGGCTGATGATGTCGGCGGGGGTGGGGCGGTGTGCGGAGGGCATGAGGGTGGTGAGGTGTATTGAAGAAGAAGAGGAGGAGGAAGAGGAAGAAGAGGAGGATGAAGTCGAAGAAGAAGAAGATGATGATGATGAAACAACATGAGAAGCATCTCGTGTTGCAACGTTTTAATCATTCTATGCAGAAGCAGCATCAAACGAAGACAACGTCTTTTCCTGTGACATTAGTGCAAGTTGGGGCAGTCCAAACACTTCCACAGCTCCCAGAAGATCCAGAACGCTCTCTCCGTTTGCGTGTCTGTGATGACACAATAAAAATGTGGAGCCAGCAATTGCTGCAGTCATCAGAGAAGGTGTGAGTGCTTCGTTAATCGGAGGGGAGGGAGCAGAAATCAACGCAACGGCTGCAGCGGGGGGCATTTCGAGCTCTGATTCAGAGGCAGATGCAGACGCAGATCCCTGAGAAGAAGAGAGAGAAGGAGAAGGAGAATGAAGAGAAAGAGATGAAGAAGGGGAAGAGAAAGAAGAAGAAGAAGAAGAAGAAGAAGAAGAAGAAGAAGAAGAACTTTTGGAGATGGAGGAAGGAGAAGAAGAAGAGGAAGAGAAAGAAGAGGAAGAGGAAGAAGTAAGAGGAGGATGAGGAAGAAGAAGAAAGAAGAAAAAGAAGAAGAAAAAGATGATGATAAAGGAATAATAGAAAAATAAGTTCACTTGCGCTGAATGGATTGCTTTGTTTGCATCAGATAGGATGTAGAGAGGAGGAGGGATTGACATCACTTGTGGAGGTGGATGTGGATGCTGAGGGATTTCTAGCGTGCCAGTTAATGAATCAGGTGAAGAAGAAGAGAAGATAATGAAAAAATGATGAATAAACAAGAATAAAAGCAAGATTAAGAACAAGATTAAGAAGTTGAAATAAAAGAGGAAGGTGTTGAAGCAGAAGACGAAGAAGTTGAGAAAAAAGATGATGCGTTTGCAGATGAAAATGCTGAGAAAGAATATAGCGTTCTAATGATTTGCTACTGAATCCTTCTTTGATTACTGAATTCAGGCAGAAAGTCAAGCAAATTGTGATCAGTATCTTCACAGGCTTATTATTCTCTTTTGTTGATTTCATCTTCTCTTTTGAAAGTTATTAATTAAAGTGTTTTCCTCTCTCTCCTCTTTCTCATCCTTCTTCACTCCCTTTCCCTCCTCCTCACCACCCACCTGAATCCACTTTCTTTCCACATACGCTGCACAGTTCAGAAGGATGCTCTGTGGCTCAAACACATCCCTCGCGCTCACATGCTGCTTGCAAATACACATGCATTGCCCAATTTGATCTTACTAAGAATCACACAAAGGATAGGTTGCGACAAGGAAGAAATAGTTGAAGATGCATGAAAAGAAGATATATTCGATAAATAGGCGGAGCTTGGGCCAGTCATGTTGAAGGACTTCTGTGTGAGTGAAGATGAGTCTGTGGCGGGAGATGAAGGTGTAAATGGCTTCGGTGGAGTTCCAACAAGAATTGAAGGGGCAGACAATTGTGTGTAGGGCAAGAGAAAATAAGGAGGAGTGGCAAATGTTGAGGAGGCTGTGGTATTTTGAGAATACAGCCGAGCAGATGAGAGTGTACTGTAGAACGCGAAAAAATGTCTGCTGTTATTCATCTTCGTCATCACCTCCTTCTACCCTTCTCCTGTCCCTCGACCTCCTTTCTGTTGTTGCCTGCGCAAGTCTTGAGTCGAAAGTGTAAGCTTTCAATGTGGATATCTCGTTTTTCTCATTCATCTTCGTCTTCGCCTTTGGCTTTTCACACTGATTCCCTTTCCTCTGCTCTGAACTCAATTTGCTTCTGAAATCAACCTTCGTTGCATCTTCCATTTTAATGCGCTCTCCTCTCCTCTCCTCTCCTCTCTCTCTCTCTCTCTCTTTGCTTTTTGGCAGTATCGCAAAGCGAGAGCATGAGTGCGATATTGCTGTCAGCTCCTTCCCTCCAACCACCATTTCTCTTTCTATGCCCATTCAGCTTATTCTGCACAGCCGGCGCATGTATTTCGTTCGAAACGCTGAAGCAGAGCTGGATAAACTGCAACGGAAAAGGAAAGCTGTTCAAATGCCCATCCAGCGAAGTTACGAAATGCATTGACAGTGAGGATGATACTGTTGGGAGTAGGAAAATTGGATGAAATAATTTTTGGAAGGTGCAATCAAGCCACTGATTGAACAGCTCACATGCATCTGAAGGTCGACTATCTGTTCTGGCACGAAGTGAAAAGAAATATCACAGAAGAAGAAGGCGAAGAATAAGAAGAAGGCGAGAGGATTGAGAAATGTGAAATCAGTCGAATGATATTTCCAAAGAAAAATATGAGAAGATCCTGTGACGTTGCTGACTGAATGAAATATCACATTAAACAAGTTAATTTCGCAACGAGTCAAAAACCCAAATTGCAAATATTTTGGCTGATGTTCTGAAATATATCAATAAAGCTTGATTTATTCAAATCATTTGCTTTTCTTTTTGCGATTTCCTCTCCTTTTGCTTCGAAAATAGAAACTGTTAATATTTCTCAATTTCTTTTCCTTTCCATTTTTCCTCTTCCATTCAGCTCACAAAATCATCAGAAAATATCAATCCCCTCCTTTTCTTCTCTTTCCCATTCTCTTTTATAAAACATTCTACTCCTCTCAAAAAAAATACCCCTCATCCAATCAAACACTTCAAAATATTCATCTTCTGTCCCGCTTTTGCCCTCTTTTCTTTCTCTTCAAAAACCATTTCTCCAATTTATCTCAAATATCTTCCTCATTATCCTCAGTCACTTCTCAACTTATTTACTGTATTATCTTCTCCAAATCTCCACCTGTTCCTTCCCCACCCCTTTGTCTCAGAATTTCTTTCATTCAAAAATCATTCTTGAAATATAAACATTCAAAAAACCACTCAACTCCCACCCCCTGCCACAAAAAATATTCTTCCATCTCTTCTCTGCCCCATATCCCTCCTATGCATGGTGTTGATGAAATAAACGAGATATATTTCTTTTGGTGGTTGAGAATATTATTAAAGGAGATGATCACGCCTGAAACAGAAAAAACCCCTTTGGACATCCACCACAATGTGCACAGCATGAGAAGATCCTCCAGAAAGTTATTCAATGCTTTTTGTGGAGATGCATCCCATGCTGTATTCAACCATTCTGAGACTGAAATGAAGAGATTGATTTATTTTGAATGATGATTGTTGTGAAAATGAGTGTGCTTGGCGAAAAACAGTCGAAGAGCAGTTTGGTCTTTATTTGTTTTTCTTTATATGAATATTTATCTGTTGAATGTTTTTGTGTCGTTTTCAGGGCAGGAGGTGGAAATGAATGAAAATGAATGAAAGCGGGATAGCTCATTGTTTGGGTTATCCATCGAGTTGAGAGATAGAATTTATATGGAAAGTGTGCAAGATGAAGAGATTGAGATGGAAATTGTCTGCAAATTTTTCAAGAAGCTAATTGGATTTGAATTGAGAAAGATGGAATTGAAAAAAAGCAAAAATCTTTCATATTTCAGAATAGCAAGCAATTAGTGAACTCAAAAGAAGGTAATGATTATTGGAAAGGCTGCTTTGCGAATCGCTTTGCCGGAGCTGTCGAAAATTATTGTTTTCAACAAATGCTTTTATATCTTTAGCATCAATTTCTAAATTTCTTTGCAACAACATCATAAAACAAATTTTTGCATAAAAATTAGATTGATTATGTATTGTGATTATTGTTTTAATGTTTTAAAAAACCAGTAAACTTTTGTTTTGCTCAGTTAATTTAAGTTTCGATATTTTGCGAATAATTTTTTTATGTTTTTTTGAAAATAAGTAATAAAAACAATTGTCAACAAATTAAAACCAGCAAACAAATAAAAATAATAATATATTGAACAATATTTTCGCATAATAAACAAAAATATTTTCGATTCAACCCCACACTTAATGAAAATTTTTAATGATCAAACGTCGGAATTTTTTATGATATCAAAAAAAATCACACAGTTTTATTCTTCTTTAACAAGATGTGAATCGCTTGAAAACAAACACTTAAAACAAAAAACTTATTAGCGAAGAAAAAAACCAAAAAAAACCAAACATGAATAAATGTTGATAGAAAGAACTTCAACAAATCAAAAGTTTTTTTGAACAACAAACACTTTGATTCAACTAAATAAAGTTTTCACAAAAATGCAGTTTTCACTACATTGCAAACAGACATTCACTTAAAAAAGGTGAAATTGTAGATTAATCGTCAAATATTGAAAGAAAACTGAAAAATAATTAATTAAAAATGAACATTTCTTTCGCAGAGTTGCGAGAAAGTTCAGTTTTATATTTTCATTTTATGCAAAGTATCAGTCTATTTTTCGATATAAATCTCATATTTATCAACATATAATTGGTTTTTCACCAATAATTTGTTTCGTACTGCATTATTTGATAAATATCGAAAAAACACAATTGCAAACTAAATTTTTTGTTAAAGTAGACACAAAACAAACCATATCAGGTGGCATATTAATTCAGATTAATTTCTGCACAAGTAATATACACGAGCAACTCTTCAAAGGATAAACTCACACAAAAAAATTCTCAGTTTTGTAAACTCTTATAAATATTCGGTGGCATTTCATATATTGTTGATGGTATGATCGACATAAAAAAAGGACAGATCAACGTTTTTTGGGACAGACTGTTGCATTATGCCAATCCCATTGAAATTGCATTTATTTTAACATTCGTTTTCATTAAAAAATTACTGTTTGATTTTGAATATTTCTTAACTATTTCTTTGTTTTGAATAAATTTGTTCAATTTTTACCAAGAAAATTCTTCATTGAAAATTCATTTTCATCTTATTGATTTTATGAATGTCTATATTTCGTGATTCATAAGTTTTTGTTTTAAAGAAAATGATTTTTGATCAAAGGAAAAATTCGTTTTGAAAACCGATTCGTGTTGATTTCTCTAAGTGATAATGAATCTATTTCTTGATGTTTGAGGTGAAATTTTATTTTTGAGGCTTTTTTTCAACAAATGAAGATTCAAGCAATGCAGCAATGTTTATTCTATTTTCTGTTTTGTTCGAATAGAGGCAGACCACGATTTGAGCTGCATGGCTCAAATGCAGGGAATAATCGTCTAATATGTTCAACACTAATTTTTGATTCGTAGAAAAGCGGACAGACACCTCTATTAAGGTTATTTATCCTTTGGATTATTCAATTTTTCAGTTGCGCTTATCTATTTGGCAGTTGAACATTCAACTTTGATGTTAACACTCATAATAAAGACTTTGTTTTGAGCATAAATTCTGAGTTTCAAAACAAATTTCAGCGTCTCGAATTCGTTTTCCAAGTGAATCAAAGTTCTTAGCATATTAAGTTTAATTCCAATGTCATACTCAAACCTTGGAGGCATCACATTTTCACTGATAATTTTTCTTGTGCAATGCGAAGGGATATAGTTTTCCTTGATATTACATTTTTCTTGCAGGAAACAAATGTTATTATATCTGGATGCTTCAAAATGGAAAAGAAATTCAATTTGATATCAGTGAAATATTGGAAGAACCATCTCTTTCACGCGGAGCATTTACGCCACTTTCACGCAAAGGAAAAATGTTTTTATTATTTATCTATGAATGCATTTGAAGAATTAATTTCTTGGAGAAGCCAGAAGCTGTACATAAATCGAAATCTCAGAATCAAAAGACAGAAAATGAACACATACAAAACGAGAGTGCTGTTGTTTCGTCGAAGGAAGCAGTTTTCTGAGGCAAAATCGATGCAATGCCGAGGAAGATACTGTTTCAACTTATTAGTGAAGATGATTCTATCATAGCCACATAAAAAATTCACTACTCACATTCGAATTGTTTTCTGCTCCTTTACAAATAAGAAAAGCGAAGACCAAACTATTTTTAAAAATATCTTTGCATATTAAGATTACATCAGTTGTTCCCCTCAAACCCTCAAAATTACAACAATGCATTTTTCATTATCTTCCAAAGCAGACAATCTTTCCAGTTCCGAGTAATGTTACTATCTATTTATTGAAAGTTCACAGCAGACAACAACATCGTGAGCGATACAGATTCGTTAAAAGCTTGTGTTTCTCCTCTGTTTCTTCTTCTTCTTCTCCTACTACAACTTCTTCTTCTTCTTTTCCTTCTTCATAAAATTCTTTATCTTCTTTATCTACTTCTCCTCCATCCAATGCTCTGCCCTCGCAACAATGTCTGACGGATAGCGTTTTCTCCAAACAAGCAGAAGTTTCACATTGTTCCGCACACACACAAACACAAACACAAACACCTCTATGATTTTGAGTTGGAGCGGTTCAGCACACAAATAGAAAAGCAAGTGAAGTGGAGTCTGAAGCAGATGCGTCAAGGCTTCGGTGAAAAGAAGGCCTTGGAAGAAGTTGAATATCTCTTCAGTGGATTGGAGCTTGTGGGCAAATGTGTGGTTCAGCTGGTTCAAAGGCAGCTCTTTCCGCAGAATCGCATTCTTCGTGTTGTGGCAGTGCATATCGACAACACCCGCAGAGGGATGGGTTTCAATCATAAACTGAGCAAACAATTTTATAAATATGATGAATATCCTCATATTGGATAAAAATACAATCTGTACCAGAAATGTCACCTTACTGAAATTATGTTGAGATGCAGTTGAACATTTTCAGCAGGCTTATCTTCTGAATGCATTGAAGATAAAGGAGATATCTTGTTCTTTTTTTGTTTTCTGGGAAGAAAGAAGAAATGAAAAGGAGAAAGAGGAAGAGGAAGAGGAAGAGGAAGAGGAAGAGGAAGAGGAAGAGGAAGAGGAAGAAGCAGATTATGTCAATGGATTTGACAAAAATGTTCCAAAAAATTCTTTCAATAGAAAATGGCAAGCAGAGAAGCCGATGCTCATTCGTTTGCTCAAAATAGCAGAAGAAAGAAGAGTAGCAGAAGTGGCAGAGGTTGATGGACTGTTGAAAGGCGGAGTCTTTGAATTCTTTTTGGAGGAAATTCATCGATCAGCATGGAATGAAGAAATGGAATAAGAATGCTTGGAACTTATTCTTTTGATTTTTTCAAAAAGACCGAAAGAAAAGACAGATGGAGAAGCGAACGAAACAAAATGAAAAGAGTTGAAAAGGAAAGTATTTGAAAAAATGAAAGAAGAAGGAAATGAAGATTACATCATCATGTTGTGCCATTATATATGTAAAGGTGTATTTGGAGATTTTCATTTGATTAAGAATAATCCAGATTATTTTTTGTATTAATAATTTAACTGAATAGATATTCGCTTCATCTTTTTGTGTTTCCTTTTTTATGATATTTTGTGCAGAATACTCATTCACTCTAGAAATGAAGGAATTCTAATGTGCAAAATTGATGAATGTGTTTTTTCAAAGAATACCAATACTTTTCAAGAAAGATGAACATTTGTTTTAAAGTATATAATTAATAATAAGAAATAAGAAAAATCAACAGGAAGAGAATCAAGCTTGTTGAATTTTTCTATGTGTGTTGTGAAAAGAAAAAAATTACAACTTTAAAAAAAAACAATTCAAAATTCACAAAACATTTTCAATTACAATTTAATGGATTTACAAAGCTGAAATTATCAAAACAAAATTATGGATAACAATGAAAACTGGATGGTTATTCCTCAAATCTTCATATTTTTTGACTCTCAAAGTGAAATTCCTCTTATTTCCTCAAAAATACACAAGATAATCTGAAATATCCAAAGATAAATTATCAAATTTTCTGTATAGAAAATAAAATATTTCATGAAAGCTTGTGATGGCATCTTCACATCCCTCTTCTTCCATCTTTTCAAATATCTTCCTTTTGATTGCCTTTCTTTTCATTTCTTCCATTTCATCTTTCTCCTCTTTATTCAATCTTTTTAAAATAATCAAAAAGAAATCCAAACAATCCCGCATGATTCCATCATTCAAAGTTGATTGCTCCATTTCCTCCAAAACAACACCAACAACTCCACTTTTCAATAAGCTATCAATTTTCACAATAACACGTTCCGCTACTCTTCTAAATATAAAAAAGCATTGTTTGCTTGTATCTGGGTGATTATCTCTTGATGCTCGAGATAACTGAACAAGGCTGCCTATCACACCAGCAAGTTCTTCATTCCACAATGTGTACCTGGTCAAGTGTCTATCAATAACATCGATCCATCTTCGAATAATAATTTCTTTTCCTCCATCTCCTTCTTTTCTCTTCCCATCAACACATTTTGAAAGCTTTTCTAATTCTCTTCTTGCCTCTCTTGCGAAATGCAGTTCATTCATAACTACTTCTTCCAAGCTTCTAGTAAATAAAATTCTTCTTATCAAAAACTGCCAAGCAGACTGATAGGCAAGTCGAGTGAGGTTGTGATGCTCCTGATGATATTCGATGATCTCTTTGATTTCATCCAAATACAATTCTTTATCAAATCTCTAACAATAATATATATATATATATATATATAGAGAGAGAGAGAGAGAGAGAGAGAGAGAGAGAACAATAATTTCAAAAATAAAATAGAAATGCTCATACATAATAGCGAATAGTACTCAAAGATAGCAAAGCTATTTCCACTTCTTTTTGAGTTTCCTCGTCTTCCTCTTTCTTTGAGGCAGCTTTCAGTAAACAAGGCAAACACATTGAAGCAAGTTCTCTTGAAATATTCTCATGAAGCAAAAGAAAGCATTCGCAAAGATCAGCAAGAAGCTTTTCATCCTTTTCTTCCTTTTTCTTCTCATTTTCATCATTTATCATCTTCTCGAATCGTTCGTGCAACAAAGATTCATCAAAGCGCGTGTTATATAAATATTTCAACACTTTGCAATATCCCACGGACTTCAACAGCAAAATTGAATTTCCAATTGATATTTTCCCTTCCTCCATCATTTTGTTGATTTTGTTGAATAGCTCTTTCGTTAAAACAGAATTGAGTTCTTCTCTGTCCATTTCGTCCATTGCTCCGATCATTTCTTCAACCTTCTGCTTTTGCACGTCTTCATCGCAATTTTCCAGCTCGGATAACAATTCTTCAAAAACAAAGAAAAATGGAAAGAAACGCCATCATCATGATCCTGAAAGCAACTATGATCACAAACCACCAAATTTTTGGCAGGCATTCATTCCCTGCATTTCTCCAAAGCAGCCCATCCAGATAGCATCCGCAATTTATCATTCACACCGATTGTGCACACGTTTAATGTGACAAAACAGATGAAAAATAAATATTCGCAACAGCCACATAAATATCAGCGTCCACACAATTCTTTTGTCCATAAGCATTTCTGGCTTGTGATTCAAGAGATAAATCAACACTTTGTCTTTTGATAGAAAATGTTATGGCTGCTTTAAATAATGGTGTGCGGAATATGGAAATTTCAGATCAACAAAATCTGAGAAAAGCCAAATAATAATTCCTAACAGAACAAGATGTATTATATGATGCGGACTAAGCCTGTCTGACCTAACAAATCATTTTTTGCCTCGTCCGTCACAAAAAAATAATTATAATTATAGTTATTTTAATAATAACAATAATAATAATTATATAAATAATAATTATTATTATTAAACCTCTGCGATAGACCGACATTTTTCATATGACTCGACAAGTCGACCGACAATTCAATCGAGGATAATTGGATGAAATGCGAATAAAAAGTTTTTATTCGAATGATCTGACTTTATTCGAATAAATCCCCTTATAATTGAATGTGAGGTCGTTTATTCAAATAAACGGCTGCTTTCTTGAATCAACCATGAAAGATTCGAATTAAAAACAAAAGGATGTTATAATGGAAATATTGCACATGTTTTTGATGTTTTTCATGTGTTATTCTCAGTTTATAAATTATTAAAAATATATGATCAAGCACTTTTTTCTTTTAATTTTGAGATTTATTGTTTAATGAAGATATTTTATGAATTTTTTCATGATTCCTATATTTATTATCATAACTTTTCATATGTTTTTGAGTTTTTTTATTGTATAATCATTTTTATCAACTTTGATCACAACATAAGTTGGAAATTAAAATCCAAATCTTCGATTTTTCCTTTTATTTACTTGATAAGAAGTATCAAATGAACAACGACGCGATATCATATACAAAGAGGAGAGTTTTTGTTACTGCTTTATTAACGAAAATGTCATGTCTTTTTTGGAACGAACAATGAACAGTTTTGTTTCGAAATCACTACATTTCCTCATTCTCATTGTTTCTGCAGTTGTTCCACAAAAAACACGCAGTTGCTGAGCATCCACCAACAGAGCCTGGCGCATGAGCAGCTTCACGGAATCTTTCCAATTTGTATTTTGGATGAAAGGAGGGGAAACAACAAGAAACGAGATGTTTTCATGAACATTCAAGATTGAGTGCGATTGCTCGAAATACTGGTTGCACATCGCCAAATGTGAATACCACCATATGGATTTCATGCACTATTTTTTTTGGACGACAACCGATGCTGTCTTTCATTTGATATTTATTTACAAAACAATGCAGAACCGAATCTTTCACAAACCACGTGGAGTGAGAATATTTGGAGTATTGCTGCATGATCAAGCGTATATCCGATATTTTCTCTTCAATGCCTTTGCCGACTTGAGCTGATGACGATTTTTTGGTTGCTTGTCACAATTTCTCCGTTGATTTGAACAAGGCAATTTGTTTGTCCTCACATATGAGCGAAATGCAATATTTTATATCATGGATTGATCTGATGAAGCTTTCACAGGCCTTTTTGCAGATTGAGTCTTGATGATTTTTTATTGATCCTTTTGAGTTATTCTCCGTTCCCTCCAGAGAAGCGTTGTTGGAGCCTCAGAACATGATTTTCGACCAAGCATATTATTGTCCTTCTCCAAAGAAATTCTACATATTTCTCCGATATATTCATTGCTCAACCACCTATTTCATCTGCAGTTGAGAAACTATTCCAAAGAAACGATATGAAAAGATAATAAGTCTGCCATTTGCCATTCAATCAATGATGAATATCCTTCGCCTGCCATCATTGATTCTATTTGATTGCGGAATTTTTTAGTAATATAAAGCCGTCTTCAACAACAACTTCATCTTTCTTCTCTGCTTCACTCATAAAATTGCTGATGATGATGAAAATGAAATTATTTCTTCGTTGTTCGTTCAACCTCATATTTATGACAGACCAGAAGAAGGAGATCGAAGCAGAGAGATGAATGAGGAGCATTATTCGCAAATTGTTTTCTTTATTGAGGAGGAGGCAGCAAAGCAATTTGGATGAAGAAATGAAGAAAGCATGAAATATTCATTTGATATTTGCAATGGAAAGGGAAAAATGGATGAAGAGACATTCAAATTGTTGTTGTTAAAAGGTTTGTTTGTTTGTATGATTGATTCATTTAATTTTTCAATATTTTTTATCTTTTGATTTTTCATCAGAAAAGAAGAAGGAAAAAAAGAAGAAAAGCGCAATTTACACGATATTTTATTTTGATATGATCAACTGCGGCAAACACAAGAAATGTATCCAATTAATTTTTAACAGGATTTGGTTACTGAGCTGCCATGGAAAATGAACGGACTGGGAGGCATTGGAGAAAGGAAAAGGATGGTTCAAAGAGCAGCAAGGGAAATGAAAGAATGAATGAAGAACAATGAGAGAAATTCGATTGCAAAAATGAAGAACCAGAAAGGAGGATGGAAATGAGCACATTTGTCATTCAGTTCAACTTCTTCGGTGCAATTTCATCCACATTCTTTTACACACAGCAGTAGCTGAAAGTGTGCTGTGAGAGATGACTGGACGAATGGAAGACGAGGGGAAGAGGGAAGAGGGAAGAGGGAAGAGGGAAGAGGGAAGAGGGAAGAGGGAAGAGGGAAGAAGGAAAGTGAAATGAATGAGAATTGCTTTGGAGAAGGAGCAGAGGAACGGGTTTGATAAGAATGCGATAGAAGTTTGCCAATAGTTTGCGGAGTGACTGAAGGAGATGATCGATAGAAGGGGCATTTACATTAACATCAACACTGAAATCGATATCAGCAGGGCTGCTGGCAAGCAATTTCATTGTAAGTGACGAAGGAGAAGAAGAAGAGGAGGAGGAAGAAGATAATGATGATGAAATTGAATAAGGAGGAGAAGAAGAAGAAGAGGCAGTTTTGCTCAGTGTTGTTTTCTTGTCTGTTATTCTGTTCTCTATTTTATCAAAAGTTTTCAAGCGGAACGATTGTTGAATGGAAAGTTTGCAAATTCGATGGGAAAGGAAAGCATTTTGAATCGATTTTGTTGCTGACAAGTGATTATTGATGAAGAGCGAAACGTGTTTGATGATGCTCATCTTGGGAAATGCAGCAGTGATATTCAATTCATTGCTTCAATTTTTTATGTTGCCATTTCTGTTTACTGCTTTATTTTTGTCAAATATATTTTTGTCCTTTATGGAAGTACATGCACTTTTGAACACATATTAAAGCCAGTTGTTCGTCATATGTTTTGATTTATCGATAAGAAATATTTTCTTTCAGAATAACTTTACTGATAATCAAAAACTCTTTTTAACAAGTCAATAAATTTTATTTTTCCGTTCAAACTCCTGTTTACAAAGAGTTTTTACAAAATTTAACATGAGATGAAAGTTAATTGTTATTATAAGGTTCAATCCACATTTAAAAACATCTGTGAAACATCACGAAACTTAAAATTTTTGACACTTTTTGATCGTATATCCCTCAATAATAAATAACTCAAATAAAGGGCTCAGTTCTCAAATAAACTGTGTTTATTCGAATTAACTGCCTGTATTTGAAATAAAAAGCTTCTTATTCAAATAAACTTTCTTTTTTCAAATAAAAATGTCTTATTCAGATTTCATCCATTATCCAAGGATTCCACACGAATGTACACTAGGGTCAGTAATTTATCATATCCCCTTTTTTTTATCGGGACCTAAATTTTCTGGCTCTCAAGAGCACTTTCAGAAAAAAATAAATAATAGAAAATTATTAATATTTTATAATATACTATTTCTGAAAATATTTTTTCAAATTTTAATTTTTGTGAAAAGATCTGGTGTTTTTTGTTTTATTTTTAAGATCAAAGACTTGCTCGTATTTTCATGAGCTTTTTGTTTTGAGTGTTCTGAGTGTTGATATTGCTATTAAACTTATCTTTTTTATGTTTTTGGTTATTTTTTGTTATTAAACACTTCGTTTTTTTATTATTTTTTGCATTTCACTAAATTTCGACAAATTGAAGAATGCATCTGAATAAATAAGTTTTTTCGTTAATTTGAAAGCGTAAATATATTAATTATCAACAAATAAAGGTAATCAGAAATAAGAAAATCTTAAATTTTTAATGATCGAGATCATTATTCAAAAAAACATGTTTTTGTGCATTTTTGTGTTTTTAACTTCAAATCATATTTTTTCGTTTCAAAATTTTGGTGATACACATATCAATTAGTTTTTTAACTATTCTTTTATGAACAAAAACATGCTAACTCTAATTTCACATTTTATTTTTAATTTTATCGAAATTTAGTGAAATGCAAAAAATAGTAAAAAAACGAAGTGTTAAACAATGAAAAATAACCAAAATTATAAAGAAGTTATGTTCAATAACAATAACAATACTTAAAAATCTCAAAACAAAAAGCTCATGAAAATACGAGCAAGTCTTTGATCTTAAAAATAAAACAAAAAACACCAGATCTTTTCACAAAAATTAAAATTTGAAAAAATATTTTCAGAAATAGTATATTATAAAATATTAATAATTTTCTATTATTTATATTTTTCTGAAAGTGCTCTTGAGAGCCAGAAAATTTAGGTCCCGATAAAAAAAAGGGGATATGATAAATTACTGACCCTACTGAATAAAATGGGCCATTCAAGGAGAAACTTCATTAAAGAAAAATTAACCATAATGAATCACGAATTTTTCTTTTATTTCAATTCAAATTTAATTCCAACTTATTTTCCTTCAATCGTTATCAAATCTTCTAAATTGACTCATACTGAAAAGCGTGATAAATATAAATTTGGTTGTTCTCAATAAAAATTAGTCTTAAAAAAAAACCTTTTCAAATTTTCCAAATATTAAAAATCTTTTTTGAAGGAAAATGCTTCATTTTTAAATAAGAAATGTTTTGTTTTTTCGTATAAATGAAAAAAAATATAAACTTATTTTTGTTCAGACGTATGTCTATTTTTTAGTGATCTGCTGAGAAAAGAGAAGAAAAATTATTAAGCCTTGTGTTTATCAAGTGAAGCCTTCTTAAGGGCTTCAGCTCTCTTTTTCAGAGCGATAGATGAACGCAGACCTAATTTACCTCCACCAACAGCACGTGCAATTTGTTCGGCTTTGTTGTTGTAGTTGGCTCTGCACATTGCATTGACCTTTGTAAGCTCGTGCTTATCTGCTGGGCGAACATTCACGAATGCAAGGCAGGTTGCAGTCTTAAGATGAACTGCGCGTCCGAGACGAGCTTTGTTCTTAACAATGCAATAAGGAACGTCCATCTTTCTGCAAAGAGTTGGAAGCCAAAGAACGTGCTCAATTGGATCAACATCGTTGGCAATAACAACAAGTCTTGCCTTCTTTTGCTCAACAAGTGAAGCAACATGATTAACACCAAATTTAACAACGAAAGGCTTTTGTTGCTTGACGGTTTTCTTTTGTTTCTTTGCCTTTGCCATAGCTAAAAGACGCTTCTTCTTTTGAGTCTCGGTTTCTGGACGATACTTTTTAATAAGACTGAAAACTTTCTTTGCATTTTGCTTGCTAAGTGTTGATGTGAATTGGTTGATCATTGCCGGAATCTTCAAACGAGTGTACATGATTTTTTTCATTCTTTGGAGTCTGATGTATCTGGGCCATTTCACCATTCTGCTCAAATCTCGTGGTGGAGGAAGGTCTCCGCCAATGTGGAAGTGTCTTGGGCGCTTTATGCATTGATGCTCCTTGATCTGAGATGCAACGTCAAGAGTCTTTTCCTCTTTTGTCTTCTTCCTTTTCTCGATCTTCTTCTTTGGTTGAGTTTTTTTAGTATCCTTTGGAGCTTGCTTTGTGGCTTTTGCTGCTTTAGCCTTGACAACAGGCTTTGTTGTCATTTTCTTTGTATCCTTAGCCTTTGCGGGTGTGGGCTTTGCTGCAGCCTTAACCTTGGGCTTTTCTGCCACTTTCTTTGCCACTTTCTTTTCGTCTTTCTTGGTTTTTGGCTTTGGAGCAGCCTTCGCTGGAGCTTTTGCAGCTTGTTTAGGCATAAAATCTCAACAGATCTGACTTACAATGGGAAATGATCGAAGTGACCATATTATGTATTATGCGTTATTTTTTAATATAGATGACGACAATTTGAATGCATTAATCAAATGAAATTTATAACAGATATCCATCTCTTTTGAAAAACATTTCCCATAAAAAATTATTTATTAATTGGAAAACATTGCAAGCGCTTTTTGCGCATGCTATTTCTTTTCAATATATTATCTTTGATTGCTAATGTATTGATCGTGTTTTCAGACAATTATATATCAGTTTTTTATGACGGGACTAGCTTTTCATTTGAATTTGGATATAACGATGAAGCTCTCGTTGTTGCAAAGACAAATGATAAACTGGATATAAGTGGATGGGACAAACTGGAAATTAGCATTCGCTCAAAATATGGAAATGCTGAAGATTATTTTGCAATCGGAATGGCGGAAGGTCTTCTTTTTCAAGAGAAAATTTATCATTTCCATGAAAATCTAAAGGATTTTCTTCTTCAAAAATCAATGACAGCAACTATTCCAAAAAAGTTAACACAATATATCACCGAATCTTATCAATTTGTTTTGGATTACTGTAAAAATCAATCAAATTATGAAGCTTCATCTTTGTCTTTATTTCTCCAGCAATTTGATGGACTTGTTAAAGGATATGCTAAAATGTGCCCCGATGATCAAGTTTTAAATTACAATGATTTCTGGATGATGCAGATTTATTCCGATCTCCTGGAACTTTATCCATCATTTGAGAATGAGAATTCAATAAATCCAGAAATTGTTGATCTATTCACCACATCATATTCAACCACGCTTCTAAAGTTTGTGAAAACAAAGAAAGAAATTTATTTTGGACACAATACTTGGCTCGTGTATGGAGCCATGCTGCGTGTTTTAAAACAATACAAATTCTATTCTCCAGATGGTACACTAACAGCAATGAAGATGTCCAGTTATCCAGGAATCATTCATTCAATGGACGAGTTCTACGTTCTTCCATGCGGTGCTGCTATTGCGGGGGGCATTATCCCATTGCTCGACGCTGATCTTTTTGCAGAATACAGCCCAAACCGCATCCCTGTCTGGATGCGTGTAATGACTGCAAACCTGCGCTGCCAACAGGCCGAAAGCAAATCTGTCGCAAATAATAATAATAATAATAATAATAATAATAATAATAATAATAATAATAATAATAATAATAATAATAATAATAATAATAATAATAATAATAATAATAATAATAATAATAATAATAATAATAATAATAATAATAATAATAATAATAATAATAATAATAATAATAATAATAATAATAATAATAATAATAATAATAATAATAATAATAATAATAATAATAATAATAATCGCAGAAATGCGTTCTATGAGCTTCATTCCAAAGCGCAGAGCAGCAGCGAGCGTTGGGCCGCGGTGCTGTGCGGATTCGGTGCGGGAGGCTCGAATATGCAGTATGTGTGCGTGGACTACACCAAATTCCGTCCAGGAAGAGCCCTCTCGAAGGGTACAGTGACTGTGGCAGAGATCGATTTTGCTGGCACATACAGCACAGACTTCAGCAGCCAGCTGGATGCGTCGCTGTATCTGACACTCACAAACACCCCGCTGATTGACACAGTCGCTGAGCACTTGCACTACACGGGGTGTGAAGAGCAGGAGTCTTCAGCATCATCTCATGTTTCATCGGATTCATCAGCTTCATCATCATCATCAGCATCATCATATTCCACTGCATCTGTATCTGCCTCTTCTTCTTCTTCTTCTTCAAAAGTATCAAAATCATCAAAATCATCAGAATCATCTTCTTCCTCCTCATTTTCTTCTTCTCCTTCTTCAAAATCTGTAGATTCTCTTTCCTCTGCTGTCTTAAACACTTCACGTAGTAAGCAGCTTTCAAACAAAGAAGTCAATTTTGATTCTGATTTGAATCTGTCTCACATTGAGAGTTCTTCCTCTTTTTCTTCATTCACATCAAATTCTTCTTCCTCCTCCTCATCAACTTCCTCCTCATCCTCTTCCTCCTCATCAACTTCCTCCTCCTCCTCATCATCATCATCGTCAATACCTTCTTCTTCTTCTGCTTCCTCTTCTTCCTCTCTCTCTCCTTCCTCCTCAAACATCTCATTCCCCCCCTTTCCATTTCCCTCACCAAACCATCCTCTCTTCTCCTCTTCCACCGCCAAGCACATCATCAAGCAAACCCCCCGCTGTTTCTACTACAGCCGGCAGCACAACTGCCGCCTTGCTCTTCTCAGAAGGCTCCATCCATCCATCCACACATTGACAGAAATGAAGTATGTGATGAGATACAACGACTACCAGTCCGATGGCGAATCGCAGCATCCGTCGCTTGGAAGGGACCCTGCTGCTTCGATTGCGGGGAGAATGGAGCTGAGAAGCAGTGGAAGTGGTGGAAGTAGTAATAGTAGAGGAAGAGGAGAAGGGGAAAGAGAAGGAAGAGGAGGAGAAGGAGGAAGAGAAGGGGAAGGAAGAGGAGGAGGACTCGCGAAGGCAGCAGTTGGGGCGATTGATGCGAAGGTGTGGAATGTGTTTTTGATTTTGTTAAATTTAGCTGTTTATGTTTTCATATTGTTTTTTGTTACTTAATGAATTTCTTTTTCTTTACTCAACAAATTTTTCATTCTCTTTATTTTCTTTTTCTCTTTCTCTCTCTTTCTCTCTCTTTCTCTCTCTTTCTCTCTCTTTCTCTCTCTCTCTCTCTCTCTCTCTCTCTCTCCTTCTCCCTCTCCTCCCAGATCACCTCCTCCTTCATGATGCGTGACCTGAACTTCATCGCGCAGAGTGGGCCAACCGGCAGCCACGAGCTTCCCCGCCTGTCCATCGAAGAGCTCAACTCCCTCACCAAATTCAGCCACGAAGGAATCACAAACAACACGATATTTGGATGGGTGCAGTTTGACTGGGACGACAAGCTGAAAGTAGAGCAAATGAGTGGGTTTATCTTCTTCTCGACGGTTGGCTGTGCAGTTTGTGCAGGTGTGACGGCTGTGGTGTTTGTGGCGATGCTGGTGGTGTTTAAGTGTCAGAACAGAAGGAGGAGGAAGAAAGAGAGGAGGGAGAAGAAGGAGAAGGAGAAGGAGAAGAAGGATAAGAATGGGTATGAGACTGTTACTGACAGTTCTACTGCAATGACTTCATCGTCATCAACATCTTCTTCTTCTGCTTCTTCTTCTTCTTCTTCTTCTGAATCTCCGTTTCAATCTTCTTCTTCTCCTTCTCTTTCTCCTTCTCTTTCTCCTTCCCTTGCTCCCGTGCCTTCACCTGCAATGTCACCAATTCCTGCTTCTTTTATATCTCCTTCTACTTCTCCTATGCTTTCGCCTTCTCCTTCCCCTTCGGCTTCAACTTCAAATTATTCTTCTCCTTATCCTTCTCCTTCTCCTTTTCCTTTTCCTTCTCCTTCTTCTTCTAGTTCTCCTTCTCTTTCTCCTTCTTCTTCTCTTTCTCTTTCTCCCGAGGCTTATCAATCAGTTAACACACCCAATTCTTATCAGTATTCACTGCCTTCTTCACAATTTCGCAAATTATGAGTTGAATTTGCGATTATACTTGTTTATTTCTATTTTTTCTTTTTTTCTTTCGCTTTTTCTTTTTCTTTTTCTTTTTAATTAAAAAAAAAGGAAAAAGAAAAAGAAAAAGAAAAGAAAGAAATTATCAACAGTATTTCTGGATTATTATCAGTTTTTTAATTTTTATTTATTTTCATTTATTTTTTTTCGTTTCACTGTTTATTTATGTTTTGTTGAGACGTAAATTGTTATGAGTGTTCTGTTTGATTGTTTTTTGTGTGCTATTTTCGTATCATTTTGATATTTTGTTTAGACTTTATTGCTGTGATCGTTTTCTTTTTATGAAACTGTTGAAGTACAAGAATCTTTCGTTTTCAGTTCCTTTTTTTTCAGCTTAAGTTAATTTTGGATGAAATCTACTTTAACTTAAAAAAAATATTTTTTTAGTCGTTTTTGAATGATAAAAAATAGAATAGAATAAAAACAATAAAAACAATAAATAAATAAAAATAATTCCAATAAAACATTTGTTTTTTCTTTTTCATTCAACATCTGTATGAGAATATTTCGTGCAAAAAACTGCGTTGAAAACTGAAAAAAATATTTTTCTTTCAGTAATTACTGCAAATAACACACGTTAATCTAACAATGAAAAAGAAATGAAACAAAACATTTGATAAAACAATGAATAAGCAGCTGGAATTTCAAAAATGCAAGAAAAGAATGAAATGAAATTGAACAAACAAAAGTTTGATCTCAGCGCAGAGTAACAAAGTGAAGTGAAATGAGGAATAAAATGACATGTTAAATGCAAACTTAAATAAAAATGATATTTCAATGAAGAAGAAGAGCTTTCATACAACAAAGACAATACTTCACAATCTTTTTGAAATTCATTAATAAATAAATAAATAAATAGAATTTCCATAGAAATAAACAAAAAATAAAGTAAATTTAATAAAAATAGAATAAATGACATAAAAGAGAAAGATGTTCATATGTCAATCCATTCAACAGCTGACTCCCAAAGAACAATTTTCGCGGAAGGAGCAGAAAGCCTTTTGAGAGAAAGAACTTTGATAGAGGAGCCAGGGACTGTTAGCATAGCCTGAGGAATATGAAAGAAATATATATGTGAATGAAAATGAAAATACATAGAAACATTGTTTTATATTTAAATAAACAAATAAAAAATAAGAAAGAAAGAAAAAGAGTGAAAAAAATAAAATTTGTTTGTTGAAATAAGTTGAATGAAAAAAATTTAGAAATTACATTAGAAGGTTAAAATGTTGTAAATAAAATGCAAAATATAAACAAATAATTATGTTACATTGATACAAAATACACACCGCAAATCTAATATTGCTCGGGATGTGAGTAAAATAGATAGGCTGTTGTTGTGAATTCACCCAAAAATGAACTGTCTTCACTTTGTTCATCATGTTCACCTCAACATGCACCACATCTCCTTCAGTCCACTCTTCATTCCCAATCACCCACTGCCCGTTCTGACGGACGGGGGCACTGAGAAAGAAGGATGTGTTGTGTTGTGTTATGAAATGTTATTAATAAATTAATGAATTTTCCATTTTTTTTTTCCAAATTTTGATCATTATGCATTAATTATGATTCATTCATAAATAAATGTTAATTCATAAAAACACAAAGTGAAATAAATAAATAAATAAAACAAAATATTATTGTGATGAATGAAAATTACAAAATCACACGTTTGTCCATAATAGCCAAGACTATCTGAGATTTCACAAAGAATGAAAGAAGTGGGAAAAACAAGTGAAAGAAATCAAATAAATAAATAAAAAGTTATGAAATATGATTATAACAAATATGACACCTTTATCAGCACCTAATGGATAATCGCCTTCGACTGTTGCATTTGCATTGACAATTCCGATTGCTGTGAAAAAAAACCAAAATGAGCAAAAAATAAATTTGAAGAATGACACAGAAATTCAATATTGAAAATGAATAATTATTTTTTCAATTAATAAAAGCAAAGAAGACGAAGAAAGAAAGAAAGAAAAGAAAGCAAAATAGATTAAAAGTATCGTTTGAAAAAAAGAAGAAGAAAGAAAAAAATAAAGAATTAAATCCAGTACACATATATAAAGTTACAGACAAAATAATAAAAACTTTCAAATTTCATCACACCTCTTTTCCCCTTCCCTGTCTTCTCAAACTGCACAGCGCAATGCCAGCATCCCTCAGCAATGATTGCATCGAGCAAAATTGTTGTGTTAGAGGCAGTGGTGAGTGTGACTGTAGAGCCATCAACAACTGCATTCATCTTCTGAGAGAGAATGAAGTTCAGATCCCGACGAAGGTTGAATTCAAACACTGGTTGAATTTTATGTGTAGGGGGGTCAAGGGTTATTAATTGCAAAGACGGTTGAAGATTAAGTTAAAAAAAATAAACCAATGAAAAAAAAGAAATTTAAAAATAAATGAAAGATAAGAACAATAAAAAAATTGTAATAGAAATTTGAAACTCTGAAAACTGATTCAACCGCACAAACACATCAAGACATCTCCTCTCTTCTCTCCTCTCACTCTTTTCTCCTCTCTTCTCTCCTCTCCTCTCCTCCACACCATTCGTCTTCACCTGATCCACAATCAGCGCCGGAAGAATCGTCGGCGCTGGAGGTGGCGGCACAGGCGGCACCAGCTTCTCTGCTGCAGACATTCCATCTCTCGTCATTTTCACTTGGATGGGTTTTGCCCTCACATCCGGCACAGCCTCCTTCGGTGCATCCCGGCTCCGCTCCCTCGCACTCCCAAACTCGTCCTCATCATCGTCGTCATCGTTGTCATCGTTGTCATTGAATTCTCCATCGCCAGCTGAAGAGCCGCTGCTGTTTCTGTTTCCTCCTCCGCTTCCATCGCCGTCTGCAGGTGACTGCCACGCTTTCTTCATCGTCATACTCCGCTGCTTCATCTTCAAGAAACGCAGAATCCAACCAGCATTCTCAGCGATTGTTTCTTTGCTGGACGCTGCAAAGGCAGGCAGAATTGGGATCAGTGGAAACAGACGCATGGTGCAGTTGTCAATGGCTGCCTGTGTGATGTGCTGAGGCTCATTCGAATTGACAACATTGCTGGGTGACCCTGCAGATGGGATGGGGGAAAAGGGGGAGTTTGCAGAAGAAGAAGAAGAGGAGGAAGACGAAGAGCCTGATGGTTGTGTTGTGGAAAAGGGGAAAGCAGACGAAGAAGGAGACGGGGTTGTGCCTGGAAGCCCCTGCTCAGCAGATGTTGAAGTGGAAGGTACCGAAGCAGGAGTGGAGAGGAAGCTGGTGATTCCTTCGAGGAGAGTGATGAGGAGGCGTGTCTGTGTGGCTGCAGACATCGCAGAGCCGTCGGTGTCGTCTGGTATGTCGTCGTGTGACGATTCTGCAGCCGACATGTAGTCGCCCGTCACCCGCGATGTGGTGCCCAAATACGAAATGATGGAAGGCAGGCGGTCGGTGAATGTGGTTGAAAGAAGCGCCAGTTGATGTGAATGGCTGGATGTCAAAATAGAAGCAAAGCCAGGGAGAAAACTCATGTAAAGCTCTGGATCAGCTTCCTGCGTCGACAAAATAATGAATAAAATGTGAGCATCATTCTTTGCACACCTCAGATATTGTTAAAAAGGGCTCAACAAGAAAATTTGTGGTTGTTTCCTCTGTTACTGGAGAATAGCGAAGATTAATAATACTAAGCAAATCAGTGCATGCGACCTTAAAAATTAAATTCATGTAAATACTCGAAATGAAAAGATAATTGAAAGAGATCATACATAAAGATCTTCAGGAAGTGGATCTTTCATCAAGTCTGCAATTAATGTCAATACTCCACATTCAATCATGTGAGGAATGCTTGCATTTTCTAAGACAAATACGTTTAATAACAACTATAAAAATTTTGTTTCTTTAAAGCATCAACATACTCCTCAAAGCGAGAAGGCACAACTTCTGCAAGCACGGAAGCCTTTCTTTATCCTGACCCTGCTGAATCCTCAAAAATAAATCAGGAATTTCTGCAATCTGAATTTGTTAATAATACGATTCACAAATAACGAGTGAGATTGAAAAGCACACATCAAGCTTTTCCAAAATTATATCTGGACCAACAGGCTCATAAAAATCATTTGCTTCATCCAAAACATCACTTTCTTCGAATCCGTCAAGCATCCAACGGAAATGTTTTTTGATTAAACTTCAAAAATGAGGAAAAAGTTTTACGATCAAATACACCGTAACAATATTTGAGGTTCCATAATCTTTTTAAGAAGAACAAATTCATTTTTTATTTTATTTTATGACGGATACTGAATTTCATGTAGCTCTTCTAAAGTATATCCGTGAGCAGAACAAAGAAAAAGATAAAAAGATTGATGAGCTTACCAAACAAATTTCGGCCATTCATGAAAATAACAATCATGCAATAATTATTAAAAAAATGGAGAACGAGGAGTTCGTATCACGGCAAACTCATGAAATTGAAAACCTTAAAATTCGTATCAATGAGGCTAAAGAAAAACAAAAACGAAAAAATCAACTCGAAGAAGAAAATATTCTTCTAAAAGAACAAATAAAGTACGAAATGATTTGATTTTGATATTTGATTAATTTGTAATTTTATTGACTTTTAGAGAGTTTCAACAACGAAGATTACAAAAAGAACTTGAACATCACAGAAACTTGATTTCGATGGAAGAATCTTTAAAGAAAACGGAACAAATTCTTGTTGATGTTTGAAACATGCACTCAATTCAATAAAATAATTGTTATTCAATTTTATTACCGTTGTTTAGAAATACAAGGAAGCTGTGGAATACGTTGAGGATCAATATACAAAGGAGATTGACAAGAAGATGGATACAAAAATTCATCAAGTTGCTGAAACGAATTTGTTTCTTCAAACACTTGTGAAAAATCAAGAGAACAATCTATCCAGTGTTGAAAATCGATTATCAAAGCTAGAACAACGAGATTTGCAAGCACAACTTGAGAAAGAAGCAGCAGACAATGAATTTAATTCTCGAACAAGATCAGTTGCATCAATAAAAAAATCTCGTGAAGAAGGCCAGCGCCGGCAAGAGAAAATGGAGAAAGAGCGCGACAGACTGAAGCAGCAGTGCCGTGAGATGGAAGGCGTGCGGTCAGAGATCAAGCGGCTGAATGAAGAGCTTGTCATTTTGAGGAAAGAGCTGTCAAAAGCAAAAGAGGGAGAAACCAAATGGACAGAGCGTGTTCAGCTGCTCGATGTGAAGAAAGAGAGGAAGAAGATTCTCGCGCCGAGTGACAGACGCATTGAGCTCATCAAAGCACTGCCCCAACTCGAAATAGAAACTGGCACATCTCCTTCTTCCTCTTCTTCTTCTGCTGCTGCTGCTTCTGCTTTTGGCAAATCCACATCTCCTTCTTCTTCCTCTTCTCCCTCTTATTATTCCTCTTCTTCTTCTTACAGCTCATCTCAATCTTCTCCTCTCTCCCCCACATTCCCTCCTTCTTTGAAATTCCTGCTGGAATTAGAGAAAACCTCTGGTTCTCAGCCAAAGCGACCCGCTTATTCTTCTTTGGCATTCACTCCGCAGGCGCCTGTGACTATCCCCACACACGCCATTCACCGCCTGTTTCCCACAGCGCAAAGGGGGAGTGACCTGAAATCTCCGAAATTCAGAGGGGAAGGAGGAGGAGGAGAAGGAGGTGATGGAGGAGAAGGAGAAGGAAGAGGAGGAGGTGGTGAGGGTGATGCGAGTAATAGTAATAACAGAACTAACAGTAATAAAAGTGCTAACAATTTCTTCAGTGACAGACGAGGAGAAGAGCAAAGCAGGTTTCAAACTGCAAATGAGCTGCCTCAAACTCCCTTTGGCTCATCTCCTTCATTCACTGAAAACACATTTTCTTTCTCAAAAAAATCTCTTTCTCTCTCGCCTTCTTCTTCTGCTTCTTCTTCTGTTTCTTCTTCCATTCCTCCTGTACGCACTCCTTCTTCTTCCCCTTCTTCTTCTTCTTTGTCTTCTTCTTCCTTCTCTTCTTTCCCTTCCAATTCTTCTGATGTTTCATTGCAAGATTCTGAAGCATTTCCTCCTTCTCTTTTGAGTTTAAGACCTTCTTTTGAGTCTTCTTCTTCTGTTTTTTTTGTGAAGACACGAAAAACAAAGGAAAAAGAGAGAAAAGCGAAGAAGAAAGCGAAGGAAAATGAGAAGGAGAAAGAGAATAAGAAAGTAAATGATAGGGAAAATGATGGAAAGATGGGGATTTTAGATGAAGTTGATGAAAAAGACACAGAAAATAGAAAGGATGAAATAAAATCAAATGAAAAGACTGCAACAACAATAACAATATCAACTTCTTCTTCTTCCTCTTCTTCTCCTTCTTCTTCTTCTTTTTCTTCCAACAGTGTTCCTTCTTTCTTCCTCACAACTCAAACGAGTCAAACTCTTCCTTCTGATTCTTCTTCTTCCTCTTCTCCTTCTTCTTCTCCTTCTTCTTCTTCTTCTTCCTCCTCTCGCCCATCTTCAGCTTCTCTCTCCTTCTCTTCCACACCTCAAATGCTTGCTCTTTCTCTTGTCCGCCCTGCTCTTTCACCCGAATTGAGAGAATCAACAGCATCTGCCTATACAACTGTGTCATCGGCTCCTACTCCTCATTTGGAAGAAGAAGAAAGAGAAGGAAGAAAAGGAGAAGAAGAGGAAGAGGAAGAAGAAAAAGAGAAAGAGAAAGAGAAAGAGAAAGAGAAAGATGTGAAGAAAGAAGAAAAGGGGGAGGGAATAGAGGAGGAGAAGAAGGAGAAGGAGAAAGAGAAAAAAAGAGAGGATGAGGAAAAAGAAGAGGAAGAGGAAGAGGAAGAAAAAGAGAGAAAAGGAAATGGTACAATTAAGCTAAAAACACAAATGTTTGAAACTGAACAGAAATGTGCTAACAGCAATAGCAATGAATCGCTTTTAACATTGGGAGAAGAAGAAAACAAAGGAAATGCTAAAAAAGAAGGAAAAATTGAAGTCAAAGAAGATATTTCTGATGAATATAGCGAAGACAATGATGATATGTTTCCCAGCACATCAATCATTGAATCTCAACAAACAGAAAAACAAATGCAGAAAAAAACTTTTATAGAAAATAATCTTCCAGAAAATGATTTGTTTGTAAGAGAACTTCCAGATAATCTTCAACAGCTCAATGAACAGCAGTTGCAACAAGAACAACAACAAAATCAACAAAATCATCTTCCTCTTCCCTTCGAAAAGGCGAAAAAACTTGAGCTTCGTGCCCCTACTCCTCCGTCTTCTCCAATTTCTCCGATGCATTTTGCCTCCGAAAGAAGCAACGCATCTGAATTGCCACTTGAATTGGGATGTGAGAATAAACAAGGGAATGAGCTGAAGGCAGAAAAGAATGAAATGCAAAATAAAGGAACAGAAAATGAATGTTCTGAAGCAATTAAACAATGTTCGAGTGATTCTTTGGTTAAGGAAAATGTAATTACTTCATCATCATCATCAACTTCTTCTTCTTCCTCCTCCTCCTCCTCTTCTTCTTCTTCTTCTTCTTCCATCTCATCTCACTCACAAAGCACTTCCTCAAACACTTCATCTCCATCCACACCAATTCACCAGCGTCCTTCAACTGCTCCAAAACAGGCCAAAAACAACTCACAAAACACAAAAAATTCATCGGCATACGGAAAAACTATCATCATCGCATCTTCTCCTTCCCCATCTCCTTCTCGTTCTCGTTCTCGCTCTTCTTCATCCTTTGCCTCTTCTCCTTCTCCATCTCCTTCTTCTCTTTCTTCTTCTTTTTCTCCCTCTCCTTCTTCGCCATATCGTTCATTCACACCAACATATCTCGATTTCCCTTCATATCAAAAAGCTTCTCTTTCTTCTCCTCCTCCAAAGGTTACTTCATCCTCCTTTCGCACTCACATCATGCTGCCTTCTTCGTATTCACCTCAGCTCATACGCATCCCTTCACGCTTTCATCAGCCTTCTCAAATGAATTCTTCTTTCTCTTCTTCTCCTTGTTCTCCTCCTCCTCCTCGTTCTACTTCTTCTTCTTCTTCACGTCCACATCCGTATTCTTCATCTTCTTCTTCCTCCTCCTCTTCTCCTTCTCATTCTTCCTCTTCTCCTTCCAATTATCCCTCCTCCTCCCTTCGTTCTCCTTCCAATCCTCATCTCATTCGACGGCCCTTTTCCTCCATTGGCAAAGAGCACACTGATCTTTCTCTGTCAATTGTGGGTGAATCATTCCCTTTTTCTGCTCAGCCAGCTGAAGATGGATGGAATGCTTCTTCTTCTTCTGCTGCTGCTGCTTCAAAGAAAAGACCTGCTTCTTCATTGGGAAGTAGTTTGAATTCTTCTGTTTCTTCTTCGACTTCTTCTTCTTCTTTTTCTTCTTTCCCCTCAACACCAACATCGTCATTCTCCTCCCCCTCTCATTCAAATTCTTTGCGCAGATCAGCTTTTTCTGCTTCCACTTCGAGTTTGCAAAGACATAACTTGAATGGTAAGAATAAATGAACAATGGAATTGTGATTGGAGATTGGAGAATGACAGAATAATGTTTATTGAATTATATCTCTCTTTATGCATTTATTTATTGATTTGGATATTTCTTTCTTTCTTTCTTTTTCGACCTCTTCTTTGACTATGTGATGACAACATAGAGTTTTGTATGTTTTTGTGTTCATATGTTATATTGAAAGAATTCGATCTTTTTTTTATCTTTTTTTTTATGTTTTCTCCCACATTCACAATCTTCACAGCACTTTCAGCACAAACACTGCAAATGCCTCTTTGCTCATCCAAAGGGAAGAAAAAAGGGGGGAAAAAAAATTTTTTTTTTTTTTTTGATTTGTTTTTTCCATTTGATTTGCTTAAAATCAAAAGGCTTAGTTTGTTGAGTTTGAGGTGAAAGAAATGTTCAAAAATACCTTCAATCGAAACATATACACATACACACACATCTTAATCATTTTTTACTGCTTCTTTTTCGATGCAGTTTTTGCTGCAGTCTTTCCAGAAGCCTTCGGTGCAGGCTTTTGGGCAGCCTTTGGAGTTGATTTGGGAGTTGCCTTGGGAGTTGCCTTTTGTGCTGGCTTAGCTGCAGATTTTGATGGTGCTGGTGCTTGTTTGGCTTTTGGTGCAGGTTTTTGAGCTGTCTTTTGAGCTGCTTTTGGTGCTTCCTTTGCAACTTTAGCTGGCTTAGCTGGCTTAGCTTCTTTTGCTGGTTTTGTTGCTTTTGTGGCTTTAGCTGCTGCTGCCTTTGGTGCTTCTTTGGTCGCAACTTTCTTCTCAACTTTTGTTGCTTTTGTAACAGTTTTTGGTGTTTCCTTTGTTGCCTTCTTTGCTGGAGCAACTGTCTTTGCTGGGGCTTTTGTGGCAGTCTTTGCAGATCCCTTTGTTGCTTTTGATTTCTTCCCTGATTTCTTGTCGAGCTCAGCAAGCAAGATTGCTGGCAATGGAGCGGCTTTGTGTGATTTATCAACATTGTCAATGTCGTATTTCTTTGTATCAACTTTTTGGACAACCTCAACTTTCTTTGTCTTTGGCTTCTTTGGAGCAACAACGTATTTCTTTCCTGTCTTCTTTTCGATGTTGGCAATTTTCTTCAGCCATCTCTTTTTGGCTTCTTTCTTCTCCTTCAATTTCTTCAGTTGCAACTTCTTTCTTGCCTTCTCAATGGCCTCCTTCTTCTTCTCGTTTCTCTTCTCAAGAAGCATCTTCTTGTATGCAAGCAGCTCCTTTGTTGTCTTCTTTGCTGATGCAATCTTCTTCTTTGCGAGATACTTCTTACGTGCAATGCGAAGTGGAGTGATGAGTCTTTGGATCTTTGGTGCCTTTGATCCTCCCTTTGGCAACTTCCTACGGATAACATATTTCCTCACATCAGCTGTCTTTGGCAATCCGAAAAGTTTACGGATGTTTCCAGCTCTTTTTGGTCCGAGACGTCTGGGCCTTGGCTTATCTGTGATTCCTTCAATATCCTTTGGTCCTTTCTTTGTGATCACTAAATCCAAAACGCAAATATCATTGGACACAATGCATCCACGAACTGATTTTCTCTTTCTCTCTCCTTCTCTACGTTCACGGAAGCATTTATCACCTTATCGTTGGGAAAAAATTCATTACAGATTGCATAAAAACAGTTTGAAATGAAATTTATGTAAAAATCAATACCTTTCTTGAGGATGATGCGAACACGGTTTGCGCTCAAAATACCCTGTTTCATTGGGAATCCCTGTTTGTCGTTTCCGCCAGAGATCTTGAAAATGTATCCTTTGAATTCTTCGCCCAAAGCACTTCCATCAACTTCCTGGCCCATCTGCTTTTCCATGAAGATATGGCTAAACGTTGCATATAGGAAAAACGCAATAAAACTCAAATATCAAAAATCTTCAATGAATACAACAAACATCTTCTGTTCATCGTTGATCTCAATCAACTTTTGCTGCCCAGTGGCTGGGTACGAAATATTCAGCTAATGTTTTCAACGATGAAAATTTTGTTATAAAAAGTTATTTTAAAAAGCGAAGCAATAAGTACTTATTATATGAATATGTCTCAAACCTTCATTTCTCAACAAAACAAATTTGATCAATTAAGATCAATGCTCCATTAATAATGATTTTTCATAAATATTTTTTCTCAGTGACAAACATTAAATCCTTGAACTTCTATTTGTTTTTTTCTCGTAAATTCCTTAAAACCTTTGAATGAAGAAGCTTTAAGATTTATTTTCTGTTTCAAAAAAATTAAAAATAAAGAAATGCACAAAAAAAAAACTAGTTCGTCAAAAAAAAAAAAAAAGAAAAGAAAGAAAGAAAGAAAAGAAAATATGGCTAAACACAGATGTTTCGTGATCTGCATTTCAAAATAAAAGAAATTGAAATTAAAAAAGCTGAAACCGATTTAATAAATATGAGTGTGAATGTTTCGATTGATGAATGAATTGTTTCTGTTTCCTGTTTTGTTTTAATAATCACAATATTTTTTTTGAACAAAGAAAAATTTTGATTTTATTTTGCAAAAATCCATCATCTATGTCAGTTGCACATGTATGAAGATTGAAGACAAAACAAATTTCACAAAAATTCATTTTTTCATTCATTTAACTGAAAAAGAAATAATTTGCATTGAAAGTTAATTAAATGAAAATGTGAGAACAAATACAGATTTACAAGCGTTTTTTGCACAAAGCATTTAAAACCGTTTCGCTCATTTCTTTATTTAACTTTCTCAGATTTCGAAATAAATATGATTTTCATATCCGGAAACAGGCATCATTGACTGCAAAACATCAAGTTTTCCAAGATTTCACGAAAGTCAAAAAATGGATCCATTTTTATTATGTTTTTTGATCTCAAAAAGTTAATCAAAAGTGAATAAATTTTCTATGAAAATGCATGAAGTGAAATATTTTGCAACATGCAATATTACGTGCTTATCTTTACATTTTATTTGTTTAAATTTTTTTGAAAAGATCCTTTTGTTTAATTTTCAATAAAAATTAAAATTTCATAAATTCATCAATTTTCTGTTCCGACTCACCAAATTTCACCGAAATGGAAAAAGAACACAAACGATGTTATTATTTCCATTTTTGTGTATTTTCGAACGTGTGAACAGAAATTTGATAAAAATATGAAATTTTATTATATTCACAGATTAAATAAAAGGAACTTTTCGAAAAAATATCGACATTTGAAAATTTTCAGATATTTTTCTTGAAAAATAAATTTGTTGTTTTATTCGAATTATTAACTTGAGGGAAATTTTTTTAAATAAAAATTCGTTAACGACAAAATTGCAGTCTTATAAATATTAAACAACCTATTTTTGAATCCTCATGTAATTTCAAAGAATTTTCACATTGTTACAATTTATTATTTCAATCATTTATTGAATTGTGTGGTCGTTTTAGAAATCATATTTGTGTTTTCAAAAAATTCTGGTTTTAATGCTATTTTGAATATGAATTAATGGATACTGAAAAGAGTTACAGTTATTCAATTATTCCTCGGTTATTTTTTCATATCCATCTTTAGCTTTTGCAGTTATTTTGATGAATTCAACATTTGGATGAATATTATGAAACAAATGATCAAAAACCTTGGAATGTTCAACACTCCGAAAAAAAGTCATGATATCAGAAAAATTCATTCATTTCAAATATTATCTCACATATGAGTTATTCTTTTTGAAAAGTTTCAAATGTTTAGTTTAAAGGTTTGTTAATTATTTGCATTTTTTCATGAATTCTTCCAACCGATATGTCAAATGTCACAATAAACAAATTGAGAAAATAAAAAATAATCTGAATGGTGTAATTATTTTCATTCCCTTCAAATTTAACAGATCAATTAAAAAAATTGTTGAAAAAATGGAAAATATCAATAAAACTTGAGAAATTTGCATTCGCGACTTTTCAAAAAGAATAGCGAATCCATGAAGTGATTCTCTTCAATATTGATTAATAACTTTTTTTCAAATACAGTTCTTTTGATGGAAACAAATTCGAAAAGATTAACATTTGTGAAGTTGCTTCTTTTTTACAATTGATTGTCTCTTATTTTTGAACAAGTTATTTATGTGACAAAATTGAATGATATTCGAAAAATTAATATCTGTTTTCAAAAATATTTAATGATAATTTTTTTTTTTAAAAAAAAAAAAAAAAAAAAACTTGAATGGAACAAATGACAAAATGTTTGATTGTAATGAATGCAAATATCATTCACATTTTTGACGTCTGTTGAATTTGACATATCATAATTCTCACATTTTTATTATAATTTTTTTTAACCGAATTGGTTTACATAGAGAACCCACAGTTTCAAAAAGAATTCTATTTTCAATGAAATATCTTTTAAATTCCTTGAAAAACTGGCTCGAGATATAATCACTTTTTGATAATCCCACATTCAGTTTGAACAAATTTTTTTTTTCATGTGCTTTTCAAAATCATTTTGACAAACAAATATTTAACACATTAAATCATGCTCACGATATGAAGTTATGAAAAATTTCATCTGTCGTATCCTTTTTTATTTTCACATTTTGCAACAAAGAAAACACAAAAAGTAATTTTTGCTTTATGTATTCTTTTAACATACATAATCCGAAAAAGACAAACAAACAAATATTACACTTATTTACAAAGGCAATAATCTCTCGGCGAAATGTGAGGGCAAGTAAGAATACAACAAGAATGAACAATCAAATCATTTGATGATTTAAAAAACAAACATTCACAATAAAAAACAAATAAAAACTTCGAAAAAAAAATGCTAAACAATAATAAAAAGGTAATAGCCATAAATATTTCAAATAGAAAATTAGAAACAACACAAAACATACAAAAAAACCAAAAATTGAATGAAAAAGCTCAACAATTAATAAACGAGTGAATACTTTTGACTCTTCAAGTCTTTTGTCGAAAGGTCTAAGACAAGGACTTCATATTTAACAGACTTTGAGATTGTGGATGAGTCATTTGAAGAGAAAAAGAAGAGAGAGAAGAGAGAAGAGAGAAGAGAGAAGAGAGAAGAGAGAAGAAAGAAAGAAAGAAAGAAAGAAAGAGAAAGAAAGAAAGAGAAAGAAAGAAAGAGAAAGAAAGAAAGAAAGAAAAAGAGAGAAAGAGAGAGAAAGCAATTGAATAATGAGAACAGCTTTATGCAGATTCCGGATATTCAGCAAATAGAAGAATAAGTTGGTGAAGCATATGCTCATTCAAGAACACAGCAACAAAAGCAGAAGCAGAAGTCGAAGCAGAAATAGCATTCAGAAACAAGAGATTAACAGGCGTTTAACTGCAAGGGCAGGAAAGCTTGCGTTTAACTGTTGGGTCAACAGGAACGGGAGGCAAAGGTTTATCATCTATTTCGTTGTGGGACACATCTTCAAATCTGCCCAGCAAACAATCCACCATTCTATTGAACAATATTGCATTTTATTGAATGACAGTCATGATGATTAAAGAATGACAATAATTACACATTTGTTCATAAATGCATTAAAAAAAAAATAAATCTCTTATTTAAAAATTTTTAATAAAATATCCAAACATCTGAAAAGCAGCATCAACATTCTGAGAAGATTTTGCAGACGTCTCAATGAACGGCATTCCAACAGTTTCAGCAAGTTGCTACAAAAAAAACAATGATTTCAAATTATTTTCTTTGAATTGAAAAAAATTTCACACTTTTCCAAGCTGAAACGGAATCACTCTTCGAGAAGCCAAATCTGCTTTGTTTCCAATAAGCAAACGCACAGGATCTTCTGTTGTAAAATTTTCAATGTCTTTCAACCACATTTGCACAGAGTTGAAAGAGTCTCTGTTTGTTACGTCGTACATCACAAATATTCCTCTTGAACCACGATAAAATTGCGTAATTATTGATCTGAAACGTTCTTGGCCAGCAGTATCCCACTAACAAAAGAATAAAAACAAAAAAATTAGGATAACGCAAATTATCAATTAATTATTGCAAACCAGATGAAGCTTCACAATTTTATCACCAACTTTGACTGTTCGCACTCTCTTTGATTGTTAAAAAAAATGATTTTCAAAACATCAAAAAACTTGAATGCAAAAACAAAAACAAATTTCACATACAAAGTCAACGCCGATTGAAGCAACATAAGAATCAGAAAAGACATCATCCTAAAAATACAAAAATCATTCAGAAATAAATAATGATCATTAATTTCTAAAATTATACGATACATACAACAAATCTCAGAAGCACGCTTGACTTTCCAACTCCGCTATCACCAATAAGCAAGATTTTGAATATATAATCCTAAAAATTAATTAACAACAATAATATTCGATTCAAATTTATAAAATTAATTGAATTCATATAAATGTATCAAAGTTTCTGAAATATTTTGTTACAAACGTAATCCATTTTATTAATTAACAACTAATATTTGTCTCTAAAACAACAATAATATATTATGGGGTTGTCAATCTTTTGGGTTTTTTGTGTGAACAGGATATTATAACAATATGAATATATAAGCAACAATACAACAAATGCAATCATTTTCAGTTCAATATTCAATTTTAATTAATTGATCGTTCCCCTTTATGTTGTTATTATCAATATTTATCTGCTGTGATAATTTGATATGTCAGAAGATTCAGATTCTGATAGCGAAAGAGACTTTGAATCTGAACAATCACTTCGTTTTCGTCCATATTCGAGATGGAACATTACGCAAGTGAAAAAGGCAATTAGCCAGTTAAATACACACACTGCTGTCGTTTATAACGGAAAAATACATTTACATGGAGGCCTTGGTGCAAACCCAAACGTAATGCTTGATGTTGATCCAAGTTTGTTTTTTGTGGTAACTTTGCTTTTCATTGAATATTTCTGTTTCACATATTTCATACAGACACTGGTAAAGCCGAGCAACAACCAGCAAAACCATCTCGACGTTATTATCACACATGCGCATTGATTGGTTCACATGCGTATTATTTTGGAGGAAAAGATTTTAGCACGAAAACTGATCATTTATTTGATTATAATTTTACTGATGGAAGTTGCGTTCAGATATTATCAAAAGGAGGTCCTTCTCCAAGAGGCTCTCACTCTTGTGTAACGTATAATGAATCTTTTTACATCTATGGAGGAGCAGATGATCACACATTATTTGGCGATATGTATTCATTTCGAGTCTGTATGCCAAGTTTTTATATTTTTCTTGTAATTTATAATTTTTTCCCCAAATTCCAGCCGATAAAAAATGGACTAAAATCGTCTACTCAAACGATTTCAATGACATTAATATTCCCCAGCCTCGCTATTTCCACACTGCAGTGGTGATAGGAAATGAAATGTACATCTTTGGGGGAAAGCTGGCATTACAGAGGTCAGGAGTTGACAGAGGAGGGTATACGAACGATCTTTTCAAGTTTAACTTTGACACACAGCGATGGACGAAGCTGGAGCCGTTTGGATTCGTCGCTGAAAGAGGAGAATGGGAACATATGCCGGTAAAAAGAAGAAGATCGCACAAGAAACGTGTACAAAGCAGGGCATATACTAATAGTTCTGAACAAGTTTCAAGTGAATTTAAAACTAGAATAGAAGAAGCAGAACTCATAGAAAGAGAAAGAGAAAGAGAAGACAATAAAGACTGTTATTATGATGATGAAGATGATGAAGACTATGAAGAAGAAGAAGAAGATTATTATTATTATTATAATGATTCCTCCTCACTCCCTCCTTCTCCTTCTCTCCCCTTCCTCACCCCGCAGTTCCCTTCCCCTCGTATGTGCCACAGCGCTGTCGTGTTCAACAACAAGATGTATATTTTTGGCGGAAGAAGTGCTGTTAAGAGAGAAAGAAGAGCTTGGAGCAGAATTGTGGGGAGGCCGAAGATTGGAGCAATAACTGCAGTTAGAGCCACATCGCCAAGGTTTTCGGGGGTTTCTGTGTCTTCTTCTTCTGTGAATTCTTCTCCAATGAATTCTTCTTCTTCTTCTTCTTTTTCACCCATTTCATCATCTATTTCATCATCATCATCATCTTCTCCTTCTTCCTCTTCCTCTTCTTCCTCCTCTTCTTCTCCTGCTCTTCTTCAAACTGTCTCTGCTCTTGGCTTTCCTCGTCTTAACACCACACCTGCCTCACACGTTGCTGATGCCATTTCTTCCTCTTTAATTCCTCCTCCTTCTGCTCAACTTTCTTCTTCTTCTTCTTCTCCTCAAATGAATTCTTCTTCTTCATCTTTTAATTCTTCATTGAATTCTTCTTCTTCATCTTCTCCAAGTGGAAGCAGAAGAGCAGCTCGTTCTTCTTTCTCTGCTGCTATTTCATATTCTTCTTTCCCTTCTTCTTCTTCTTCTTCTTCTTCTTCACCTAAATCCCCTTCTTTATCTTCCTCTTCCTCTCCAAAAATATCTTTTTCTTCTTCCTCTTCCTCTTCTTCTCCAAACAACTTCCGAACCATCTCCACAATCAACCGCCCTGTTTCTATTGCTCTTTCAGGTGCTTCTTCTTCTTCTTCTTCTTCTCTTACTTCTTCATTTTCTGAATCTTCTTCTCATTCTTCTCATTCAATCAATCGATCTGCTACAACACTTGGCAGACCAGCCACTTGCCGTTATAATTCATCGATTGTCAATTCTTCTTCTTCTTTTCCTTCTTCTTCCATTGCCTTTGGCTCTGGCAGTGGTTCTTTCTCGGGTTTGTCTTCTTCTGCTCAAACACCTTCCATTTCTTCTTCTTCCTCCTCCTCCTCTTCTTCTTCTGGCTCATTATCTCCACTTCAATCTTCTTCTTCTTCTTCTCCTTTGCCGTTAAATTTATCTTCTTCTTCTCTTTCTCTTTCTTCTCCTCTTTCTTTGAATGCTGTTGTGAAGCTGAATGATTTGTGGGAATATGACCCTCTCACAAACAGATGGAGACTGCTAATCACGTGTGGATCAGCTCCAGACCCACGGTATGAATATATGGAGAAGAGAAGATGGGGGTGAATTATGTGTTTGGAGAAAGAAAGAAAGAAAGAAAGAAAGAGAAAGAGAAAGAAAGAAAGAAAGAAAGAAAGAGAAAGAGAAAGAAAGAAAGAAAGAGAAAGAGAAAGAGAAAGAGAAAGAGAAAGAGAAAGAGAAAGAGAAAGAGAAATTATGATTATTCTTATTTATTTATTTATTTGGAAATTATATTTTATTTTTTGAATAACACTTGACATATTTAATAAACCATTTTATTTCATATTGTATTTCATTGTTTTTCCCCTTTCATTCATTCATCCATTTATCCATTCATCCATTCGTTCATTTCCTATCTTTCTTTTCTCCCTCTCTCCTTCCTTTTCTTCTCTCTTCAGTTCCAGTCACGTGTCAGTGATGTATGGCCCCATCCTCATCATCCATGGAGGGTTCCTTGGCAAAGGCTCCTTCAGCCATCTCCACAAAATCAACCTTCTTTCCTATCAGAATGGAGTGGCTTATCATGTTGATCACAGTTTGGGTATGCTTGTTCCATGGGAAGGAGAAGGAGAAGGGAGAAGAGAGAGAGAGAGAAAGGAGAGGAAGAAGGTGGAGGAGCTTTGGATGGGAGGAGGAGGAGGAGGAGGAAGAGGAGGAGGAGAAGGAGATATTGTGAAGATTTTGGGTTTGTTTGCGAAGATTCGGAGAGAGAAGGAGAGGAAGAGAAGGATGAATATGAAGGAAAAGAAGAGGGAGGAGAAGGAAGAGAGAAAGAAAGAAGAAGAAGGGAAAGAGGAAAAAACAAATAACAAGCTTGATTCTAACAGTAGTTCTTCTGATAATAACAATAATAACAAAAATCTTTCATCATCATCATCATCTTCTTCTTCTCCATCTTCTTCTCAATCATTATCTTCTTCTTCTTCCTCTTCTTCCTTCTCTTCTTCCTCTTCTTCTTCCTCTTCCTCCTCTTCTTCTTCTCCTCTCTCTTCTCTCTCACTTGTAGGCCCTGCACGTGTCCTATCAGCTCTGTCGATTCCATCTGCAGTGAGGGAGAAGAGGAAGCATTTGAATAGCCTGCTCTGTCACAATCATTGCAATAATAATAATAGTAATAATAATTGTAATAACACTCATAATGTTGATAATGAATATTCTTGTTCTCAATGTCCAGCGCATACTGTGCTGCAGCAACAGAAAGAGGAGGAGAAGAAAGAGGAGAAAGAGAAAATCGAAAATTATGAAAAATTTGATAGAGAAGGAGCAACAATAGAGAAAATTGGATCGAACAATGAAGAAACACTGGAAGAACTGAATACTTCGCCATTGCCTTCAGATTATACAGAAATAGATGAGCATAATGTGAGGAATGAGGGAGAGAAAGAGGAGAAGGAGGAAGAAGGAGAAGGAGAAGGAGAAGAAGGAAGAAGAGAAGGAGAAGGAGGAAGAAGAGGAGAAAGAGGAGAAGAAGAAGACGATGATTGCAAGTTTCTTTCAGAATGGAGTGACAATATGTGTTCACAGGATGAGGCAGCATTCATTCAATGTTCAATCAAAAGGAATAACAAGCAATTGATATCAGAGAACAAGAGAAGAGGAAGAGGAAGAGGAGGAAAAGGGAGAGGAAGAAGAGAAGAGAGAAGAGGAGAAAGAGAAGGAGAAGAGGAGGAAGAAGGGGAAGAGGAGGAAGAGGAAGAGGAAGAGGAAGAAGAAGAAGTCGATGTGGATGAAGTTCTCTTCTGTGAAGATGATGCAGCTGAAAGAAGCCGAGTGGCTGGGCTGATGAAAGAAGAAGTGGGAAAATACGAAGCCAAAATAGGGTGGAGGAAGAAGATGAACAACGAAAGCGGTGAGAAAGACGGCGCGTTTGCTCATTATTCGTTCTCTTCTTTGAATTCTTTTGCTTCTTCTTCTGCTTTTTCTGCTTCTTCTTCTTCTTCTTCCATTTCATATCCTTCTTCTTCTCCTTCTTTCCCTCCTTCCGCTTCTCCAACTTTCTCCTCTTCGTCTTCTCCTTCGTCTTCCCCTTGTTCTTCTTCCTCTTCCTTCTCTTCCTCCTCTTCTTCTCAATCTTCTTCTTCTTCTTCTTCTTCTTCCTCCTCCTCTTCTTCTCTTCCCTTCTCCAAAACTTCCCTCCCAATCTCCTTGCCCACCCCTGCCCCTCACATCGAGAGTGGCTTTCTGGACATTGCTTCTCCTTTAGTTTCTTCCATCTCTTCTCCTCTTTCTTCCCCTTTGAACGGCAAACGAAGCACTTCTGCTGGAACTGTGGTGTATCCTGGTGTTAGTTCTTCTTCTTCTTCTTCTTTTAGTTCTTCTTCTCCACTTAATTCTTCTTCTTCTTCTCCACTTTCTTCTTCTTCCTCTTCTTCCTCTTCATCCTTATACAGTTCCTACTCATCCGATCCTCAATCTTCTCTTCCTTCTTCTCCTCTTTTCCAACAAAACAACCAACAAAACAACCAACAAAACAATCAAAACAACCAACAAAATAACTTTCAATTACTTCATCTTCATCCTTCTCCTTCTTCTTCTTCTTCTTCTTCTCGTTCTTCTCAAAGTTCACTCACGTTATCTTCCTCTTTCTCCTCAAAATTCAACAAATTCAGTTTGAAAAGACGGAATTCTCAACATCTTCATCTTCATCTTCATCATCATCGTCCTCTTCTGAGAAGATTGGGAAGTTCTCTTTCTCTCCACACGATCTCACCTATTGCCATTGCCATTGATGTGGAAGAGGAAGAGGAAGAAGAAGAAGATGTTGATGCGAATGAAAATAATAATAATAATGCTAATTCTGAATCTAATATTAATGTTAATGTTCATGTTCATGTTGATGATGATGCTTCATTAAAGAACAATGAAAAAGAATTCAGTTATGCTTCTTCGAATGCTGCTAATTCTTCAACGACGTCTATTGCTTCGTCACCTATCCCTGATTCGCCTTCATTTTCTCCCTCTTTTTCTCCTTCTCCTTCACCTTCTCCCTCTCTTCCTTCTTCTTCTTCTTCTTCTTCTTCTCTTCATCCTTCTTCTCCTCTTTCTCTCTCTCATTCTTCTTCTCGTTCTTCTTCTTCTCATTCTCCCTCTTCTTCTTCTTCTCAATCCCGTCACAACCACAAAAGATTCCCAACCTTCATCTTTCCTGAAGACATTCCTGATTTCATCCAATCTCTTTCGGATTCTTCTTATTTCACTCAACATTCTCCTCTCATTAATCATTCTTCTTCTTCTTCTTCTTCTTCCTCTTCTTCCTCTTCCTCTTCTTCCTCTTCTTCTTCTTCTTCTTCTTCTTCTTCTTCTTCTTCCTCTTCTTCTTCTTCTTCTTCTTCTTCTTTTCAGTTAAATTCTAATGAAATATCTTCTAATCAATTGAATAATAATCGATCTTTGACTCAATCATCCAGTTTATTCTCTAAAATTCAACAAGAAAATCAAAAAGAACAAGAAAATATTCAAAATATTCAACAAATCCATCAAATCCATCAAAATCTACAACAAAATCAACAAAATCAACCAGAAAATCAGTCAGAAAACAAACAAGATAATCTTCAACATCTTTCAGTGCTAACACAAACACCACCATTGGCTTCCTCACCTGAAACAAATGCATCTTCTAACAAGAATTCATTGAACGAGGATAAAAACATTGAAAACATAGAAAAAACAGAAAATGGAGAAGGGAAGAGAAAAGGAGGAGAAGGAGAAGAAAAAGAAGAAGAAGATATTCATTTAAATAATCAAAACGATAAAATAAAAGCCAATGAAATATCCAATTCCATTGTTTTAACTTCATCATCTCCATCTTCAACTCAACTTCAGCCTCTTCCTCTTCCTCTTTCTCGTTCATCATCCAAACTCAACAATCATAAACATCAACATCATCAACATCACCAACAATCTTCTTTCTCTCAATCTTCTCCTTATTCTTCCCCTTTCACTTCCATTTTGTCTTCTTCACATTCTTTTGATGCTCTTCTTCTTTCTCGCCCGGCCTTCCCAATTTCTTTGGGAAAACTAACTTCTTCTTCTTCCTCTTCCTCTTCCTCCTCCTCTTCTTTGAATTCATCTTCTTCCTCTACCTCTTCTTCTTCTGCATCATCCAATTCATTGAATGCTTTAGAACCATGTGAATCTACAAACACACAACCATCATCATCATCATCATCTTCTTCTTCTTCTCCTTCTTCTCCTCTTCAAAACACACAAAATTCATCAGAAACACCATCATCTTCTTTGAATTCTTCCTCTTCTTCCTCTTCTTCTCCTTCATTCTCTTCATCCTCCTCCTCTTCTTCTTCTCCCGTCTCATCCTCAACAGCCACAGAAATAGAGACAGAAGCTGTTGATGTTGATCCTCTTACTGGCTTTGAGATTAGCTCATCATCATCATCATCTTCTTCTTCTCATTCACCAAATCAACCACAATCAAACTTCAAACACCATTTCACACACTCATCCAATGCACTTGTTCCTTCACCTTTCCACACACCTTCTCCTTCTGCTGCTCACTCATTCAATCCCGTTTTTCCTTCTTCTTCTTCTTCTTCTTCTTCAATTTCGTCCTCTTCCTCTTCTCCTTCTCCCTCTCCTTCTTCCTCTTCCTCTTCCTCTTCCTCTTCCTCTTCCTCTTCCTCTTCCTCTTCCTCTTCCTCTTCCTCATCATCATCATCATCATCACTTCCTTCAACCAAACGCATTTCAGTCCGCCCAATTCCATTCACTTTGCACACAAATGCAAAAAGCTTCCAAATGGAGCCATTGTTTGAGCCGATGGAGAAAGACACAGGAGATGCGGAGGAGGTTGATAGCGAGGAGGAAGAAAAGGAGAAAGAGAAAGAGAAAGAGAAAGAAAAAAGAGAAAGAGGAGGAAGATATGAAATGGAAGCAGAAAAAGAGAAAGAGAAAGAGAAAGAAAAAGAGAAAGAGAAAAGAAATGAAGAACTGAAAAAGCAAAAAGGAAGCATTCGAATCAGAAGTTCCAGCGACAATTTTGATTCGAAATCGAGAAAGTCCTTATTCTCAAAGCCGAAACAGGAAAAGAACAGCAAAATTGGAGGCAAAGGAAGTAAAAACGAAGGAAAACAAAGTCTTTTCGCAGAAGACGACGAAGAAGATATTAACGATGAACCTGAAGCAAGCAATTCCAAGAATCAAAAAACAAAGGGAGATAAAAAGAAGTCGAAGGAGGTTAAAGACGTAGGGAACTACGAAGAAGATGAAGATGATGACGACGATCCATTTGTGATTGTTGACATAGGCGATGAAGACGATATAGCCTCAGGCCCTCTTATGCAACACGTGGAGAAATCAAATGAAACACCCGAAAAGAGCAAAGAAGACAAAAAGAAAGAAGAAACCGGGAGAAGAGACGAAGAGAAGCGAACCGCACCCACACCTCCTCCTTCGATTACTTCTCCCACTGGAAAAGATGCAGTGAAAGCATCAATTGTCACATCCCTTTCAGCTGCCTCTGGCTCAGCCACGGGCTCCACATCATCCTCCGTCTTGGCAGCCACAGCATCTGCCACAGCCACCCAACAGTCTGAGAATGGAGTGCTAAAACAAACTATCCCAGACATCCAGGCATCGTCCTATTCGACGCTGTCGTTTGCTTCCAGTTCGAATGCACTTTCAGTTGCTTCTGGCTCTTCTTCCTTTTCTTCTTCTTCTTCTTCCACTTTTGGTTCTTTTGGTGATGCTTATGATAGGAACACATTTTCATCAATGGCAGCTCCATCATTTGCAGAGGAAGAAGACCCTACACAATACTTCATTCGGAAATGGCTGTGGGATGTGCTGATGCCAACAGAAGAGACAGAAGATGATTGTTATGCTACTTGTTGCAATGAAGGAAATGGTGAATGCTACAGAGCATGTGAGTGTGGAGAAGAGGGTAATCACAACTTTGATGCTGGAGAGAAGCAGGATTCAATAGGGTTATCAAATTCTTCTTCTTCCTCTTCCTCTTCTTCTTCTCCTTCTGTTCGTATTCCTCTTCTCAGCGAAAAGCAGCGGATGCTTCTGAAGGACACATTTGTGCCGTATCCGATGCAGATGCTGGGCATCACCCCATTCCAGCTGAACATTCTGTCTATTTTGGGGCAGATGGACACTGCGGACCTTGTCTTGTGCTTCAATCACCGCCCAATTCTTCTTCATTCTTCTCTCCTGCTGTCTCGGTTCATCCCCCATTTTTGCCAGCCCCCGTCTTTGGCTGCTTCTTCCTCTTCATCCTCTTCTTTGTTTGTTCTAACACACAGACACGATCCATCGCCCCTCAACAGCATCGTTGCTCGCTTCAAGATGCTTGCAGTGAGTGGCATAGAATGCACAGATCCAGCCATTCACAAGCTGTTGCATGAAGCTGAGGCAGTTGTGAAGGAGAGAAGGAAGAGGTGGAACGAAGAACTCGAACAGATTGAGAAGAATGCAGAAAAGAATGCAGGCTTTTCCGAAGAAGGTGGATGGATACAAGTGGAAAAAGAAGACAAAAAAGAAGACGAGAAAAAGGAGAATGATATGCCACATGTTCTGGATGCTGAGTTTGCATCTAGCACTTCTTCTGCTTCTTCTGCTTCTATTTCTTCTTCATCTTATCCATTGACCTCGGCAAAAGCATTATCTTCTTCACTTCCGCGTTCTGTTCATTTCTGGCGAGGAGATTTTGGCATGCCGCTGTCAGAAGATGCGATGGCGGTGCTGCTTGGTTATGTTTACTCTGATTGTCTGCTTCATCCAGCCATTTTGCCCAAGTTGCAAACAGAAGAACACATTGTGCATTTGATTAGGAACTATATCAACAACAGATGGCCATCTGATGATGATGATGATGAAAAAGAAGATGATGTTTCTTCATTTTGTGATGATGGTAAAAATGGCAATAATAGCAACGACGCTGGAAATGAAGGAACTGAAAGAAAAGAAGAGAGAGAGAAACTTGGAATGCAAAAGCAGATGAATGAAGAGAGGCTCAATGAAATTGTTGATGATTCTTTGAAAGATGAGAGTGAGAAACAAGATGGACAAAAAGGAAACGATGCTAAAGCGGCTGTTGACGAATACAAGACTGTTCTTTTAACAAAGAAAAAATCTTCTGATTTATCATCAGTTCCCATTGATAGCGAAGAAGAAGATGATGATCTGGATTCAGATTGCAGCGAATTAGCAGAAGACGATTTCAATCCGTGCGAAGTGCTGATGACTGATTTCTTCCAGAACAAAATTGAGGCTGATCTTTCCTATGACGTTCGGATGGGGCTTACTCTTATTCAGTGGATAGTCAACCATCTCAATGCTTCGTCATTGTTCAGTTATGTTGCCTCTCAGAAATCACTAATTGTGCAGATGCTGCATTCATTATACACTTCTCATGAGTTGAAGCCTTCTCATTCATCACAATCACAGGCATTTAATGACTCAAGCACTCACTTTAGTTCTTCTTCCGAATCATCATCTGTGACGCAATCTCAACTTCTTGCTGCTTTGCTCAGCCTAAACATTCCGCCACCTTTCACACTTGTTGATTGCAACACATCTCATTCAAATTCTTCTTCTTCTTCTTCTTCATCTTCCCTAAAAGACATATCAAATTCATTACAAGGAACATCATCAGCATCCAGACAAACAACACGAGCAGAGCAAAACTATTCATTTACTTCTACCCCTTCACCACTCTTGTCTATCACTCCACCACTTCATGTTCTCATCCAGCTGCATGGCATTGGAGATTTGCGATCTTTCCCTCGCTTGAGAGTTCTCTGCTATCAGCAGATATGCGATGCCATCGAAACATCAGATGTTGCTGAAGTCCTGTCGCTGTGCAAAAATTACAAACAAAAGAAACTGGAGAAGGTTTTTGAAGGATTTATGAAGGCTGCACAAAAAATGGGGCTTGTGAATTCTTAGAGAAAGATATTGAAATGTGGAATAATGGTTTTCAAATGTAATATTGAAAAATTTTTAACACTATCCATTTTTAAATTGAAGAAATTGAAAAGTTTTCACACAAAAACGATATAAACGAAAAACTGGACAATCAACCTTTCTTTTCAACAATTTTGCATCTATCAATTTGTCATCTGCTCATAGCTGTATTTTTATTTTAATTTTTATTTAATTTTATTCTATTTTTGACTTTCTCGGTGTTTTATTCAAATGGCTTAACACTAATAATTTATTAGTTATTAATTTATTTGTTGTTTCAAGCCTTTTCGCAAATAAAAAAAAAACAGAAAAAAGTTTCTAAAAAAAAAAAAAGAGTAGAGATATATTTTTGTGGTCAAGATGAAATATGCACCCTGTGTTTTTCCAAAAATCACGTGTTTCTGAAAACACGAATTTGTGTTTTTTGCTCCACAAATGGAAATGCTGTGGAGAAGCGTGTAAATCCTCAAGAATTGAGTGTTTTGCTCTTCGGCAATCACTCAATGCTTTGATCCTGAAAGTTTTCTTCATCCAACAATATTCATTTCCGAATCGCTGGTTCATTAAAACATCCCAAATACAAAAAAATATCAGAATTGACAGATCATTTGAAACCTAACAGAAAATAGGGCATAGCCTCCAAAAGTTCATGAGGTGAGTAATTTCCAAAAAAAAAAATTAAAAAATAAAAAATAAAAATAAAAATAAAAATAAAAATAAAAAAATAAAAATTGAAAAACAAAATAAAATGGAAGAAACAACCACTCTTTCACATCAGCTGCTCAGAAGTCGCTCCCAACAAACTTTTCCCACCCCTGTGGCTCCTCCCTCTCGTCCAATGTTCCGCCACAGCTCCATTCTCCTGCCTCCCAAATAATCATCCATCCCATCCCTTCAAATCCTTCACCCTCCTTCGCCACTCATTCACCAAACACCAATCAAAGAATATTCTCATCTTCATTTCTCCTTCCTCTGCTTTTCATCACCGTCTTTCAGAAGCCCCAACGCTTATCATCCTCCCATTTCTGTGCATGTGCTGCCGCTGTCGCAGCTGCTGCTGCAAATACCCCCACTTCCATAGAACACATCGCTCCCCTCATACAGCCCAATCGCGTCTGTCGCTGTCACCATCGTTGCTCCCGATGGGAAATACCCAAAAAACTCTCGCTTCAGCCTCCCCAGCTCTGGCCGCTCCCTGCCCTTCTGCAGTACACACTCCTTCACACATCCCGACAGCCTCGACCCCTCCATCATCTCCATGCTTGGCCTCGCCCCTTCAACAATCAGCTCCCCTGCCCCCGACCCGTCATACTCCCCAAACGGCATCTTCAGCGTCACACACTCCCACACCATCATCCCAATCGAAAACACCACTGTCTTCTTCGTCGCATGCTTCTTCGCTCCACTCACCAGCTCCGGCGCCTTCCACCGAAGGCACTCTTTTTTGAATTCGTCCTCATCCTCAAATGCTGACGAGGGCAGAGAGTCCTCCTCATCATCACTGGCAGATGTCACAACAGTCCTTGATGATGAGATGGACGATGAATCCGAGTCTGTCGAGCAGTCTGAGTGCATCGCAATGCAGATCACCATGTGCTCTGAGAACAGCACAATGTGCGGGCTCAGGCCATCCAGCGATTGAAGCGCCACTTTGAGCTCGTCAAAGCAATGAAGCACCCCGTTCGCCACCCAGAACATGATCTGAGCAGCTGTCACCTCCCGCTCCTCCAGTGTGCCTATCGCCATCTCTTTCTTCTCGTTCCTTCCATGAAGCAGCATGAACAGCGAATCCCTCAGATCCACAATCAGCTTTTCATGTGGAGATGAGCAGGCCATTGCATCCACCAGATTCGACATCGATGAGGTGGTTGGACACAGACACTCTGATCGAACAAATGTTGAATCCGAATCAGTCGTTGAACTGGTTGAGGTGGATGAGATGGATGGTGATGGTGTTCTCTTTCTTGTCTCTTCCTCATCATCAACCTTCTCCAGCACCCATTCGGGGATCTTGTCTGAATCTCTTCCCAAAATATATTCAGTTGAGCCACTCTCGGACAGAAGATGCTCAGATGACTCCGAGTGTCCCAAGCTTTTCTCATACACCCTCTTCTTTATCCTCTCTTCATTCTTCTTCTCTGCCTCTCTCTCAGCTCTCCTCCACTGCTCCTCAGGTGACATCTCCATTGTCACCATCTCAAATGCCTTCGGATCTTTTCTGATATTATCATTCACAATCTCTCTCAGATCTTCAGCTTCATTCTTTGCTTTCCTCCATCGAACAATAAATGCAACTGCAACAATAAGAACAATCAGTAAAATAACAACAAGAACAATTACAATGATTGGCCAAAACGATTTCCCTTCTTTTCCTCCTTCAACAAGTTTTCCATCTCCCCTTGTTTGAGGTTCACTTCTGTTCTTCAGAACGAACAGATCCGTTTCTGCATTCTTTTCTCCAAATATGATCGCTGCTGCCACTTCCGACTCATCGGGTGAAGAAGTGACCATCGCAGACGAAATCGACGAGTGCACTTCTGTTTCTGATGCAAAATCGCCCTCCGAAAACTCCCACTTCTCGATCAGCTTTGTGCTTCCCATTCTTGCCACTATCTCAAACCCCAGCTTGCACGGAATGAAAAGCGCCCCTCGGAAGCTCAGACTCATCACAGCCCCTTCCTCTGCCATGCTCACTGAATCCAGAACAGGAATAAACAGCACAGACTTCAGCCCTTCCAGCATCCCTTCCGCCTTGCACCCCTTGTTCAGCATCCACAACGAGCTGTTTTCTTTCGCTCCATCTCCGCCCTTCAGGCTCACAACATTCACTGTCGCATCATCGCTGCAAACAATGTTCCTTCGAATCGATGGATATTTCCCTATCACTGGATTGTTGTTCATGAACCTTCCTTCTTCAATCATAACCTGCCCTCCTGAAATAGACAAACCTCCTTCACTTGAATTCTCTATGGTTGTGTCTTTCATGCTTGCAACTGTGCCCTTCATATCAACAAGTGATCCATCCCATTCACATATATCTTCTCCTTCATCATTCACAGTTTCATCAAAGGATTGCATATTCACTCCAAACCTGCACAAATTCATTGACACATTTCGGCAGGCGCTCATCATCACCAAACTTCCTCTTTCAGCAGATGATGAACATGACACAAACGAGCTGTTCTCAATCTTCACAAAGCTGTCTTTCAACCTATCACAGGCAATGACTGAGGAAATCAACCCAACGCTAATATTCTCGCACACCAATTGGCTTATCTCTATCTCATTTCTTTCTTCCTCATCTCCATTTCTATTCGCATCACTTGAATACACTTGAATGGCAGATTCTTCGCTGATCATAACATTGCTCATTTCCATTTTTTCAAGAGTCACTTTTCCATGACTGCTCAGACATATCAATCTCTTTCTGCAACTCACATCCTGAATTGAAATAGATGAACACTTCAGACAAGCATTTGACTCCACAACAATTAACTGACTGACTGCTGAAACATGAGAAATGTTCACTTCTTCCATTGATAAGCTTCCATTTCCAGTGACCAACAGCAGAATTAACAACAAATCTGATTCATCATTTCTTGTTGTTTCTTCACATGAAAATGAACATGAAACAATCTGAACCGCTCCTGCTTCACTTCGAAGAAATGAACCATGCGCCATCGCATACGAACTCTCAAATAAAACAAACAGACGAGTCAAAAGCACTTTGTCGGCGCAGCTCAATAGGCTCTCGGCTGATTCATGAATTCCTGAAGTCACTCCGACTTTGGCATGCTGCTCTGAACGGGATGAAATGGTCACATTGCATAACTCCAGCTCAGCCGATATTCGCCCTTCTTCGATTATCACAAGTTGGCTGTTGAACTCATATGACAAATGCTGCAGACCGTACTCCAATGTGGCACATGGCTGCTTTTGTGTGCCACAGTTCTTCGAGTCTTCGCTGCCTTTGGAGATATTTGACGTGACAAAAATAACATCATTTTGATATGTGACAATGAACTCGATCAGATTCATCGGCTCATCCACAAACTCTGTCTCATCCACTCCATATATCGCATTGTATCTGTTGTATGATCCTTCTCTCAGATCCAGATTGAACTGTGTTTCATTGATCTGCTTCTTGATATCCACACACTTCACAAACAAATCCCGCCCAACACGCGCAACATTGGAATCAAATCCATCCTTCACAAATCGCATGTTCAGATCCCCAGAAACAGCTGCATCCACACAAATCCCTCCTCCTCTGCCTTTGGCTGTCGAGCATCCGCATTGGCTCAGCGTGCTCTCTTCTATCCTCAGACTTCCCTCGCTCTTCAACACAAACAGAATGGCTCCTCCTTCTTCACTGTTTGAGCTTCTGCATTCATCAAACACACTTCTGTTCACCACAAGCTTCAAACTTTCCTTATTTGCACTCGAATCAATCACACATGCCCCTCCCACATCTTTCTTCACATCTTTCACATGGCATTTCTCCAGCAATAGAGTTGGAGTGCTTTTCATTGATTTTGCTTGCTCATGATTGCTCCTGCTTGCTCCCTCAACTTCGATCACACTTCCTTCGTTCAGACTCAATCCTTTTATCACAAGCTCCTCAATCCTGCTTTCACATCTCTCTGAAACAACAAGAAGACTTCTCTCACAATTCAAATTCGAAACATCAAAATTCGTTATCTCCAAGACTCCTTCTCTCACACAGACAAATGACACAAGCATCTGAATCCTCTTTTCTGCCAATCCTTCAATTGAACAGTTCACCAGGCTCAAGCTCCCATTCTCGCTCAAAATCACTGCCTTCTCTTCATTGTCATATTCCCCTTCCATTTCAAACTCGACTCGAGCAATCCTTGCTGTGTTTTTGTTCCAAAGGCACGCTTTTCTGCTCTCATTCACATCGTTTTCAATCACCATCTTCACCTTCGATACCTCGTCTCCCACAGGATTCCATGCTTCGATCGAGCAATCAGTCATCTCAAACACCTCATTCAGCTCAACTTTCCCCAAAATAAATATCCAACGCTTATCTGTCCCTTCGCTCATCTGCCTAACACCTTTCCGCCAACTCTGATAAGGATCTTCAGCTGAGCCACATCGAGCCACATCATGCCCTTCATCTGACACATATATCCTTTCGCTTCTGTATCCCACAACAAATCTGAACAAATCTGTTTCATTGAACACCTTGTCACTTCCAACAAACCCATTTGCATTGCTCTTCAGTGGTTCAAAGTCAAAATCAAAAGTGTCTGTTGTCACAGTGCTGTTCAGATCAAACGATTCAACAAACAGATTTTCTCCAACATCTGCCTTGTTCCCTTCAAAGATAACAGTACTGAATAAGACAGATCCAGCAATTTTGGACTTCTTGCAATCAATGAACAATCCGCCTCCCCTGCCTCTTTCAGTTAAGCATTCACATTTTTGAATTGCGCAGTTCTTGACTTGCAGTTCTGCTTCATTTTCAAGAATAACATTCGCCAATCCCCCTTTTCCATTTTGTGCTGAGGCCACTGCCTGAAACGAGCAATTATTCATATTCACTGTTCCAGTCAATTTCAGTGGTTGAGAACCAAAAACCATCTGCCCTTTGAAACTGCACCGGTCCAAAGTCACTTCTCCTCCATTCATTTCCAACAAGACAAACTCGACAGTCTCTTGTTGAGAACATTCAAATATGCAATTGCTCATCTTCATGTCACCATTTGTGGACTCAGACAAAATAAGCGCTTTCACTCCATTTCTCAGTGAATGCGGAAATGCAAAGTCGACAAAGACAAACTCTGATTTCTTGCTGTTCACAATAGCCCCATCCCCATTGAATTCACAATTTTCTTCAAACAGCAAAGAAGAATGCACCTCATCTTGTGCTGATCGAATCCTAATTCCTGACACATCACTCCCATCTTTCACATGAGCCTTCTCCAAAATAACAATCTCTGAGTTATCCTTTCCAGATTTGATGTTCTGGACACCCCGCCATAGTGTTTGACATGAATGCTCTTCCAACCCACATCCAATTGCATCATATCCTTCAACTGACAAATATACACATTCTGTATGCAGTTGAACAAGAAACAATCTCAAATTGACTGGATCAAAATAATGTGATTCATCACTTCCCCACAAATCAGCTCTATTTCCTTCTTCTTCATTTTCTGCCACAAAACAAAATCGAATGGGAGACACACTTATGTTCAATGCCTTGCAGAAAACAAACATGTCCTTCCCTTCTCGCGCACTATTCTCTGAGAACAACAAATCTTCAAACACGAAATTGTCAGTCGAATCGTTTCCGATGTGAAGATACACTCCTCCTCCTCTCCCATCTTCACCATCAACACAAAAATTCCTCATTGTGGAGTTTTTCATCAACAACTTATCATTTCCTCCCAGTTCACACCACATCATCCCCCCATTCGCCACACTCACTCCACACCCTTCAAAACAGCTTTCATTCGCTATTTCCACATTTCCTGCCTTTTTCGCTTCCAACAAATGACCATTTTCAATGCTGCACCCACTTGCTCTAACATTGCTCCAAACTATTTCTGCTCCTTCTCCTCCACATATCAAACTCTTTCCTTCTGTCGAAACACCTTTGATTTCCACTTCAGACAAACTGATCACTCCTCTTTCCACATCAGCAATTCCCTTTCCCATTTGAAAGCCAATCCCAACAACACTCACTGACTTCATTTCCAGCTTTCCGTCTGTTTCTTTCACAATCCAAACACAACTTTCCTTTTCAATCATGCTCTCTATTCCATTCTCAACCCCAAACACACACTCACTTATCAGACACTGCCCTCCTTCTATTTTCAGAAGCTCTTCATAACCAGCTGTTGTGGGAGATGCTGGAAGCTCAAATGCCAAGCTCCGTATGCTCAAGAAAATGGGGCTGCTGACCAATGTTATATGACCGCCTCCTCCAACTCCAATAATCGGCTTTGTGAGGCCTCTTCCCTGAATTGCCAACGATGCATTCCTTGCGATATCTGCATCCAAAGTTGTGTTTCCAATCACCCTGATTGTCGAGTGCGAGTCATTCATCAATGAAAAGGCATATCCAACATCCTTGCACGGTGTTTCTTCGAACCCACACTCCTCTTTGTTCACTTTTGCTCCATCCACAAACATTATCTTTGGAGATTCAGGAAACAATATCACCAGTATCGACACATTTATCGCTGGGGAAACTGAGCCATCATACACCCAAAATCGTTCTCTCTCATCTTCTTCATTCACCGATCCTTCCCAAAGAATTTCATTCAGCATCCTCCTCACATCCTCACACACAACATACACATCCCTTCCCAGCAATGCTTTGTTCTCACCAAATCTGTTCTTTTGCATCGAATAGCTCAAATCAGTATCCTCAAACTCCAAAAACATCCCTCCACCATATCCTCCTGATTCACTCACCTCATTGAATTTCACACTGTTCCCTTCAAACTTCAGTGTTCCTCCTTTCTCCACATGCACCACCAATCCTCCACCTTTTGCTCCTTCTTCAGCACAGACAATTGCCTCAAATGCACATTCCTTCATCTCAACCACTTTCCCTTCCCCAGCCCTCCCCACAACTCCTCCTCCACTCCCAACCTCTCTGCTCACTGCGGTCACACTGTTGTTCTGCAGCTGAATTCCACACGAACAATCAAAACACAGCACTGCTCCATTCTTCATGTCTGCTCCTTTTTCACTCGAATTCACAATACTGACTGAACCTCCTGAATTCACATGGATAAGCCCACAAACATCTTCTCCATTAACACCCTCCAATTCCATTCCATTTAACTGAGCACTTGCCCCATTTCCCTGAATCACAAAAAAGCTATTTGTGCTGAATTTCATATCCCTCACTTTCACTCCAACCAAACTGGATTCTCCTCCAACAACTTTCACGAGCGAGAAACTGACAACGTTCGTTCTGGATATGAACGAAACATTGTTCATCACAAGCGATGAACTGAAACACACAAACAGCGCACTTTTTCTGTCTGGCATCGAGGATGGAACACTGAACATCATTTTCCCAAATGTTGTTGCTGAACGCGTTTCAATAAATCCTTCTCCATTGATACTCCCGTTACTCGCAATCGCAACCTCCACCCCAATCTCTTCCACATCTATCTTCATCTCTTGCTCTTCAATCTTCAGCTGGTTCGTGATTTCATATTGCGGAAGCAACCGTATTATTGCACTGCCTTGACCAAAAATTGTTTTCCCAGTAAACAACACATCTGCACACGGATAATCAGAAAATCCACACAATTTCCCATTTATTCCATCATTTCCAACAAATGCAGGACTCGAAAAGTTCCGAAACAGCAGCACCAACGGAATTGCTTGGAACTTGTTTCCACTTTCAAAGCCCATCATATCCTTCAAGTTTGGCATTTCTTCTTCGCTCTTGGCAAACGAAAAATCGAACGCAGTGTCTGCTGCAATCTTCTTCAGCTCATTCGCTTCCACAAAAATATTGTTCCCTCCATTGTCTGCCCCGTTACTTTCTTCTCCCAGGCCAAATGAAATACTTCGCAAGATCACATCATATGCTTCTTCCACAATTCTCACAAAAACTCCTCCCCCATATCCTCTTCCTTCTTTTTCTTCGCTCAAATCGCGAGCATTACACTTCTTTATATCCATTCTCTCCCCTTCTTCTCCAATTCGCAGCATTCCTTCTCCACTCAAAGTCACCATCATTCCACCACCACACCCATCATTCGCAGAGCAATCATCAAAAGTGCTGTTTCTCACAACAACACTGTTTTCATCACCAATATTTCCGTTTATGGCGCTTCCATTCTGCATGCTCACACAAATACCACAAAACGAACAATCCTCAACAGTCAATGTCTTTCCATTCACATCGCAGATCATCCCTCCTCCTGATGCTCTCTCTCTCTTCCCACTCATTGTTGTTTTTGCCAATGTCAGTATCCCTGACGAATGCAATTCAATTACACTCACTTCTCCATTCGTAATAACTCCATTCAAAACACTTTCATTCATATTGCATACAGCTTCTTCTTCAATCCTCATCAATGGATGCAATCGAAACTCCACTTCATTCACACTTAACTCACATATCTCCATCTTTCCTCCAACACAAAGCACAAGCCCAACGCTCACAAAGGATGCAAATCTCGCTGAATATTGGCAGTTTGTGAGGTTCAGTGTTTCAGCACTCATCTTCATCAGCCATTCTCTTCCATCAAAGCGCAAGCACTTTGATTTAAAAGAAAACATTCTCTCACTTCCTTCTCTTCTATTTACGAGAGAGATCATCACTTAAGGGTCAGTCACGATCACTGATCTAAAAATGATGATCCCTAACAATCCTCTGGGAACAGGACTTGCGGCCGAACCGAGCGCAGCTGCGCTGCCTGGTGGTCCAACAAGCGGGTTTCCGACATTTCCCGGACCCTTTTCCGCTTCCCAACCTTCTTCTATTTCATCCTCACTCTCCCCACCTTCTACCACCCTTGGCGAAGAAAAAGAAGAAGAAATTACACTGGAAAATTCGTTTCTTAAAATATTTGGTAGAGCACCGGAATTATCGTTATATGATCTTCCATTACCGGAACAGGAGATAAATGACTTGGTTGCTTCGTTGAAGACAGAAGACTTATCCCCTTTCCTCCCTAATGCGCCTCCACCTTTTGTAAGGACTACCAGTCCGTACAAAGACGCCTTAGATCAAGCAGGAGAAAGATGTGAGACGTTTCTTTACCCCGCAATGAAACTTATTTTATTTGCCCATACGAAAACAAAAGATGATGAAGCTCAGAGTGCCGTAGCGCAAGCATGTTTACTGCTTGCACAAGCCTTGAAAGAAGCCAGAAACGCTCGCATCCAAGCGAGATTTGGATTTACCGAAGCAGCGAGAATGAAAGAGGATTCAGCATCACCGCTCCTAACGAAAAGGCAAAGTGATTTATTGGAAGAGGTCAGGAAAACCTCACAATCAACAGCGAAAAGATGGACTTCGTTCTCATTTAATTCCAAATCCTTTGGCAAAAGCAGATATGGAAAACATGAAAGCTACCAACGCCCTCGGTTTTTTCGTTCGGGTCCCCGGTCGTGGGCAGGGAGAAAAACCTCAAATACATACCGCAGAAGTCCTTCTCAAACGCGATCCAGGGGAACGGGAACCAACTAAGCCAGTCACCTTCAATTGTTGGAGGAAGAACGGAATATTTTCGAGAAGCGTGGAGAATGATAGATGGAGAGAAGTTGGTAAAAAGAGGCGTCATTCCAATTTGGAAAAACAGGATAGCCAGGGAGAAATTACTAAACTCAAAAATGGAAACATACAGCCCCCATCAATCAGGGGAAGCAACCAAAGCGATGGCAAAGCTGATCCAGAATCAGCTCGAAACGAACATAATACAAAAAATACAGAAAAGAAAGGTGAAACATTTAAATCCAGTGTTTGTGATAAAGAAAAAACAAGGGGGATGGAGACAAATTATCGATTGCAGAGCGTTGAACAATGCAACGAAGTCAATCCATTTCAAACTGGAGGATTACAGGTCACTAGAACGAATTATAACAAGAGGAGATTATGCAACAACTTTAGACCTAAGCCAGGCCTACTATTTAGTGAAAGTGGACGACAACTTCAAGCCGTTTCTTGCGTTCGAATTCAACGAAAATTACTACTGTTTCAACGGAATGCCATTTGGATACAAAGATTCTCCAAGAATCTTTACAAAAATCATGAGGAAGGTGATACAATTCATCCGGGAGCAATGGAACGTAAGAGCAATCGCGTACCTCGACGATATTATTCTTCTTCACCAAGACCAAAAGAAATTAAAATGGATAACTCAGAAAGTCGTTTCTCTTTTCGAAAGCCTTGGTCTTCTGGTAAACACAGAAAAGAGTCATTTGATTCCCTCACAAACTTTCACCTATTTGGGTTTCGAGTGGAACACGCACCAGTTCAATGTAGCTCTGGAAATGATGAGAACGAAAGAACTTATAAAGGAATGTACCAGATGGAGGAGGAGGTCCCTCAGAGCGAAAGAAGTGAGAGTAAGAGACCTTGCAGCGTTCATTGGAAAGCTGAACGCTACAAGGTTCGTGGTTCGAGAAGCTTCTCTGTTTCTCTCAGATCTTTATCGCACTTTAAACAAAATGGTTTCGATGGTAGGATGGAGAGGGAAGATGAGGATCAACCAGTCCATTCTCCCCAATCTAACCAAATGGATATCGAGGTTGAAAACCAACACGCCAAGACAACTATGCCCACTCTTTCTTCCAGATGCAACACTTACGACGGATGCTTCCAGAAAAGCTGTTGGAGCTTATTTAAGAATCGGAAACAGTATTTTGGATTTTCATCGCAGACTCCCCTATTGGCAACGAAATCAAAGTTCAAACTATCGGGAGATGTTCGCAATTTTGTCAGCTCTAACTCACTTCTCCCCAATTCTGTTATCCAATCGCATCCACAAACTACTTATCAGATCGGACAACTCAACATCGGTGTTCAACCTGAACAGGTGGCGGGCAGGAGCGAATTTGAGAAGACTCCTATTGAAGATTTGGAAACAAACGCACACGATGCAGATTCAAGTGAAAGCGCAACACATCCCCGGTCAAAGAAACGAAAGGGCCGATTCTCTTTCCAGGCTAGAAAGGGGAGGCGACTATCAGATAAAGCAAGAATCCTACAAGGAGCTTGTAACGAAGATGAGATTGAACATAACGTTGGACGCTTTCGCCACAAAACAAAACAAGAAAGTGAGCAGATGGTGCGGGCCAGGAAGCCCGATAAACGAAGACGGTCTGCAGCAGCCTTGGCGAGGAGAGACAGTTCTTGCTCATCCTCCAATTCCTCTCATTCTTCCGACAATCAGGAAAATGATTCTCGAACGAGCTCGAGGTCTTCTCCTTCTTCCCGATTGGAAGGGACAAATATGGGAGCCGTTGTTGAAAAGAACGACCCATATAGAATGGATGTGGAAGAGCCAGAGCGAACTTCTTACCCCGGGACCATGGATGAAGAGGATGGATGCTTGCCTGCCACCAGGGAAGCTTCGAGTTGTACTGATGAATCCTTAGCGATCAATGGAGAACACTGGTTCAAAGGAGTTTTGCAAACAAGAGGATTTCCAATGGATATATGTGATCTGTGCAAATCCAGTCTTTCGCCTTCGACGTGGCATGGGTACTTACTCAGTTATGCTCATTTCGGAGACCAGTGGACAAACTGCGGCTATGGTCTTTCTGTTGGAGATTGGTTCAATTGGGTCGTTAGATGTGCCGATGTTTTCCTTAAGCTTTTCAACAAGGGGCTGAAGGAGCAATCCCTTTGTAAAATACGATCTGCCATCTCTCTCATTTCTCAATTATTATTCGAGAGAAGTTTGGGAGATTACCCGCTTATGAAGCTTCTCTTCCGATCATTTAAAAGATTGGAAAGGAGGAAGAAGAAAAATAAGCCTGATATATGGAACCCCAAAATACTTCTTGATTATATATCGGGGCTAGGCGAGAACGCGAACTTATCCTTCACTACTCTCACGAAGAAAACAATTTGTCTTTGCATGCTATTCTCCGCCTGCCGGTTCACCGAGCTCGAGCGGATCAGTCTGAAACATTCTGCAGTGAGAGAAGATTCAATTGCATTGGATACTTCGCTGAAAACAGGACCCGAAAGAACAGACATTATAATACCGTTTCTCACAGATACTCCTTCAATATGTCCTGCCTCAGCAGTGTGTGAATTGTGGTCCAGAATAAGCAAACTTCAAGACAACCCTGACCACTTGTTTATTAACGATCGCACAAAGATTCCACTTTCCGCAAGAGTGCTGAGAAAACTTGTTGCAAATCTCCTTCACGAGACAGGTATACCGAATTATTTTGGTCCTTACTCGATAAAGCATGCTTCAATATCTGCATTGACAATGGCTGGACTACCAATAGCGCAAGTGGCAAAGTTCGCAAGGCTGTCTCCACGAAGCGATACCATTATTAATTACTATTTTCAAAAAGATATCGCCACATCCTGTGCGAAAGTGATTGCAGATCAAGCGGCTATTAATGCAACTTCCTCCCAGACCCAGTCATCACCTTTAAGTCTGCAAACCCTTCGCAAACCAAAAATTACCTTTGATGACAATTCAAGTTCAGAAGATATTGAGGACTCTTCGTCAACTGACGAAGAGCAAGATGAGAGGACTACAGTCTGAACTCAAAGTCTGACAACATCGAGAGCGAAAAAGGAATCAGGATCAGGTTGGAAAAACCTAATCTGCAATATGACAACAAAAGCCAAACGATCTACAACGACGAAGAAGAACCATCAAAGCCAGACTACGTGGAGGAGCCAGACGAGAACAGTCATAAAGAGTATGAAAGAAGGAATTTTCGTGAGAAAAGACTAGTTGGAGAAGTTGTCCAGAAGAAAACAATTGAGATAACAATTAAAACCAGAGCGCAAGCCAAACGTGAGCAACTCGAACAATTGCTGAGGGATGACAAATAAGAGGTCAATCAAATAATAACAACAGCAGAGTATTCTCCCAATTATGGAACTCTCTCGTAAATAGAAGAGAAGGAAGTGAGAGAATGTTTTCTTTTAAATCAAAGTGCTTGCGCTTTGATTGAAAAAGAAAATGTGAATCTCACTTCCTTCTCTTCTTCCCGCCTCGATACACTCCCACCCTTATTATAAACAGATTCTGTTAATGACCCATCTTCCTTCTTCTTCAGGCGTGATATGTAATGAGCGCCATAACATTGTTATGTTTTTTAATGTTTCTATCCTTTTTAGCTATTTCACATCACCGTTGTAATCTATTACTATTTTGCATTTCAGATCAGTTGGGTGACTGACCCTTAAGTGATGATCTCTCTCGTAAATAGAAGAGAAGGAAGTGAGATTCACATTTTCTTTTTCAATTAAGACTCTCTGGAACAACCAAAAAAAGAGACTCAAACAAACAATTTGAACTCGCTTCAATCATAGCACTCTGATTCACTGTTATGTTTTCATACACATCCATCCTCGCCTCCAACTCAGCTCCTCTGAATGTGCTCGATCCACTCGCCAATAACAGTTCTGATCCAAGAATTCCAGATTCACTAATCTTCAAGCTTATTCCACTTGCCTTTTTCCATTGTGCAATCCCGAACTGAACTGTTTCACATGGATACCCTGCATACCCACATCGGGAAAAATCTTTTTTATTTGTCCCACCAACTGCAACTTCTGAAACATCCTCTCGCAAGAATAACACAAGTGGAATCACATACCCTTCATCTTCTTTCTCTGTTCCCGCAATCTCATCTTCTTTCAAAAGATCTGGACCAAATCCAATCCTCATGCTGTCAATCACATTCCCCATTTTTTCTGTCTTCACAAACATGTTTTTCCCACATTTGTTTGCAACACAACCTGCAAATTCAACATTTTTCAGCCGAAAGTCGCCCGTGGATTTCACACAATCCAGCCATATCCCTCCTCCATATCCTCCCTTGTCTCCAATCATTCCAGCTTGGCATCCTTTCAACTTCGCCAATCCTTCGATTCCAACATAAAAGATAGAATCTTTTTCCATCACTATCTTCATTCCTCCTCCATTTCCCTTCTCACAGACCCCATTCATCTCTCCTCCTTCAACCTCAAGTTTCTGGCCTTGTCCAATAACACCCTGAATCGCTCCTCCATCTCCACTTGAAAGCAAGCATCCACTGAATATGGTTCGATTGACAATGCTGTTTCTCGCCTTGTTGATGCTGATTACAGACCCTTTGTTCCTTCCTGTGCTTTCAAACTTCGAGCCACTTATCAGCAATTCTGAATCACTTTCTGCCTTTATCAGACCAGATTCGGAGCTCAACACATCGGTGCAAACAAGATTAACTGCTTTGACTTTTGTGCCCATTTGAGCGCAGATGATCATGGGCTCCTTGAATGCTAGACTATCGACTTCCATATCATTCAATTCAGCTTTTCCATTCTTCACAACAACAAGAGAGTACCCAATCTCCGAAATTGAATTGCTTCCCTTCACAAGTGATGATGATATCTGCAGGCTTCCTTCGACTTCCTCTCCCACAACAAACACTGCCGTTTGCGATGATTGTAGCCATGCCTCCAAGGACAAGCTCACAAGACTAATGCCAACATCACTCATCACCTCAATCACTCCACTCTGCTCGCTCCCATTTCCAACAACACTTATTTCCGATTTTCCATTCACTCCTCTGATGCTGTATTCTTCATTTCCCATCAAACTCAAACACTCTGAAAGGGAATACGACGAAGCAATTGTCAATTTGTGCACTTTTTCCTGTTGAGCGAGAGAAAACTGCATTGTTTTGCACGGATAGTCTTCAAAGCCACACACTCCAACATCCACTCCGTTGCTTCCGACATTTACTCTTTCTCCTCTTTCTCTCAGGCAATAAACAAGCGGGATGACCACCTCTGGTGTTCCTTCATCTGTGCCCATTGCTTCGTCAACAGTGAATAATGTGGAATAATATGCAATTCTTTCTCTTGTGACACTTGCCTTCAGATTTGGAGAATACACATAAAAATCTTTCCCAAACAGCGCACTGTTATTCTCAAACCCTGGATTCGAAATCACAAAATCATCTGCTGCGTTTGTCAGCTTCAGATAGATGCATCCTCCTCTCCCTTTGCCATTTTGCGCATTTCCTTCTCCATCATTGGCCACACAGTTTTTCATTGCTGTTGTCAACCCTTCTTTCCCTATCGACAATTGACTTCCCTCAGCAAGCGTCAAGGAAGCCATCCCTCCATTTCCATTCAAGCATCTGCATCCACTAACCGTTGTGTTTTCCCATTCAAGGCGCTCCTCTCCTTTGAATGCCTTCAATATCAAGGCACCATCTCCAACTTTTCTCACAATCTCTGTGATGTTTCCCCCATGAACACATATCTCTCCACAGTTGCTCGTCGACAAAAGGCAGCAGTCTGAAAAGACAATGTTCTTGACTTCACAATCATCGAGAAAGATTCTGCCTTCGTCAGCACTTAGAAAAGGCCTGTTGAAAATACCATCAGGCGTATCACTTGTGATTACACATTTATCCAGATGCACAAATCCAAACATTCCAGTCACCTGAAAAAGAAATGAATTGATGGAAATGCTTGAGCTGTGAATGAGAGTAAATAACTCCATCTCAAGTGATCCATATTCAACGAAAAACAATGATCCGGATTCTGTGTGACTCGAAATGTTCACTCTGTCCAATCCATCACTCTTCTTCAACAAAACACTTCTTCCGCCTACTTCTATTTCGGTTTCCTCAAAGCATTCGCTTTCCAATCTTATTGAATGGTGCTTGAAACTTACCCACTGATTCATTGCAAAACCAATTGTTCGGCATTCATCATCGGTTCCTCCACAGTCGTTGTGGTCTCCTCCAGACTTCGCTGAATTCACAAGGATTGGATCTGGACTTGCATTTGGGTCTGGAAGCCATTCACTTCTGTCAACATTTGTTGTGACTCTGTTGTTTTTATTCGAACGTGAAAAGGAATATCTGATGCAATCGGAAGTAACTTTGGTGCTATCTGGATTCCAGTAATGAATATCATGTCCTTCATTTGAGTCAGCAGAATTGTTTTGAAAAAAACAATATTTTATGCATAAAATGGATGCGTCCAATGGTATTGATTGCGATATTGCACCTGAATGGCTTTCGGTGTGAGAATTCGAAATTCTGCAATCTGTTGCAAAAGATTTTTCTTTTAAATTGTGTGTGTGAATAGATCCACCATAGACTACTGATTCACAATTTGAAAATGAACTTGAGCATAACTTCAAAATTCCATGTTCGCAATTTAGTGCTCCACAGTAATTATTTGTGTTGCAATTAAAAAACATACATCCATAAATGCTAAACAAACCATAAAATAAACACATAGCCCCTCCAAATGAAACTGATGTCAAATTAACATAACACTTTGAAAAATTTGTGTTCACAATGATGCAGACAAATTGATTGTCATGATATAAGGCTCCTCCTCTTGTGTATGTATTTTTGTCGTTCCTTGTGCTGCAACCTGAAAATGAACAATCTGTCACATTCAGATTGGCTGATCCTTTCACTGAGATTGCTCCTCCATTTCGATCTGAAGAAGAGCAGTTGGTGAATGTGCATCCAACAAACACAATATCTCCAGATATAAATGATGGCAAAGGACTTGTAAAAGGCTGATCTTTGTATGAGTTCTTGGCTTCAGAAAAGGTGGTGTTCATCGAAACAAATCCGCTTCCCCTTTCCGCTCCAACAATCACTCCATCGAACGTGTTGGCACAATAGCAAAAAATACATCCAGAAACAACGTTTTTCTGCAAAGTTTGCTTCAAAATACTTTTTGCTGCAAATGCTGGCTTTTGTCGCGCTGTGATGTTCATGAATTCGCACATGTGAACATCAACTTGTGAAAACAGTTCGCTTCCCACAAATGGAGAGGTGGAGGACACCATAATGTCTGAAAAGATTGAAGAAGCCATTTCAACAAATCCAACATCAATTTTGCTCTTTTCTTGGACCGTTGTTGTTGACACAAGGCATGGGAACGCATTGCAGTTTTCATTATTAATTGCAGAAATGTTGTTCATTGCAACTCCACTTTGGTCACAGCAGATTGGCGAATAATATTCTTTGCTGAACATTTCCAACAGGCAATTCGAAAGAAAAAGAATCGACCTTTCGGCATTAAGTGCTGGCATTCCACTGAAATGAGTTCTTATTGCTATCAGGTGAAAATAGATCGATGAATTTACCAACGTTATGCAAGACTCAAGCTTTGACGAAATTATTGCTTTTTCCAGACAATCATTTTTCCTCTGTTGAATTTCGACAGAATCATTCTTCAAATTTCCTTCATAATCATTTTCATATAAATTATTCTTTTCATCATCGTTCAATTTCGATGGATTGGTTTCCTTCCAGCTCATTTCAGCAAATTTCGAATTATTTTGTCCCTCGAATGCAAACGAATTTGAAAAGACAAAAAATACACAAAACAAAATAGAACATCGAAAAGCATAAGGATGCCACATTTTTCTTGAAGGCAAAGAGTGCAGGACAACTTTTGAAGCAATTTGTTTGACTGATCCTGTGATATATAATATAAAGATTTGAATTCCTGAATACCCTTTATTTAAAAATTGAAGCAATCAAAAAAAAATTATGAAAATAAAGAAAATCTTTGTTAATCCAAAAGAATTTTTCAAAAAATGAATAATACCTGTTTCTCTGCTAAATAAGGCAAATACATCAATTAGAGTGGAATTCTTTACAATTTTTGAACAATCAAGATAAACAAAAATAAAAAGAAAATTCAAAAAATTAAAAAATCCTCCTTTTTTTCCCCTTGCAAAAGCCATAAGAAATGGCAGTTACAGAGAAATTAATATCGTTCGTTCAAACCATTTTTGCTTCAATCTCCCTATGACGAATGAAATTATTTGCATTTTGATAGAAAATAAAAAATAAATAAATAAAATATGAACAATCGATAACAGTTACGAAAAGCATACACAACATTCATTACTAGAGATGAATCATATGAAGGTGAGGAATGTGGACATTCTCATTCCAAAAATTACCAAAAATGAAGCTTTTCGCATTATTTGCTCATAAAATGCTTGAAGAAGAAGTATTTTTTTATTTTTTAATAAACTTCATAATTCCTTTTCTTTTAAAATTATTTATTTGCTCCTTTTGATTCTATATGCTGCAAAAAAACATCAGAAAATTATTCTTTGTGATTCTCCGCATGCAACTTTTGCAAACCCTTCATTATAAGCAGACAAGAACAAAAGATGCTTCTTTCTTCACATGTGAATTGTTTTTCGTCTTTTTAGCCTCGGAATCTTCGATAAATCGTTTTTCTTTGATTGATTTATTTATGTTATGGTGCAACCAAAGATGACTTTATCTTTCAATTGACCAGAAAAAAAACAACGCATGTTATTCATATAGAGTTTATTCATTTCAAAAAAATTTGAAACAAAGATTTTTGAAGAAAATTCATTTTTTTTATTATTTTCCTAAGATTTAGAATATTGTTCCTTCGCCTGACAATGAATATCTTCAAAAATAAATGGGCATTCGTGTTGATTTTGCGAGAACTAATTTGCAAAAATTTTTTTTAAATGCAATTTATAAATCAGTCTATTTCATTCACAAAAAATAATCCATCAGATTCAACATAAAGTGAAAAAAGAAAAAATGTGTTCATAACTCGAAGCATTTCACTTTCTCTCAGAAAATACAGAAAATAAGTACAACCATTAAAAATGAAGGAATCTTTGTGCCACAATGCAAAAAGATTTCATTTCCCTGAACTCAAGACAATTTCAACAAACAATCCTTGAAACGCAAAAACTTCAGCTTTTTCTTTCTTTCTTTCTTTTCTTTTGAAGCAGATATCATGTTGTTGCCCAATAGGAGCTGACGCAATTCAGTTGTCAGATTTCATTTCCGTTTGATCTGGACTGGACTCTGAAGAAGCATTCGAAGAAATCGTTGATGATGATGATTTTGATGCGGGTGCAGACGAAGACGATGGAATCGGATAGTCAAACACAATTGGCGGGTTTGTCGGCTTGTAATCTTCATCCACGCTCGAAGGGTTGATGTAGACTGTCTCTCCATCGAAGCTGATACCATGTCCTTCGTGGAAGTGTCCGCAAACATGAACTTTCGGGTGGATTCGCGTCCGAATCTCTTCCAGCAGATCCACATCCCCTTTGTGCGTGCCTGATGGAATCGTATCGCCTCTGCCCATCGGCGGTCCATGCGTGATGAGGATGTCAATCCCTGCTGGAACTGTCTCCCACTTCTTTTTGCACTCTTCTCCACGAGCCAAGTTGAACGCCCAATCATAAAACCACGCCTGATACGGTGACCCATATATCCGGATCCCTTCGATGCACGTCTCCTTGTCGTGCAAGTACGTGCAGCACCCTTCCAGCTTCGCAATTTCCTCCGAAGGCACAAGCTGCTTTTTGTGCCCAAATCTCTTCCACGACCGCTCATAAAACCCTGGCTCCATCGAGATGTCGTGATTTCCCGCAATCACAACCTTATGCTTAAACGGGACACTTCTCATGAACTCTGCAAAACTGTCGTTCTCTCGGTCTTGCCCTGTCATCGTGAAATCCCCACTGTGAAGAAGCACATCTCCCTCCGGCAGGCCTCCGCTGATGTGCCCGTGCCTCCCGTGTGTGTCTGAAATACACACAAAACGCAGATACCCCTCGGGCTTTGGCTGCTCCTTCGGGTTCTTCACAACATACGGAATTGGCTCCACAAACTTTTCGCGCTTTTCCAAAACGCTCCACGCCAACGATATAACATCATGGCGGAATGACTTCCAGTCCAATTCTTCGTTGATGTCCGGAACCTTCTTTTGAGTTAACTGTGTCTGAATCATCAAATAAAATGAATTATTGAAAACTTATATTTTATTATGGCAAACAATTCATTTGCTTCGATCATCTTTTGAGAAATATGAAACAATTGAATCAATAAAATGTTTAAATTTTGATATGAAAAAAATAAAAGTCTTAAAACTTTACAAATTATTTTCGAAATAATTGTGAATAAAACAAGAAACACAAAAATTATTGATGAAATGAAAAAATTCGAAATGCCAGAAGCGAAGACCAAGAATTAACATTAGAATTAACAAAACAGGAAAAATGTTGCACACAAATAAAGAAAAGAATTCTTTCGAAAAGAAAAGGTTTTAAAAATTAAAATCATAAAAAAATTATTTTCTGCCACGAATTTAATCTGTTGACAACAGGAATAGAAATTCATCTGCTTTATAAATAAATAAATTAAAAAGAAACGCAATTATTTTGATAAACAATTAAACAAAAACCAAAATAAAAATACGAAAATACTGTTTCTAAAAAAACGTACTCTTTGTGAGAAAAGAAAGCAATTAAATTCAATAAAAATAAGTCTAATTGATTTAGTCAAATTTAATAAAAAAGGCAAATAGACATATCTGTGAAAAATGATATGCAAAAGACAAAAAGATAGATAGATAGATAGATAGATAGATAGATAGATAGAGAAAAGATCGAGAAAAGAAAAAGAAAAGAGAAAAGAAAGAGAAAGAGAAAGAGAAGGAGAAGGAAAAAGAGAAAGAGAAAGAGAAAGAGAAAAAGAAAGAGAAAGAGAAAGAGAAAGAATAAATGAATGAAAGATTTGCTTTGAAAGCGACTCAAGGCTCACTAAAGAACCAAAAAATAAACTGAATGTGATACAAACAAGAAAATAAAAACAAAAATAAACAATAAAAATAAAAATAAAATAAAAATAAAAATAAAAACGCTAAGAAAATGGATGTTTGTGGACTGGCATTAAAAATAACAATAGAAACAATAATAATAAAAAAATAATAACAATAATTTGAATGTGAATAGAAAGCTCAAAGCAAACCTGGTGAAAATGCCATTCTGATGGCAGAGACATATATAAGTGAGAAACATAACAATGCATCATACAAACTTGCCAAAATTTTTGATTGAAAAAAAAAAAATAAGAAAATTGAGGAAAAAATGAGAAAAAATAAGAAAAATAAGAAAAATAAGAAAAATAAGAAAAAAAAATAAGAAAAATAGAAGATTGAGAATAAACAAGAAAAATAATAGGAATATCAGAATAGTAAAAATATCATTTCATAACGTGGATTTTATAGCAATCTTTGTAAAGCAGACTGTTCTGAGAGTATTCTTGACGCTTCCATCAAAAGAAATACACACACCCACGTCTGCCTGCTGATGCATTGCTGGCTAAGAGGATAAACAGAAAGTGCATATGACATGATGCCTTTCAGAGTCATATAGAAGTTTGATGATTATGATAATGATTATTATTATTATTATTAAATAATAATTATAATTTTTGTATGTGACAGAAAGAAAGAAAGAGAAAATATTAGTATTTTGTGACCTCAAATGTACATAATAACATGTTCAAGTCTATCTTCATCACTCATTTTCTAAAGCATGTTTATTCTCTTCTCCCCTTCTCCTTTCCTTTCCTTTCCTCCTCTTCTTCTTCCTCCTCCTCCTTTTAATTTTCCCCTTTTCTTTTCATCAATCCATTTCCCCCTCCTCCTCCTCATCATCATCACCTCCTCATCACCTCCTCATCACCTCCTTTTTACTTCGGCTCCATCAGCGCCAGCCTCCTCTTCGCCTCATCCACCCTCATCCTCTCGCTCGGCTTCGTCACCCACATCGCCTCAATCAGCGCCCCCAGCTCAGACGGAATCTGCGCATCCTCAAAGACATACACCCCTCTCTCCACACGCAGCGGAGGGCGCAGCTCCTCATCAACCACACGCCGCATCACATCCGCCCGCTTCATCCCTTTGTACGCCACCGACGACATTGCTATCTCCCACGCAATCACCCCAAACGAGTAGTAGTCTGTGTATCGCCTGTTCTTCACCGTTCCTGTCAGCACTTCAGGCGCCACCGCCGCAATCTTCGACAGCACCACCAGCGCCGGTTGCCTCCCCGACGAAGAGCTGTCGTCGCTATCTGTGTCATCATCGTCGTCGTCATCTTCATCTTCATCATCATCGTCCCCTTTCGCCTGGTTGTGCAATGCCATCCGCAGAGAGCAGCCGAAGCCGCCGATGTGCAGCGTCCAGTTGCGGTCGACGAGGATGTGCGACGAGCGCAGGTCCGCGTGGAACACAGGCTTCGGCTTCTGCTGGTGCAGAAACGTCACCGCGTTCGCGATCGACGAGATGAAGGCGTATTTCGTGTTCCAGTTCAGCTTCGTGCCCGACGCCAGCACCGACTCCAGCGTGCCCCGCTCCATCCATGGCGTCACTATGAACGGCGGCTTCAGTGACGCACCCAGCAGCGAGATGACGTTGTCGTTCCGCACAGACTCCATCACCTGGATCTCCTTCACCAGCTCAACCGTATCTGTGAACGCGTCGTCGAAGCGCTTCAGACACACACGCGCCCCACGCCATTCGGCCGAGTAGACCTTCGAGTTGTTCGTCGTCTTCACCAGCGTCACTTTGGAGAAGTCCCCCCACGCCACAAGCAGGTTCTCGTCGTCCAGCTGCCGCTCTGTCGCCATCAGCTGCTGCTTCGTCGCGGGAGTGACGTTGAACTTCTTCCCTTCGCTTTTCAGCGGAATCTCCCTTGAGTGAGGCGGTGAATTGTATTCGTTTGATGAGGGTGTAGAAGAAGAAGAAGAGCCGAACATAACCATCGTCGAAGGATTCGATTGCTCCCTTGGGTCCTGAAAGCTACTTGAATTTGGTCGTCTTCTTCTGTTTTTATTGAATAAATCATCATCGCTATCATCTTTTTGATTTATCTTATCGTCATCATCGTCGTCGTCATCGTAAATGCTTGAGGAAGAACGAAGACCTGATCTCCTTTGTTGTGAGGCAAGTGGAGATGTTGCAGCACTTCGTCTTTGTGGTGCTGTCATGCCAGAAGAAGAATATGATCTTTGTATTGTATTTTTCCCAGTGCTTAATCGAGATGAATTTGAAACGCTCATTGAACGAGGTCGAGAAGTCGAAGTAGAATAAGAACGTGTAAGTCCCATGCCTGTATTTCTTCCAGAAGAAGGAACTTCACCAGTTGACCGAAGAGCTTCCTCTTCGTTTTTCTTTGCAACTTCCATCTTTAATTCAATCAATCTTTTTTGCGACCTCACTTTTTCGATTTCAGATTCTAGCCATTTTGATCCGTAGCCATCTTCTTTTGCCCGCCACTGCTGCTCCAAAAGATTTGATTCTTTTGTATTCAATTTAGTAAGAATTATTTGATATTCAGCAACAGAATGCCCTGCTGTCATTACAACAGTTTCATTTTTATCTCCATTTTCAGATGATTTAGAAGATGAATTTGGTTTTTCATCGAATTTATCTTCACCTGCCTGAAAGTCAGAAGGATCAGCAATTCTAAAAGGAGATTGACTTGCTGCGACAGATCCACTGGGCCTTGTTTGTGACTTGTTCGAGGTTTTATTGGAATAAGTCGCACTTTTACTTGAGGTGCAGCCCATCAAAAAATAAAAATAAAACGATCAATTACCTTAATAAAAATCGGAAGAATAAATATTTATCTGATTTCGAACGTTTGAATCTTTTGATTAAATTCTTGTCATTTGAATTGTCATAATATGTTATTGATATGTATTATATCAACAACATATATTTTTCTTCTATCTCATTTTTTTGAAATTTGTTCTTTTTTCAGTATAGAATATTTAACAGTTTCTTTTTTTACAAATATCCAAAAACTTTTTTAAGATGGTTCTCTGGAGTATGAAAACTTGTTGTTAAAATGAAGCTGAATTTGAAGGTTTTGGATATTATGTGGAAAACTGGGAAAAAAATGCTCTTCAAACTTTGAATTTTGGTTTAAAGTCTTGTGGTTTATTTAACCGAAAATTAAGAAAATATAAGTGAAAATTTCAAAGTTTATTTTTTCCAATCATATATAATTGTTTCAAGAGTCAACTTTGAATATTGATGTATGAACATCGAGATATTAAAATTCCTTTCAAAGATTCCTTTTTCAAAAGAATAATCACAAGCATCGTTTTTATTTTCTACGATTTTTAATTATTTTAAAAATAATAATTCATCTCCAAAAATATGAAACCTTGAAAAAAATCAACACTCTTTCAAAAGTTATGACTTAAAGAATCTTCACAAAAATATTAATATGTCCCTGTGATATTACGCAATAAAAAATAAATGAAAAAATGGAAAGAATCTTCTTGCATTGAAGAACAAAACTGGAAACAAATGTGATTGTATTCGAAGTTATTATATCCTGTGTTGAAAAAATGAAATAAATGATGCTCGTTCTCAGATATTAGAATCTAAATTATAATGATATTAAAAAAAATAAAGAAATATCAACGAGCAGAAAATTTTTCATGATTTGTGAAAAAAAGCAAATGAAATTGGAGTTTTGATTTTTCATCAGATGTAATAATAAGATGGGGTTATTATTTCTCGTATGAATATTAGCTGAAATTATTAATTTTCTGTTTCTGCATTCTTCAAATTATATGCCTTTCAAATTCTTATTCCTCTTCACATTTCTAGAAATGTTCCGATGGGAGGATTCAAGAAAAAAATCATGATGAGCCTTCCGTTGAAAACGCTCATCATGCAGGTTCCATTGTTAATTCGAATTGTATCCGAATCTGATTTTTATCTGAATGAATCATTCACAACTCCGAAACAGTTGAAACAAGATAAAAAATAAGATAAATAAAGAATGTCACATTGAAAAAAACGTTCGATTGCACAAAACACTTTCAGATTTGCAATTGTCACAATTTGAATTAATTCACACCAACAGATAAGCATCATTTTTACAGAATGTTCTGAAATTAGAGGACATCGCTTGAATAAACTGTTAGAATAATACAAATATTGAAAAAAATATTCTTTGGCCAAGATGAATCATTTGATTTTTTGATTTCATGGTGACGCGAAATTAATTATATCACTTATAAACATTTTGTGTTCAAAAACGACTGAAAAGATTCCGAAAACTTTTCACATTGCAGGTTTCGTTGTATATGGTTAATATTTTGCACCAGTCATGCTGCGACCGAACACACCTATTTTTCAAGAACTTGTAATGGAATTTTCATCAAGAAAGGGCGTAAATGGAAATTCGAACAGATGGATGGATTAAACATTATTCAGCAAATAAGACATCACAGTTCTTCTTCTTGCAATTATTAACAGAAGAAAACTTTTCTTTATGGAATCTTCAAACAACGTTCTTCTTTTGAACTTGAACTCACACCGAGCAGATCCACAATATGGAGACAGTTCAAAGAAGCAGATATAAACATCGTTACCTTTGTTCTTCATTCAGCACACATATTACAGCTGCTTGACATATGCGTATTTGCAGTGTTGAAGTCGGTTCTTTTTAACAATTGCAGCTTTCAATCATCCACCTCCTTATCTTTAAAAAGAACAGCTGTTGCAGATGCGTAACCATAAGTTTTTCACAAAGCAATCACTCCATTGGTGATCAAAAAAACCTTCTTCAAAAGCGGAATCCTCAACAATGGATCTGAGTTGGTTCTTTTGAAGCTTCCTAAGTCTTCTCAATACTTCATTCCTTCTCATTCCATTGTTTTGACTTCATCGGAAAAGAAATAACAAAAGAAAAACTTTTTGATGAATGTGATAAATATAATGAAAACGACAAGATGAAAATTGAAGAAATCGTTGAGAAAAAAAAAGAAATCGTGGAACAATAGCCTTCATGAAAAAGTGAAAAGTCCAATATAATACATAAAAGATAATGAAAATAGTTATGATCATTTTTGATAACTTTGAATTCAAAAAATGGAAAAAGAAAAATGAAAAGAGTTTGAGATTTGAGTTTTAAATGTTAATGGTGCGTTTCAAAGTACTTAAAAATTTCAAAAAAATCTTTTTCCTTATTCAAAAATATCCAATAAGAAGATAGCCCCTAAAAAAAAAAAAAAAAAAAAAAAAAAAAAAAAAAAAAACTCCAATTAAGAAAACAGTTAAAAAAATCTCTTTGAAACATTACAGTATAACTTTCATTTAAAATTTCAATTATTGCACCAATATGCAACATTTTATGAAAAGAAAAAGAAATATCCGAAAAAAAAAACAAACATCCACAAATTAAGATTTAAAAACAAAACAAAAGATGTAATCATTTCACAGCAAAAATTAATAAATACGTATTAACATATTGTCTCTTGTAAGGAGAGAGTTTCTCGTTTGCCATTTCAATATTGACAAACTCCTTAACAAGTAACTTTTTTCTCTATCCAATTGATTTTTATCTACGCTCATTAAACTCAACATTTTTTTCTCCTTTAATTTTTTTGGGACCTGTTGGCTTCTTTATCTTGTCCAACCGAAGCACCTTTACGGATGCTCCATTAGCATGTATCACAATCTAGGTTTTAAACGGAACACATGTATATATACAAAAAATAACTTCAGCCTTTTTCGAATTTATAATAAAAAAAAAAAGAGAAACCTGAAATTGAACGCATTTCGGAACCTTTGAAATAAGAACGGGTTGCTTTTTTCGATTCACAAAGAATGTCGCTATTTTTTTCTTTGTGTTAACCTCGCATGCAACTTGTGATCCCTTTGACTTCCATTCGCTGGTCAACCTCTGTCCATCTTTCATGTCTCCATTTAGATTCGAGATAATTCCATCTGAATCCAATGCAACATATTGAATTGGGGAATGACTCTCACTTCCCACTGGGGCTGCAAATGGATTTGTCGAGGCAAACGGATTCGCACTCGAAGCGAATCCAAATGGATTAGAGGGTGCAAATGGATTTGTTGAAGCAAATGGGTTCGATGTTGCATGAACAGAAGAATGCCCCTTCATCTTCTTTGGCTTCAGTGACGAATCGCGCTTCTTGATTGCGTTCTTCATGTCGCTTTTGTATATTCTCAGAAGGCCAAATCCTCTTAACTCGAACGTCTCTTTCAAAAGCAGATCCACCCGCCAAATGCCCTTGCTGAATGGATTTCCCAAACAAATGGGAATGACTGATGCTCTATTCACTCGAATGAGCCGCTCCTTCTGCGACAGTTGTGCCCTTTCGTCAAGAGTCGGATCATACCCAGATGTCTCTTCAGAAAGAAAATGAAGCGGTCCTCTCATTTCTGAAAAAAATAAACAACGGAAAATGAAATGTTTCAAAATTTGAAAATAATATTTGCAATAAATATCGGATGCAATAATAACAAAAAATCAAAATAAAAACAAAGAATGCAAACTTCCTTTCACAGGCTTTTTGTTTTCCTTATATCCTTCTTTTCCTTTCCCTCCTTCAGATGAAGAAGAAGATGCGAAAGAAGAGCAAGAGGAATCAGAGTCGCTTTCATCAGAGCAACTCTCATAGGAGATGCTCTCATCTTTTGAGTCTTCTGATTCGTCTCCTTTTTCAGATTCGCGCTCTCCCTTGTTCTTCTTTCCCTGCTTTTGAATTCTGCCTTTCAGCACTTGATCTTCTTCTCCAAAAGCATTTTTTGGAAATTCAGTGAAGCCATCTTCTTCACCTAAACTGCGCCAAATATTTGATGATGGAGGCTCACCGAATGAAGAAGATGAGGCAAAAAATGGTTCAGCTGATGAAATATCAACCGGCAAATGCTCAGCTGCTTTAAGCCCGAAAGAAAAAATTGGCTTTGGCTCTGCTGCTGAACTTTCAAAGCACGGCACACAATTTGGCAACCCAACAGAAATCTCTGAACTGCACATTGGAGCAAATGAATGCAAACTGCTTTTTGAAGGAATGACTCGGCGAGCGAGAGAAGGATTAACCTTGTCAATTTCTGATACACTTGCTGTTTTCGAAGATAAATGAGATGGAAAGGACAATTTCTCATTTGTCAAGCTTTGTATTGTTTTTTCTCCAAAACCAAAAAATTCTCCGTCTGCATTCTTTGACGGGGCACTCGAAGCTATACATAAAAAATGTTTTGGTATTTCAATTTTCAAATTGAAAACGAAAAATTTGAAAACAAACAGTTCTCAGCAACAACTTCCTCAGCAATCCTGGACGCATCACTTCCACTCATTCCATATTCTTCCTTGAGAATGTTCCTTATGTCTTCTTCCACTTCCCCACGTACAATCCCTCGAAGAAGCAAAGCTGTTTCTTTCATCAATGCTAAAAATCCTTCTTTCTTTTCCTCGCTTGAATCAGAAATTTCCAGACCCAATTCGCTCAAAGTTTCCTCCCTAGACAATTTGAATCTTTCGGCTAATCTTAAGAGACTCATAATGTGCTTTTATTCAAATGAACATGATCAATACCATATGTACTTTTATTGTTTCGATTTATTTTGATATCAAATCAACAAATTTCTCATTTTCACAAAAGTATAATTCACTAAAAAAAATAAAAACTCGTCAAATGAAGAAATCAGATATTCAAATTAACATTTAAAAAAAAATATGCAAAAGTGAAGATATTGTTAATTTGACAGATATTCGAGTTACACAACTGTTCTTTTGTGAAAAAACAGAAAATCAAGGAAAATCATTTGTCCATTGAATATAAAGATTTCAACATTGTACTCTTTTTTTTTTTTTTTTTTATTTTGAAATAACTTGGTTTTTCTCGGCAAGTGGAGTAGATCCTGGTACCAAGGTGATCCTACCCACTATTTATATCATTTTCATTTTGAAAATCTCTTCTAGGGTTAACCCTAACCCTAAATTTGCTCGGTAAAACCCTAAACCATCACACTATCCAATATGAAATTGTTTAACTCTTCAAAACCCTAAAACCTAAAAAACACAATAAGAATAAATAACAGAATATTAATAATTAAGGGAGTTGATCATGAGGTAACAGGATCTTCTCCATTTGCCTTTTTCTCTTCTATTTCTTTCTTCTTGCTTCAAGGCTTTCTTCATCTTCCTCCAATTTTATATCTTTGCCTAATTTTTTTCGTGAATTCCAATTTTAAAAGCTATCTTTTTCTGATTATTTCTGTATTTTTCAAATATAAATAAAATTTCTTTATTTAAAAATTATTCAATGAAAGAAAACTCTTCATTTTCTTCCTTTCATCTGCTCAATTCAACTGGAATCAGTTTATCAATTTTTATAGAGTAATCAGTTGATGATTGAGATTCTATCTCCAAAAGATCACTGTTCAAACACAATGAAACTCAGAAAGTAAGAAAAACAATGTTTCGAATTTATTGACTGTCAACAAGAAAAAATATCAAAACAGAGATTGGGAGTGAAAATGTTTTCCAACGATACAAACAATCCATTTCTTTGCTCGTTTGCCTTTTTCTTCACACTTCTCACATTCTTCGTTTCGCTTCAATTAATTCATCATTCGTTGACAATTAACTGAGAATACAACAGAACAAATAACAACCATTCTCTTCAGACAATTGTTCAATAGAATCGATGGTGAATTGAAACTTTCAGTGTGAAATTGAAGCAAATAAAAAATGGATATCATCCAGCTGGTCAAATAGCTCTATTCATCCATTTTGTCTCTTAATTTTCAAACAAAATTCTGATATGCATATGCACTCAGAAATAATAACGAAGAACGCCCCATACAACATTCACCATTTCTTCTCTTTTGAATAACTGTTTTTGAATTTGTGAATAAAATAACCACAAATCGAATCAAATGAACAAAAGCTGCTGAAAGAAACAGGAGCATTCAAGTCTCTATGTTTTGAGGATGATATGCTTCTGCTTGTGGAAATGAAATGAAACCCAAAACTACGAAGACATGGAAGATGAAAACAGCATCTGAGCCAAAATGAAATAAAATTGCTATATTTCATCAATGTCGAGAAAAAAAGATGAAAGAAGTCGAAACTTATCCAAAAAATACTCATACTGCGTGTGACAATGTGATTGTGAGGCATTCTTCGATGATCAAAAAGAAAAACCCACGGCCATGCATTTCAATGAAACAGAATTCAATAATAAAAGAGTTGAAAGATAAACAACGAATAAAGATAATAACTTCTTTCTCTTTCAAATTCTGCACTTTGAATAAATCGATCTTAAATCATTTGTAGTATATCTCTCTCAAATGACTAACATTTTGAAAAGAAAATGCTGAAACACGAAGTTCAAATCTTCCCAGTGGCACTTTCTGATAATCAGATGCTTTGTTGATGGTATTCCTCAGACGATTTGAAAAATAAAAGAATCATAAAAAGTATACTCTTTCATTTCACATTTGTCTGGATTAGCTTCAGAAACAGAAATCATCAAAGATTCAATTGTGAAACTCTTTTTTCATTTTTTCATTGCAACTTTGATGTATTTGTTTTCTTCATTTGATTTGATCCACCATTTCCTTGCATAAAAATACTCAAAGCAATTCCTCCAATCTTGAGCCACAAAATTCTGTGTTATTTTGAATAATGAACTGTTTTCACTGAATTCTATCTTTTTTTCCTCTTTCATTTGATTGAAAGCTGAAGTTGCTTTCTTCTCTTGCACCGAATAAAAATAATGAAAGGCTGGATGTTTGCATATATTCCTTTGTTTCCTAATTGTTATTTATTAATCAGCTCCATTCTCATCATTTTGCTCTCCAAAGATGAGATTTCCCATTTAAACAATAAGTCGGATTCATGGGCTTTTAAAAGGAAGCAGAAGGAAATATTTTCACAACAAATAATGCAATATATATTGCAAGAATTCAGATATTTTCATTAAATAACAAAATTGTTGTATTCATCTTGGTCTTCCAATTATAAAAAGTCATCGAATATAATTTGAAAATTTTTGTATCTCCACCATATCCAGCTATCATAACAGGAAATAATATTTCTTATTTAGGAATGCATATTCACTCGCTGTTCTTATATTTTTAGCAATATTCAACACAATCCGATAAAGATTGAGATCAAAGAATCCATAACAACAAATTAAATTAGATAAAGTTTGTATTCTTTTCAATTCTTTGTCAAAAATACTAATACAGAGAAGAATGGTATGAATACTTATATTTTCATGACTGTTTCAAATTTTTTGCAATATGCTTTTCATTTCTTTCTGTGTTTCCTGTTTTTCACTTGAATGGCTCAATTCTTGTGTTGTCTGATTGAAATTCATTTTCATTAATTCAGGCAAAGAATGCAACTGAAAGATTCACTGGTTTGCAATTAATATTGCATACAAATTTTTTGATGATCATATTTTTTTCTTTTTTCTTTGAAGAATTGTTTTCTGAGCTTGAACATTCCGCTGAAAGTGAGCAGAAACAAAAAATGGAGGAACTTTATGGACTAATGGAGGAGATGGGCAAAGAAGAATTCGAATCTATTTTCACTGAAGAACTATTCAATTGCATAGACAAAATGATTGAAGAAAAGAAAATGCATTTGGAAAATGCCGTTTTGCTTCTTACGCACATAGGATATTGTATGACGTTGAAAAGGACGTTTGATTGCAGTTTTTCGTTTTCTTCTTTGAGCAACAGAATAGAAAAGATGATAATTGAGGAAAATAAGAAAAAAGATGGAAAGGATGAATATCAACTTGTTAATCTTTGTGAATGCTATCTGTTGAATTGTGCACTTGCACCAAACGAATTTCCTTCAATATGTTTGCCTTGTTTTCTGAAAGCTGCCTCAAAGAAAGAGGAAGATGATGAATCTCAAAAAGAAGTGGAAATGGCTTTGCTATCTTTGAGCAACATTATCTATTATGTTTGAGCATTTCTATTTCATTTTTGATATTATTGTTTTCTTTTCTCAATATTATTATTGTTAGAGATGTGATAAAGAATTGTATTTGGATGAAATCAAAGAGATCATCGAATATCATCAGGAGCATCACAACCTCACTCGACTTGCCTATCAGTCTGCTTGGCAGTTTTTGATGAACGAATTCGAATACGAAGAATGTTTGGAAGGAGTGATTGTGAATGAATTACATTTTATTAAAGAAGCGTCAACTGAAATGGAAGAGCTTTCGAAATGTGCAGATTGGAAAAGAGAAAAAAAAGATGAAAGAGGAAAACAGATAAAAGAAGAGTTTGCTTTGATCGGATGGCTCGGAACTTTGAAGTGCTATTTCCTCAATTGCAAAATGTGGAATGAAGAATTTGTGGGACTAATCGACGGAATTTCAAGGGCGTTCAGAGCAGCAAAAGAGAACAATAGAGATATAAGCTACTGGTGCATTTGTTCATTTGAAGAGGCCGCAGATCAAAATGCTGTGAAAGGTGATGACTTATTGAAAGGCGGAGCTGTTGATTTCATTTTGGAGGAGATTCAGCAATCGACATTGAATGATGAAAAAACAATTTATTGTTTGCAATTCTTTGATTTGATTGCAAAGAAATTGAAAGGAAAGAAGAAAGAGGAAATGGAAAAAGAGGAAAGAGAGACAAGCAAAAGGAAGGTTTTTGATATGTTGGAAGAAGAAGGATTTGAAGATGCAATCACAAGCTTTTATGAAGTGTTGAATTATCTAAAAGGAAAACGTTATCGTAAATTATCATTGGATATTTATGATTATCTTGTGAATGTTTGAGAAAATGAGATACTTGGAGTTTCATGACACACAATTTTTGATTTTCTTTTTCAATTCATTTCACAAAACGGTACAAAAATTAATATTCATATGTTTGCTTAAAGTGATTAATCATCCAGATTCATCAAAATGAAGTGATGCAACAACAAAAAAATTCAAATAGGGTGGTTTTTTTTATCCGGACTTTTTTTTTATCCGGACAAAAATTTAAAATTTAAATATCTCAACAAATATTCAATATTAATTTCCAGCAATTTGCACAGTTGTATGTTAGCATATATGACATCGATTCATATACAAATTTTTAATTGCAGTGTTGTATTTTTTTTGAAATAAATAATTATTATTTTTGAAAATCCGACTTTTGATGAATTTTTCTATTAAAATAAAATGAGTAAGTCATCTTTAATATACACAACTTATTTTTTCCCATGATATAAACAATTCTGGTTATTATTTATTTTCCACAATTTACTCTTTCTAACCGAATGAAAATCTGTCATTTTTGAAAAACCATTGTCAATTGGACACATTTAAAAATATTTTTCATTAAATGAAGGAGCATCAAAGTGAATTTAACACATGCATAAATTAATATAATTGTTATATTAAAATTATTTATAAGATGAAATTTTTAATGATTCTATTTTCATTTCATTTAATTCAATATAGTAGATAATTCAATGAAAATGATCATTATTTATCATCTAAATTTGAAACAAATGAAGCTTTTGAAATTCCTACTGAATCATTTTTAATTATAACTTTGTGGTAATATTATATAACAATTATATTAATTTATGCATGTGTTAAATTCACTTTGATGCTCCTTCATTTAATGAAAAATAGTTTTAAAGGTGTCCAATTGACAATGGTTTTTCAAAAATGACAGATTTTCATTCGGTTAGAAAGAGTAAATTGTGGAAAATAAATAATAACCTAAATTGTTTATAGGGTTATTATTTAACCCCCTCCTTTTTTTTTACTCTGACCTTTTTTTTTATTACAAAAGTTTCATATCCCACTTTATGAAATATTAACTTAATTTTTTGAATAAAAGGAATCTATATTGAATTTTTTAAAATGTATTTTGAAATGAAGCCTATTTCTCATGGGGGGGGGGGGGGGAGATGGGGGTTTAAAACCTTCCATCAAGCTTCCACGAGAAATTGGTTGGTTTCAAGGGGTGTAAAGCCACTTTGTTCAATCAAAATATATTTTTAAATAATTTTTTTTTTTTGAAATTCAATTTTTTTTTTAAAAAAATGAAAATTAGATCAAAACCTTAAAATAAATAATGAAAATACTTGTTAAAGAAAAAAGAAAAGCAGGGCAGACAAAATTTAAGCATGCCATGTTATCTTTTCAATATAGAAAATACAAGAATAAACTGGAACGAATGGCACATATTGTGCATGATGGCGTCGTCAGGATCACAGACGCCATTAATTCTAAGCAATTCAGCCGCAGTAGTATAAAAAACGCAGTTCGGGTGTTGCGAACAAAAAGGCAAGTTGGAAAACCAGGGAGACCTCAGGCAATCAGCAAAGAGAAAGAAGAAACAGTTTTGGATGTGATCAAAATTGATTCTATTTGTGGGAGCAGTTTAACAATGAAGAAAACAAGAGAATTGGTTTGTTCACTTTGAATATTTAATTTATGTTATTTTTTTGCAAGATGGAAAATGTTTTAAACGATACAAAAGAAGAAAACGAGCCACACATCACAGTTTCAAATGCTGCGGCATATGGGTTTTTGAAGCGGCACCCTGAGTTGACGAAGAGCAAACCGAAAAGTTTGAATATAAATAGACTGGCTGTTTCCTGCAAGAGTGTAATGAAGCCTTGGTATAACATGATTACAGATTTTCATGAAAAAAATCATTACATACCTTCATTAATATTTAATGTTGATGAATCATCTTTGCGTGTACCATCTGCTGCTAATATTAAGGTGATCCATCCAACTGGACAAAGCGCTGGGTTCTGCAAGGAAGCGCAAAGAATGGACAATGCAACACTTGTTGCTGCCGTGGCTGCAGATGGTTATTCATTGCCATGCATCATTCTCTGGCCAAGCGTTAAACAACAGGACAAACTGAAGGCTCTTCTCTCTCCAACTCTGGACATCTGGCCTAATAAAAGTGGCTGGATGGACAAGCAAAACTTCAAGAAATATGCAGAAACAGTTCTTCTCCCTTCCATCGTTGAAAGAAGAATGCGCATGTCACTGGAAACAGAGAAATGTCTTCTTTTCATCGACTCTCATCCTTCACGCGGTGATCCTTCAATTTGGAAAACTTTCTCAGAAAATAACATAGACGTCGTAACGTTCATCCCCCACAGTACTCATTTGTCTCAGCCACTCGATAGAGGAGTATTTGCAACTCTCAAAACTTCTCTTTCTTCATCCTTTGATGTTCCATCGTCAACTTCATCGTCTGCTTCGAGAAAAGCACTTGTCGACGTGCTTCCTCAAGCAATTCACTCCGCTTTCACTCCTTCTGTCATTAAAAAAGCTTTTAAACAAAGTGGAGTCCTTCATAATACGTTCTGTCCAGTTCTTCGCAAACTACCGGAGTCATCAAAATACCCTCTTCCTTCCCATCGTAACCGTTTCGATTATTTTGGAAAGTTAATAACAAAAAAAGAACTTCTCGACGATTGGGAAAGATTTTTAGGGAGAAATGAAGAAAAGGAGAATGAAAAAGATATGAAACAAGTGATAGAAAACGAAAAAGATGAAATGGTTGAATTCAAACATAAAATCAAAAGAAAACGCTCTGATGTTGTTTTCGATGACCCAAACGAAGAGGAAAACGAAGAGATGCAAAGAAAACCAGGAAAAAGAAAGATAATTCGAAGAATTGATTCTTCTTTTGTATTTTTTTAAATTTTTCTAAATTTTTCGCTTCAAACATTTGGGTCAGAATAAAAAAATGGGTTGGGGTTAAATGATAACCCTATCATGGGAAAAAATAAGTTGTGTATATTAAAGATGACTTACTCATTTTATTTTAATAGAAAAATTCATCAAAAGTCGGATTTTCAAAAATAATAATTATTTATTTCAAAAAAAATACAACACTGCAATTAAAAATTTGTATATGAATCGATGTCATATATGCTAACATACAACTGTGCAAATTGCTGGAAATTAATATTGAATATTTGTTGAGATATTTAAATTTTAAATTTTTGTCCGGATAAAAAAAAGTCCGGATAAAAAAAACCACCCTAATAATTATTCAAAAATTAGAACAAATGAAAAACAAATTATCTTCTCCCTTTTATTGACTAAGGCATCATCTGCACTTTTGAAACCAAAAGATTTCAAAAATTATAAAATTAAATTAAATTATTTAAAAAAAAAAATAAACTCTCGCTCAATTTACCAAATAAATTTCAATTCGTAACTCGGGTTTAAAACAAAATTATTCAAGATTATCAGATTATTGCAAAATCACAACGCCATTCATGTTTCAATGGATGGATGGAAATAGATAAAATATATGTATCAAAATCTTGAAAAGGATATTTCCACCACTTCAGATGAAATAACTGCAAAAATCCTTGAGAAACAATGTTTCACAGATAAATATTCACTTTCTATCAAGAAATTTTTCATTTTGGATCATTCAATTTTTGGTAGAATTCTGTCCAGCTGCAAACAACAATTAATGTGTTTGAAAACATTTCAACAGTGTCAAAATATATTTTATTTTGGGATAATCATCACTCAACGCTTTGATCATGAAAATTTTCTTCATCCAACAATATTCATTTCCGAATCGCTGGCTCATGAAAACATCCCGAATACAAAAAAATATCAGAATCGACAGATCATTTGAAACCTAACAGAAAATAGGGCATAGCCTCCAAAAGTTCATGAGGTGAGTAATTTCCAAAAAAAATAAAAAAAATAAAAAAAATTAAAAAATTAAAAAATAAAAAGATTGAAAAACAAAATAAAATGGAAGAAACAACCACTCTTTCACATCAGCTGCTCAGAAGTCGCTCCCAACAAACTTTTCCCACCCCTGTGGCTCCTCCATCTCATCCAATATTCTGCCATGGCTCCATTCTCCTGCCTCCCAAATAATCATCCATCACATCCCTTCAAATCCTTCACCCTCCATCACCACTCATTCACCAAATACCAATCAAAGAATACTCTCATCTTCATTTCTCCTTCCTCTGCTTTTCATCACCGTCTTTCAGAAGCCCCAACACTTATCATCCTCCCATTTCTGTGCATGTGCTGCCGCTGTCGCTGTCGCTGCTGCTGCAAATACCCCCACTTCCATAGAACACATCGCTCCCCTCATACAGCCAAATCGCGTCTGTCGCTGTCACCATCGTTGCTCCCGATGGGAAATACCCAAAAAACTCTCGCTTCAGCCTCCCCAGCTCTGGCCGCTCCCTGCCCTTCTGCAGTACACACTCCTTCACACATCCCGACAGCCTCGACCCCTCCATCATCTCCATGCGAGGCCTCGCCCCTTCAACAATCAGCTCCCCTGCCCCCGACCCGTCATACTCCCCAAACGGCATCTTCAGCGTCACACACTCCCACACCATCATCCCAATCGAAAACACCACTGTCTTCTTCGTCGCATGCTTCTTCGCTCCACTCACCAGCTCCGGCGCCTTCCACCGAAGGCACTCTTTTTTGAATTCTTCCTCATCCTCAAAAGATGATGAAGGAAGGGAGTCACTTTCATCATCACTGGCAGATGTCACAACAGTCGTTGATGATGAGATGGACGATGAATCCGAGTCTGTCGAGCAGTCTGAGTGCATCGCAATGCAGATCACCATGTGCTCTGAGAACAGCACAATGTGCGGACTCAGACCATCCAGCGATTGAAGCTCCACTTTGAGCTCGTCAAAGCAATGAAGCACCCCGTTCGCCACCCAGAACATGATCTGAGCTGCTGTCACCTCCCGCTCCTCCAGTGTGCCTATCGCCATCTCTTTCTTCTCGTTCCTTCCGTGAAGCAGCATGAATAATGAATCCCTCAAGTCCACAATCAGCTTCTCATGAGGGGATGAGCAGGCCATCGCATCAACCAGATTCGACATGGATGAGGTTGTTGGGCACAGACACTCTGATCGAACAAATGTTGAATCTGAATCAGTCGTTGAAGTGGTTGAAGTGGATGAGATGGATGGTGATGGTGTTCGCTTCCTTATCTCTTCCTCCTCCTCCTTTTCCAGTGCCCAATCAGGAATCTTGTCTGAATCTCTTCCCAAAATATATTCAGTCGATCCACTCTCACTCAGCAAATGCTCCGATGACTCCGAATGAACCATCTCCTTTCCATTTATTCTCTTCTTTATCCTCTCCTCATTCTTCTTCTCTGCCTCTCTCTCTGCTCTCCTCCATTGCTCCTCAGGTGACATCTCCATCGTCACCATCTCAAATGCCTTCGGATCCTTCTTCACTGTGTCTTCCACAATCACCTCCAATTCTTCTGTTCTTCTCTTTTGCTTTCTCCATCGAATTACAAAAATAATCAATGCAACCAAAACTATTAATAGAACAATGGCCATAATAATCACAATCAACGACAAAGATGATTTTCCTTCTTTTCCTCCTTCAACAAGTTTTCCATCTCCCCTTGTTTGAGGTTCACTTCTGTTCTTCAGAACGAACAGATCCGTTTCTGCATTCTTTTCTCCAAATATGATCGCTGCTGCCACTTCCGACTCGTCGGGTGAAGAAGTGATCATCGCAGACGAAATCGACGAGTGCACTTCTGCTTCTGATGCAAAATCGCCCTCCGAAAACTCCCACTTCTCAATCAGCTTTGTGCTTCCCATTCTTGTCACAATCTCAAACCCCAGCTTGCATTGAATGAAAAGCGCCCCTCGGAAGCTCAGACTCATCACAGCCCCTTCTTCTGCCATGCTCACTGAATCAAGAACCGGAATAAACAGCACAGACTTCAGCCCTTCCAGCATCCCTTCCGCATTGCACCCCTTGTTCAGCATCCACAACGAGCTGTTTTCTTTCGCTCCATCTCCGCCCTTCAGGCTCACAACATTCACTGTCGCATCATCGCTGCAAACAATGTTCCTTCGAATCGATGGATATTTCCCGATCATTGGATTGTTGTTCATGAATTCTCCATTTTCAATTGTCACATTGCTTCGATCAAATGAAATCCCTCCAAAAGATGAGTTGCAAACAACTGTGTCTTTCATCATCACTTGGCATTCCCCAAAATCAACAAGAGATCCATTCCATGAGCATGCTTCATCTGAGTTTGCTCTTTCTTGCATTTCTTCACTGTCTGATGATATTCTTCCTTCAATTGTGCAGAATTCCATTTCCACAGATGAGCATTCCATAAAGTCTGCAAGACTTCCTTTTTCCACTTGTGCACATTTTGATTTTAATAGGCAGTTTTTGATAGAAACCTTCAAAGAAAATCCTGATATTACTGAAGCTGAACTCTCACCTTTCCTTGAAATATTTCCAATCATTGTGTTTATCATCTCAAGTCTCCCTTCAAAATGATCCACAACACCAAAAGAATGCATTAAATCTGTTATACTACAAGATGAAAAGGTTGCATAACTCTCTTTGAACTTAAACACCGATTCTTGAAAGAATAAGTTGCTGATCACGCATTTGTCAAAAGTGCAATCACTTGCCATTGAATATACAAGATGAAAAGAGAGACTGTTCGCTTCATTCCATGGATTCAATGAAGAAAAGGTACAGCCATTTGCTTCTAAACTCCCGCCTTTCACGGAAATAAACGATGCATGCAACGAAAGCAACTCAGCAGGAAATTTGAAGCTCAGCATCGCCATAGTCACGCTATTCAGAATCTCAATAATGGTATCACTCGCTTGTTCTATATCTGACACAACTTCAATATTTGCGTTGCTTTGCATTCGAGACAAGAACGTCATGCTATCTAATACAATCGCTTCCTCAATCACCGATTTCTCATCAACAAGCAGCATACTCATCACTTCGTTTGTCAAATGACGCAGTCCATACCCAACGCTTGCACATGGCATCACCACAGTTCCGCACTGCCTTTCATTCTTTCCTTCTTTCCCTTCAGATGATGAAACAATTATCATATCACTTTCATATATTGTAATGAAGTCCATCAGATTTGTATCCATCACGTGGTCAGTCGTGTCCGATCCGTATATCGCGTTTGTTGACGAATATGCACCTTCCTTCAGCGAGAATCTGAATTGAGTGTCATTTATCTGTCTTGAAATGTTATGGCACTGCACATATATGTCGTTTCCAACCCCAGCTGTGTTTCCAATAAACTTCATCCTCCTGAACACAAAGTTTAACTCTCCTGTATTATCTGTGCTCACATACACCCCGCCTCCTCTCCCGCTCATCGAACAGCTGCATCTCATCATTGTTGTGTCACTCACGGTTAATCTTCCACCTGAGTTGATGCAAAAATGCATAACTCCCCCGCATGCACTTTCTTCAGACTTGTCATCCACAAAGCTGCATCCATTCACTTCAACATCGATTTCGTTCTCTTTATCTGTGTGAATTATGCATGCCCCATTGTCTCCCCGCTCCAATGTGTCAAAAGTCGATCCATTCACACAAACCATCCCGCTTTCGTTTGAGTTTCCCGCTTTTGTCTTCACCTCAAACACACATCCCCCAGAAATACTTATCTGTGCGAATTCAAGCTCATTACAGCGGCAAATGCTTCCCGAATAAATAATGAAAACACTCATTCCTGTTGAAGATAATTTCATTGATAGATCATTCGCTTCCAGCACTCCTTTTCTCATCTCGATAAAACTGCATTCTGCTTCTTTCACTTCAAAACAACATTTCTCAAGCTGTAGCACACCTTTCTCATTCACAATCACACTCTCTGCCGAGCCTTCATACAGCAAATCAACTGAAAGAATGATCAATTCTATCGTAAGATTTTCTTTGTTGATGATATATCCCCCACTTGATCCATTCAACTTCTTCAAAAACTTCAACTTTGATTTCGTTTTTTCTTCTCTTTCTACGCTTGATGAAACAATCCTGAACAATGACAGCTCATATTCATTTGCAACAGCTGTTTCACCTTCAACAATAATCATTTTCTCTCTCGCGTTCCAATCAATATGGCTCATTCCCATCCAAAATGTGAAGCATGGCTCATTTTCATTCCCGCAATGCAGCAAGTCAAATCCTCCTGAAGAAACAAATATCTCGCTATTCCAATAAGGCATCAAAAATCGAAGCAAATCTACATCACCAATCGTCAAGTCGCTTCCCACAAATGCTCGGCTATCGTTCTGTGATTTTGTGAAATCAAATGCAAATGAATCAGTTGTGATTGTTTTGTTCAAATCTGATGACAGCACATAGATGTTCTTCCCCGTCCATGCATCATTCTTTTCAAACTCAACATTCCTCAGCTCCAATAAGTCTGATATAATTGTTTCTCTACAGTCAACACACATTCCTCCTCCTCTTCCGTTTCCTTTCGAGCATCTGCAATGCTTCAATTCCCCTCCATTTACTTCCAACTGGCCAGAAGTTCCAAGTGTCACTTTCATCGCACCGCCTGAAGCACTTTCTGGCGCTTCCACATCAACAAAAGAACTGTTTTTCACATGAACCGTTGATTCAAATTCCAACGGCACTTGCAAAAATGAAAGCGTCTCAAAAACACAGCTTTCCAATTCCACAAAACCTCCTGCTGTTGAAATTAGAGAGCATTGAACTAATCGATCCACAGAGGAAATATCACAGAGATTGAAGGAACAATTTGTGAGAATAAGAGTCGACGAAGAAGACAGATCTGAAATCGACATAATCAGACTTTTCAAAGAAGGAGGCAAAGCGATGGGAATTGAAAATATAACATGCACAAATTGAACATCAATTGATGTGAAAAACACACAATCAGCATCGTGTGTGTTTAACTGTGGATCAATCTGAAGGGTGCAATTAGAATCTGTTGCGAAAGAACTTATTTTCAGATTTGTCATCACAAAAGCATCTTGGACATTTGCAATTTGCTCAATCTGTAAATTTCTCATACCAAGAGTTGAATCTTCAAGATGTCCAAATCCACTCCAAAATGTTTGACACGGCATTTTTTCGCCTCCACACCCAACAAGATCCAGACCAGATGGGGAAACAACAACAGAGTGAGATGTGTATTCAGCCAAAAATAACGCAAGATCTACCGCTTTTCCGTTGAAAATAGTTGTGTCTGTCCCTTCAATAAATGATGTTTGATTCCCGTCATCATCAAAAAGCTTAAAACAAAATCTATTGGCAGTTACAGATTTGTTCAAATTCACGCTTCCAACAAACACGTCTCTCCCTTCATGCGCCTGATTATCTTGGAAACTCAGTGCTGAGAACTCGATTTCACTCGACAAATCATTGAACATCCAATAATAAATTGCTCCTCCTCTTCCATTCATTTCATTCACCCCGCAGAAAAGAAACGAAACATCTTTCACCCGCACGCTGCAGTTTCCAACTGACTCACAGTTTATGCATCCACCATTACCTTCATTCGAAGTGCATCGCTCAAATGATGTGCCATTCTCGATGCCCACCATCGTTCCATTTTTTGCTCGAATCACGCTGCCAATGGAAAATCGACAATTCATGACACATGTGTCATTTATTACCATGCTCGAGTCTTTGCTGCAGATAAACAGCGCCTCGCTGCTGCAATTCACTTCAGATATTGTGCTTCCGACAACATTTAGTATTCCTGAATGCAAAACACAAATTCCGCTGTCTGTGCCAAAATCCATCATTTCCCATCTTGTGTTATCAATCTGCACCACACTTCCTTCCCCGCGAATTATCCACGTTGGACACACTGCCCAAGAATCAGGCTTTCCTCCAAATACACAAGAAATCACATTCACTCGCCCAGCCTTTCCTTTGATCACTTCTCCATACTTGCCTCGTGAAATAGGAAGAGTAAATATGATATTCTGAAATGTTAGTGAAGTCGACAAAGAACCAGTCGAAAGCATAACATGTCCATGAATTCCAACAATCATCTCAGATTTTCGCTCTTCACCTCGGATCATCAGCTTCTCGTCTTTGCGATCAATCTCACTCACCAGACTCGCAGAGTCCTGAATGTGCAGGATTGTTCTTGTATCTCCAAGTTTGCTGTATCCATATCCCAGCTCCATGCACGGACTCACACTCGAGCCACATCCTTCCACTTCTTTTCCTTCTCTCTCATCCACATAAATAATATCATCGTCTGAAGGAAACAGAAACCGCAGAAGCGTCATGTTCATTCTTTCATCCGATGGATCTATCACCCATTTTCTGCTCTCATCCTCCCCAACCTCCGCTGACCCTTCCCACAGCAATGGATCCACCATCTGCCTCGGGTTTTTGCATACCAGATAAACATCCGCCCCACGCTGTGCGTCATTCTCACCAAAAGCAACACTCTTCATCGAATATGTCAAATTTGCATCTTCCAACGTGAGATGCAGCCCTCCACCAAATCCTTCAGTTGCTGGAACCTTGCATCCTTCAACACTGTTGGAATCAAACAAAAACATTCCTCTGTTCATCACTCTGACCATCATGCATCCTCCTTTTGAGCCAGTTGAGGAACACGAAACTCGACTGAAATTGCATTTCTTCACCTCTATCTTCTTCCCATCTCCCACAACCCCCACAATACCCCCACCATCTCCGTTTGATCTTGACATATCACTCACATTGCACTCTTGCAAGCTCAGTTCGCTTGTTTCATCAACCATCAATACGCAATGGCCAGCAAACGTCCCCTCACACACAGATGAATTCACAATGCTCATTTTTGCTTCGCAATCAATCTCCACAAGCCCTCCATTCCCGTTTCTCTTTGTGTTTCTTATCACCAAATTATCCACATTTCCAATGACGCCTCCGCCCCTCAGCTCAATTGCTGGCAATGCAGAAAATTCAAAATCAACAAGATTCAATTCACTAATGATCACAGCCCCTCCAACTCCTTTCACCAAGCTGTATTTACACTGCTTCCCAACTGTCTGCATTTTCATTCCCATTTTTTCAAGCACCACTTTTGACCCTTCACACAGCACTAAGCATTCTCTGGCTGTCGGTGAAAACAATGAAGGAAGCACCAACACCATTTTCGACAACTTAACCTCGTTCACACACTTTATTAGACCTGCTCCTTCTCCGCTTCCTCCTTCTTCAACTTCAATCTCATCTCCAATATTCTCAACATCAATATCATAACCTCGAGAAGAAAGAACAACTGCATCTTTAAAGCTGAATGTTCTTTGTAATCTGACTCCTGCTTTCCCTGTTTTGAATCGCACATCCCCTGCATATACTATGGATCTGCATCCAAACCACTCAAATCCACACAGAGGGTAATTCCTTCCGCTTTCTCCTTCCACATATGCTGGCAGCTCCCACTCACTGGTAAATAGAGCCAGAGGAACCTCCAACAATTCTTCCTCCTCAAAGCATATAAACTCATTCCACCTCACCTTTTCTGAAGATATTTCCTGGCCAATTTGTTCACGGCCCAGTGAATTCCAGAGGCACTGTCCTCGAATATACATGTTTTTCCCACAATATGCATCACATTCTCCAAACAAGAGACTTTCAATCTTGAAAGTTGCAGTGCTTCCATACTCCAGATACAACCACCCTCCTTTTCCAGAAGTTGCTGTTTTTGCTCTGCATCTTGAAATATTGCTTTTTGACACACAAAGCATTCCATTATTTCCGAGGGCACATCTCATCGCTCCGCCTTCAATACTCTCCAAGGAACTGATATTTGTCATATTATTCTCTGTTATCAAGCATTCGACATTCAATGTTGATTCAAAAAGAACTGAGCAATCGGCACCTTGCACTTCCAATCCTTCAAATGTGCAGTTCTTCAACTGAATTGATGGATTCTCGCGATTCCTCTCAGATGACTGTTTGTTGCACAGAATAAAAAGCGACTTTCTGGTCTTTATGTTTGCAACTCTGACACCAACAAACCAAAGAAAAGATCCCTTTGACTCAATTAGTGTGTAATCAATTGATCCCACTTCTTCGCCTTTCATCGTGAACCAACAGTCTTCAATCTCAAGTTCTCCTTCAACTCCGTCTGAAGCGATCAGAACAGTTGTTCCATTCGTAAAAGCCAATGGAGCTTCCACCCTCAACCTCACAATGTGTGTAGCACTTTTAGTGCTCATCACTTTCTTTCCTTCACCATCCATTATTTCTTGAACACAAAGAACTGCCTTCTCTTGACCATCACCCCTCAATTCCACATCACTCAAATCCACTTCTTCTTTCATGTCAACTGCATCCTTCACATATACGATTTTCTCAACACTTTCGCAAAGTCTCAGAAGCGAGTAATCAATTGACAAGCACGGATATTCCTCAAATCCGCACACAACAGTGTTAACACCACTTTGTGACGAAGTATATATCTTCCCTTCTATTTCCCTGAAAAATAGGATCAATGGAATGAAAGCATCAGTATCATCTCCATCGATACCTTCCATTGATTCCATCGATACCTTATCTGCTTCTTCAACAAATGGAAATGTGTCTGACGACACAGTTCTTTTCAGATTTGGTGATCGAATAAACAGATCTCTTCCATGGCTTGCTGCATTCGGCTTTGATGAAGGAAATATTGGAGCAGAAACAACAAAGTCAATTGACTCTTCCATAAGTTGAAGATATATTCCTCCTCCAAACCCTTCCTCCTCTCCACTTGGCGCAGCACAGCCACTGAATGAACACTCTGTCAACTTCAAAACAGTGCTATCTGAGATCAACCCAAACATTCCTCCTCCACAGCCTCCTCCATCCAACACTGCACATTCATCAAAAGTGCAATTATCAATCCCAACAATCTTCTGCTTTGTGCTTGATAAGAACAAAATGCTCACACCTCCTCCATTCTGTTTTGAACTGAGCACTTTCTTTATTGTGCAATCACTTATATTCACATTTGCCTCGCCTTCGCATAATAGAATATTTCCTTCACTCGTGCTTATTGATTCAAAGGTTGATTCGCTCACAGAAAGTGTGCAATTCTCATCTCCTATTTCTGTGATCTTCAACAACGATCCCGCAGAAAACTCCATTGATTTCACAGCCAGTCTATTAACAGTAACTTGACCTCCAGAAACCCTCAAAAAAGAATAACTAATTGCTCCTCTTTTCGCACCCACCCCACACTCTGCCATGTTAAATGCCCCTGAATCGCACTGCACAACAGCTTCATGAGAGCCAAGTGTCTCTGGAATGGCAAAGCAAATGCCACTCAACAACGCTTTAGTTTGAACTTCAATCATCCCTTTGGTGTTCCCCGTTCCTTCCTGCTCCAATTCAATTGACGTTCCATTCAAACTCGCCATGATCATCCATTCATATCCTTTCAGATTCAGCTCCTCTTTTAAGACAAATGGGTTGTGGAGTTCAATGTATCGATTCTTCTCTTCAAACCTAACACTAACTGCTTGCCCAATTGTTTCACAAGGGATTTCAGCAAAACCACATCTGCTGAAATCTGCACCTTCTGTCCCTCCAACATGAGCAAATGTGGTCAAATTACTCCACAGATACACAACCAGTGGAATCCAGAACTCATCTCCTGTTGTTGATCTTTCAGATCCTCTTGCACAGTCAAAGTCCGACAACGACAGATTAAACCCGATTGTAGCTGTGTTGACCAGCCCTATCAATCTTGATGCATTAACAAATACATTATTGCCTTTCGAAGCTTTGCAATCGTTGAATCGAACTCTTTTCAGCGCAAACGTATCTGCTTCATCTCCAACCCAAAGATATATGCCCCCTCCGCATCCACATAAATTAGATGCAGATTTCTGTTTTGCTTTACAACCGGATAACACAACTGTTCCGCTTCCATCAGAAGTGTTTCCCACAAAGAACATCGAACCTCTTTCCAGTTCCATCCATATTCCTCCACCATTTCCTTCTGAGCACTCACATCCTGAAAATGTTATGTTGTTCATCTCGCATATCTCATTATTCTTCAATCTTCCTTCAAATATCGCTCCATTTCCAACCGTTCTTCTTACAGAATCAAACACAACTGACTTAACAGAAAGTTGAGACGGAGTTGAGAAGGATACAAGTTGGCACATGCTTGTGAATAGAGAAAATGAAACTGAGTTCATTGTTGTTTCTCCACCTTCGAGAATTATCATTGAAGTTGTCGATGCAACACTTCCAGCTTCTTCACCTCGAAAAATCGAATCTGATATCTCAATCTTTCCATTTCCTCTCATCCTCAGAACAGCAGACCCAGGATTCGAATTTTTGTTTGAATGAATGACTGTGAAACGGGAAATAGAAAGATATCCAACAGTGACATCAAACAGCGCTTTTCCTTCTTCTGTATTGCTCGATATCAGTGTTGACGTTTCTGGATCTTCTCCTCTCAGAGTCACATTTGTTGAAGACACAGCTATTTCGTCATGGATATAACTACCTTCTTCCACAATCAGCGGCTGTGAATTCGTTCTTTTCAGCATTCCTTTGGGTATTGTTTCACATGGAATCCCTCCAAACCCGCAGTTTTCTTTATTGTCATCTCCAAATATCGAGGAAACAAACACATATGGTGCAGTTTCTGGAAGTAGCGGAAGCCATTCGCTTCTATCAGCCCATCCAATGGTTACGCGACATGGCTGTGTACTAGATGAATAAGACGAAACAAATGAATCAAAAATCACCTTTTCATCATAAATCTTATTTCCCCAAGACGAAATATCGCATCCACAATCAGTCGCACCGATTGTGTTGTTTTCAAAATAACAAAAAGAAATTTGAACAATTCCTGTGGTATTGTTTGCACTTTCCCACACAAAAGAAAGTGTTCCATAATTTGCATTATTTTCACAAAAGCCAAAAACGCATTCTGATAAAATTGGATAACATTTGGTGAAGCAAACTCCCATCCCAGCTGTATAATAGCTTGCAATGCAATAAAGAACATAATTGTTGGCAAATACTGTTCCATTTGACTGATAATAACAAAATAATCCAGAATAATGACGACTTTTGCAATGCTCAAAAATACAACATTTAACACTCTGAATAGCTGAAGATCTCGAGTTCAAACCACCACCAGCATATCCAGCAGAACAATTCGAATAATTGCAACCATATGAAAAATGAAATCCATTTCCGATATGAGAAACAGCTCCACCATACAAACCTTCGTTCACAAGTGAAGAATTCACATTCAAAAATGAGCAATTTGTCGCTCTCAGAGTTGCATTACCAGAAAGGCGCATAGCTAATCCAACTGTTGTTGAGCTTGACAAGTCTGAGAAGATAACAGAAGAGGCAATAACATCTCCTGTGGAATATGCATTCTCAGTTCCGTTTTGCGGCGAATGTGTTACAGAACAATCTTCAAAGGAAGAGTTCAATAATAACAGTTTCTCGTTGGTCGGAACAATAATAGACCCAAACTGTGCATTGCTGCATCCGTGGAACATTGATGAATAAACGCTGCAGCCAATCCACTTTGATGATGAGCAATATCTGTGCTTTGTGTTATATTTGGTGAATTTTTGTGAAATGTTCAGAAAACTGCATTCATGGATTTCCAGGTCTTCAACATCTCCACACCCGAGAATCGACGTTTGCCTTTCAGTAAACAACGAATTAAACTCACAATTTCCGAATTTAATTTTTGGTTGATGCTGCGAATACACATCGTTTCTTCCGCAGGTCAACGGCAAGATTTCTTTGAATGGGCAAAACTTTGTAACGCTAACATTCTGCAGCCTCAAACATCCTCCACATGCTTCAAAAGTAGATGCATTTTCGAAACTGGAGAATATCAGAGAACAATCTTGGCACCAAAACAGTGAATTTCTGTTCGTTTTTGCAACGCCACCAAATTGTTTTTGCATCATAAATGCTTTCTTAATCATCAGAGTTGCATTACTCACGAGGAGATAATCGTTTAAAGTTGTTTGTTTCTGAGAAAACTGATTTATTTGCTTCTCTTTCGCATTTATTATCTGCGAATCAACAAAAGATGTTTCGGTACAACAATTACTGGACATAAATTTCCTTATCAATTCTTTTTCGGATAAATAGAAATCATCGTTGTTCTGATGGTCAATCATTGTTGAATATTGAAACTCTTTTGAAAAACTTTGCTGGCATATGATAGATAGAAAAGCGCAGCAAAATACAACTCGTAGAAATGTGTCCTTTGTTGATTCCATAAGAAAATTAGGTTTTGGCATTTGTATAACAACCTAATTATGGCACGTGGATCCCAAGCCCCAAATTAAATGATATGCTGATTAAAGTGTTCAATTCAACATCTGGTTCTGTTGAAACCATTTCATAATGATAAGTATTTCTGCAATTTTCAATGTCTCTCAGTCTTTTCGTGTTTGGAAGATAACTTTATCGGATGATAGCGTTTGCATCTCTTCACATGACATCATGGAAGATTAAATAATCGGAGAAAAAATGAACTCCATTTAGTAGGTCTTGAGTTGTTTGCCATTGAACATGAAAATAAAATGATGTGCCTGAATTTGAAATAGTTGTGAATTGATACGTTTTCTCTGAAGAAACTGAAATTGCGAAAGAGAAACACCTTCAACAAAAACCCATTGAAAAATCAATGCTGTGAATTGAAGTCCAAAGTCATCTGAAACCTCAAGATTTGCTCAAAAATCCCACCAAGTACTGAGTGCAAGCCAGCTTTCATCTTTGTATAAGGAAAATTTTGAAGATATCAAAGTCAGTTCACATTTTTCTGACTGTTCTTTTTGTTTTCAAAAATAATCCAACGAAATATTGAGTGTTGCATGAAAGTTTCTGTGACGTTCCAATTTGTTGGGGAAATAAAAGCACCGACTTTATTTTGTTATCGGCAGTAGCCTTCATGATTAATTCCACATCTGAAAAATGCTCGCATAACATTCGATGAACAAAGAAAAAAATAATCGAATAAAAATTCAGAAATCAACGAAAAAGTCAATTTCACAACAGAATCCAGTTTCAATTATTGTTTTAAAAAAAACCAAGCTGCACAAATATGTATCCGCAAATCCGAAATCCTGAAAATGAACCTGATAGAAGCGGTAATGGGATTTTTTAGTCATTTCCATTTCTTCTGACTGGAAGCATTTCTATTGGGATTCCAAAAATTTTTGATTTTGGAACGTTAAAATGTAAACATGGAAAGATGATTCGACAAATAAAATGAAATAAAAAAACAAATAAAACCTTCCGCTTTGACTTTCATTTGCATTTAGTTGGATTTTTCGTATGAAATTTCGCTTGGCTATCGTGTAGCTTGCAACTTTCATCAAATTTGATTTCAGATCCCTTGATATTTCTTTCATTTCGCTTATCATCAGCCGTTGTCTCATTATTTGCTATTCTTCAGAGTTCGCTTCCAATTTTTGCATTTGCTCCTTATTGTTTCATTGACTTTTGCATTTTTTCGTTCGGTGTGATGTGGATTTCTCGCAAAAGTGTCTTTTCATCAACTTTAAAATTATTCTGTGTTCGGATAACATTGCCTCAGTTTTCGGTGGGGGAAATCGACAAAAGCATACTCTTCTTTTCTATTCATGCACTTTCCTTTTGACAAGGAGTTTGGCTTTCTAATAATTGTGAGACAGATTTTTGAATAGAATGAAGTTAAATTTCTAGATCATTTCTGAATTCTTATAATAAAATATCACCATTTCGCATTCAAGCATGGCAGAAATTTCTAAGCGGTTCATGTTAATCAATTCAGCGAAATATAAATAGCACACCATCAGTTTCAACAATTATTGAAAAAATTGTTTTTTCAGTGACTTCAATCTTAAAATCAGCTGTACCATCATGTTCTTAGCTTTTCATCATTATTTTTAGAGTGTGCTTCAGGATTCAAAAACAGGACTCTTCTGCTACCATTTGGCTGAAGCAATTCTTTAATCTGAAGAAAAACACGTTTACATGTGTTTTTGAATAAAATTAATCAAATAGTACAACACACATAATATGTATCACTCATAGATTATCGTTTTGTGGGAAAAAATGTTGCGATGGACTAAAATAAACCTTTTTCAAAAGAATATGAATTATTGATTTCATTATGGTTCAGGTTTTCAATTTATCACTCTCATAACAATCTTTCGGCATGTTATGGAATTGAAATAATATATAATTTTTAAAAAACTTGAGAATTTTTGAACCAAATATTTTCAATTTGTGATGATTTTCATTCTTTTTTTATTCAAATTCATGAAAATCACATGGTAAATTATTATTTGATTCAATGACGCAAAAAACTTTTTGATTTTTGAATTACAAATCAAACATGTATTACAGATAGGCCTTTGCGACAAGGAAAAATGAAGCGATTCGTCTCCGTCGAAAGAGCGAAATTCTTTTTTTTTTTTTAAGATAATACACCAAAAATTATTCAAATTCGAAAAAGAATAATTCGATTTCGAAAATGAATATTTTTTAAATTTGTGGAATGAATAGGGTTATAATTTTATCTTGAACTTTTTTTTTATCAAGACCTTTTTTTTTTAATTAATCATCAACTTTTCCCACAATTTCATATTTTTTTTTAGAATTTTTTGTATATTTATGAATTCAATAGATAAAAATAAATACATTTTGAAACAAACCAAATTTCGCATGGGGGGGAGGGGGATGAAGGGGTTTAGCCTCTTCATTGAACTTTTATGTGGAATTGGAGGGTTTCATGGGGCATAAAACCTTCTGTTTGTTTGAAATGTTATTTTTTTGAATCTTTTAAATTTCATTTCAATCAAAAAAATAAAAAATTATTATGATCTTAAAAATATTATTAAAAAAAAGAAAATATCCACAGAAACAAAAATAAAAGAAGGTCAGAAAAAATTGCAAAGAGCAATGTCTTTACGCAAGTATTGAAAATGCAATAGTCGGCTGGAGCGAGTGGCTCACATCGTTGATGATGGAGTTGTTCATATCACAGATGCGATTAATTCCAAAGAATTCAGTTACACTGGTATTAAGAACGTAGTTGGAGCGCTGAGAAAAGGAAGGTTGGTTTATAAAATTGGCAGACCTGCAGCAGTTGTCGGAAAAAAGGAACATAGAGTTTTGGATATTATTCACATTGAAGCAAAGTCTGGAACATGTTTAACTTTAAAAAAAACAAGAGAATTGGTTTGCTTTATTTTTATTAATATGTTTTAATCATTTGTTTTTCAGATAGAAAATGTAATAAACGATAACGATGAAGAAGACGCACCATTTGCGGAAGTTTCAATGTCAGCAACGTATGGATTTGTCAAGCGTCATCCTGAGCTGATGACTGGAACGCCAAAGAATATGGACATCAACAGACTGGCTGTTTCGTGCAGAAGTGTTTTAAAATCCTGGTGTTAAACACTCGACGAGCTGCACGAAAAATACCATTTCAATCCAGCTTTAATTATAAACATCGACGAATCTTCAACGCGCGTTCCTACAAACTCAAAACAGCTTATTGTGCATACTGCAGATACGAAAGCAGGTTTCACGAAAGAACAACCAAGAATGATTTATATAACATACGTTGCAGCTGTTGCAGCGGATGGATATGCCTTTCCTTTTATTATTCTATGGTCAAGTGTCAACCTTCCAGAGGAGCTGAAAAGCCTTTTATCCCCAACTCTTGAGATATGGACAAATGGAAGCGGCTGGATGGACAACGAGTGCTTCAAAAGGTGTGCTCTCACTGTTCTTCTACCTTCGATCATCGAAAGAAAAAAGCGCATGTCACTTGAAAACGAACACATTCTTCTCCTTCTTGATTCGCATGCATCTTGCGCAGATCCTTCGATCTGGCAAGAATTCCAAAAACAACAAGTCGACGTTTTAACCTTTGTGCCATACAGCACACACATCTGTCAACCACTGGACAGAGGAGTGTTTGCTGTGTTCAAATCTGAACTGACAAACAGATTTGAGGCTCCATCTTCTTCTTCATCTTTATCCAAACGAGCAGCAATTTCAGACGTTCTGCCTCAAGCCATCCACACTGCATTATCTCCTTCTGTAATTCACTTAGCTTTCGGCTGCAGTGGTGTTCTTCACTATTCTTCTGGGCCAGTTCTTTTGAAACTGCCCGAATCTTCGATTTTCACTCTTCCATCCCGAAGAAATAGATTCAACTTTTATGGAAAAGTGATAACCGAAGAAAATCTTTAAGAGAAATGGGAAAATCATTTGAAAATGAATATTGAAAAGAAAAATGAAATGGATGAAAAGGAGAAAGATGAAAAAAAGACTGCAGTGGATTAAAAGAAAAAAAATAAAAAAATTCATCCACATCAAAAACGATAATCCTGATGATGAAAAGAAAGATCATGCATTAAATCAAGCTGAAGGAAAAATGAAAGTTATCAGAAGAATTAATTCTGATTTTGTTTTCTTTTTATCATGTTGTTTTTTGAATTTTTTTCACTTTATTTTTTTGGGTCAGAATAAAGTGAAATTGTCAGGATAAAATAATAACCCTAACTTGAATTTTGGGTTTTTAATTCAACTAATTAGTATTTCATCAATTCACTTTGTTTTTGAATATTTGAAAAATTATGTATTTTCTTCAAATAATTTTCATTCATTTTGATAGAAAATATTTTATTTTGAAGTAAATTTGAAAAGAAAATGAATTCATTTTCATATTAAAAATTGATGATTAAAATATTAATACCAAAGAATAAAATTTTTTTCTATTGGTGAAAAAATTCTTGTTTTTTATTTTTCAATAAACGTGATTGAAATTAAAATATTTTTATTTTATAATTCAATAGAAATAATTTTTTTGAAATTTCTTTCATTTCAGTGATGATTTACGAAAATGAATAAAAAAATTCAAAAAAATGATTAGATTCATATTTCTATTAAAAAAAACAGTTATTTGAGTAAAAATATTTGATTGATTAAAAAACAACTTGAAAATTTCTGAAATCCATTCTCAAGACAAACTAAAATTTTCGGTTTTAAATGAATTTCGAAATTGAAGTATTCATTTTCGAAATCGAATTATTCTTTTTCGAAATCGAATTAATAAATTACGAAATTGAATCATTCTTTTACGAAAATGAATTATTTTTTTTCGATTTTGAATTATTTTTGGTGTATCATTCTCATTTGAATAAAAGAAAATAACTTGAGTTCACAAAAATCAAAATATTCTGAAAAATTCCATTCTCAGTTTATTTAACAACAAAAATAAAAAAGGTTTTGAATTTTTTATAACACACACACACACACACACACACACACACACACACACACACACACACACACACACACACACACACACACACACACACACACACACACACACACACACACACACACACACACACACACACACACACACACACACACACACACACACACACACACACACACACACACACACACACACACACACACACACACACACACACACACAAAAGAAAGAAAGAAAGAAAAAAAAGAAAAAAGAAAACAGAAACGAGAGATATTATCGAAATATATTCAACAAATCCAGATGTTCAGCCACACATTTGCAGTTGCCATTCCTTTCCTCTTCTCATCATCATTCAAAAGCTTTCTCTCTGTTTCATTTGTGAAAGAGAAACAGCTGTGAGAGAAGGAACATCGCTTACGAAACGAGGGGATGGATGCTCATTCAGACGTATATCCGGAAGAGGCTGTGGAGCAGCAGAGCTTTGTGGAGATAGACATCTGCCAGAAGAAGAAGAAGAAGACGATGATGATGATGATGATGAAGGTGATGATGAAGAATGAGTTGAGGATGAGGAGGAAGAAGAAGAAGAAGAAGAAGAAGAAGAAGAGGAAGAAGAAGAAGTAGTAGTAGTAGAAAAGCAATCACTTATTCTCAATGCATCATCATCACAACTCCCAGAAACAGAAGATTTCCTCGTTCTCGCTGTTGATGACTGCATTTCAGAGCCAGCTTTCGGCGAGGGAGGCAAACAGAGCGGAGGAAGAGCGATTCTTTGGCGAGCATCAGACACACTTTGCTGGCTGGCCTCTGTTTGCATCACAGATTCACAGACAATTCTGAGTTCTTTGGAAGGATTGTGGTTGATGGATGTGGAGGAAGAGGAAGAAGAGGAAGAAGAAGAGGAAGAGGAAGAGGAAGAGGAAGAGGAAAAAGGAGAGGAAGAAGAACGAGTAGTTGATAATAAATCTGATGAATGAGGAGGAGGAGGAGGAGGAAAATGAGAAGAAGGAGATGAAGAAGAAGGCGATGAAGATGATTGAGATGATGATGATGAAGATGAAGAAGATGATGAAATGTGTAATGATGGAAGCACCAAAGGTTCTGAAGTGCGTTGTGGCTTAGTCTTCGGAGAATGAGAGGAGTGAAATGAAAGAGAAGGCAGGACAGTTCTTGGAGATGTTGGTGAACGTGCAAAGGAAGAAGAATTGGATGGATTGGAAGAAGAGGAAGCAGAAGCAGAAGAAGCAGAAGCAGAAGAAGAAGAAGAAGAAGAAAAAAAAGAAGAAGAAGAGGAAATAGAGGAAGAGGAAGAGGAAGAAGTGTCAGAAGGAAATGAGTGAGAAGAAGAAGAAGATGATGATGATGATGATGACAAAACCAATCGAGAAGCCAATGAATTAATCTGAACGGGGTTCAAATCAAACGAAGGAGGAGAAGGAGAAGGATGAGAAGGATGAGAAAGTGGGTCACCATATGTTGAAGGCAATAAAGTTGTTGAGCGGGGTTTTGAAACAGATGGAGGAGATAAAGAAGAAGAAGAAGAAGAAGAAGAAGAAGAAACAGATGGAGGAGATAAAGAAGAAGAAGAATTAGAATTAGAAGAAGAAGAGGAGGAGGAAGAAGAAAGTGAGGGAGAAGAAGAGGAGGAGGAAGTTGAAGTAATCTTTTCTTCTTCTTCTGCAGATGTTTGCGATGAAGATAAAGAAGCATTGCTGCCATCCAAACCAACAGAACGCTCACGATTATTTTCTGTTGAAGCAAATTCATTCGTCTTTTCTTGAATGCAACTTGATGGATTTACAGCACATTTCGATGAATTTAATGAATTCGATGAACTTGTTAAATCTAAATGATCTTTGTTGTTTTTAATTTCAGTGAAAATTGAGTGGTTTTCGTTGTTTGAATGGAGATGTTCATCTTCTTTGATAGAAGAACTTGAAAATGTGCTGTTATCAATGGTATATGCCAATGGAATATCAGAAGAAGAAGAAGAAGGAGAATGAGAAGAAGAAGAAGGAGAAAGAGAAGAAGAAACAAATGCACATGGAGATGAGGGAGAAAGTGAAGAAGAAGCAGTAACTCTTGTTGGTGAAAGCAAAGGAGAAGTTGAGAATGAAGAAGAATGTGAATGGAAAGCAGAAGAAGAAGGAGAAAGAGAATGCGAAAATGTATTTGCCAATGGAGCAGAAGTGAGAGAAGGAGCAATCAAAGACTGCGAAGTTGAAGCACGACTCAACATTGGCGTCAATCTTTGAGGAGATTGAGGAGAACGAGAAGAATGCAAAGAGAGCAGAGAAGAAGAAGATGTTTGCTTTCCCAGAAGAGCAAATGAATGTGACGGTGAATGTGAATGTGAAGGAGAATGTGAAGGAGAATGCGAATGAGAAGGAGAAGGAGGAAGTATCCTGCGTTCTCTGCCTTCTCCCAATCTGCTCAAAGCTCCTGTTGCTGCTCCTGTTGTTGTTGTTGCTGCTGCTGTTGATGTTGAAGTTGAGGTTGATTCTCTTCCTCCTTCTCTTCCTTCTCCTCCTTCTCCTCCACTTCCTCCCATTTCTCTTGTTCCTCTTGTCCCACCTCTTCCATCTTTCTCCCTATCAGTCTCTTCTCCTTCTCCTCTTTCTCTTCTTTCTCCTCTTTCTCCTCTTTCAGTTATTCCTGTTATCCCCACTGCTTCTGCTCCTTCTGACCCCTCAACGCATTCATCCCCACCTTCTCCTTCAGAAATGGACCCAACAAGAACATGAGCAGCAGCCAATATGCCCAAAAGATTCCTCCGTCGCGACTCTTCAATCTCCATCCGCATCTTCCGCAGCTTCTCTTCTGCGCGCTGCTGCCTTTCTTCCATCTCGTGCAGATATTGGTATTCTTTGTACTTCTTCGGTTTGTGCTTCGCCTGTTTGTTCTGCAGGAACTGAGGCGCAGGCGGGGGTGTGTAGAGGGATGTGGTGCGCTTGCTGAATGGATAGCCAGAGGAACGAGAAGGGGAAGAAGAAGAAGAAGAAGAAGAGGAGGAGGAGGACGCTGTACCTTTAACCTTCTTTGGATCTCCTCCATTTGAGTTTTTCCCTCCATTTCGAGATTTCCCATCATCAATATCAGCATCCCCTCCTCTTCCTCTTCCCCCTCTTCCTCCTTCTTCTTCATCTTCATCTCCTTCCCCATTCCCTTCTCCATTCTCCCACTGCCTCTTCGCACTCTCCATCATTCTCTTCTTCTCTTTGTGGTTGGTCTTCGTCACCATCAGCTTCCAGTTCGTTTCTGCCCTCTTTTGCTTCAGCTCTCTTTCTTTTGCAGCGCCTTCTGAAATCTCATTCAGACTGCACGGAAGAAGAGGCAAAGAGCTTTTGATGGAAGAGGGTTGATTAGATGCATTAACAGTGTTGTCATTGACTTCATCATCAAAAACTACATTGTCATTATCAGCAGAACATGAAGATGTGGAAGAGGAAGAGGAAGAGGATGATGATGATGATGATGATGATGATCCATTTTCTCTTCTCTCCTTCCCTCCACCTTCAGCGCTTCCGTCACTTTCTCCCTCATCTGATCTTCCAGTCCCTTCTTTTTTAACTGAACCAGAAACTCCGTCTGCTTCTTGTCTGTTTTTGAATTTGGCTAACTCCTTTTCCAATTCTGCAATTCTCAGCTCGTTTTCACTCAATTTTTCGATGCGCTCTGCTGCTTCCTTCAGCTTCTTCCTCAGAGAAACGATTTCATTTGGAGAAGAAGGAGAAGAAGAAAGAGAAGAGAAGGAAGAGGAAGAAGAAGAAGAAGAGGATGATGATGATTGTGAAGAAGAAGGAAGAGGAGATGTTGAGATACTCATCAGCGACTGCATATTCCAAGTTGAATCAGAATTGCTTCCTTCTTCTTCTCCTTCTCCTTTTCTGCTTTTATTTCCATTTCCATTTTCACCTTTGCTTCCTTCTTTCCCACCAGAAGAATCTGCCAATGAAGACTTTCCATTCATCTCCCCACCATTTTGCTCTCCCTTCTCAGCTTCCTCTTTCCCTCCATTCACCAACATCATCTTCTTCTTCAGCTCCTTCTTCAGTTCTTCTATTTCTTTGTCTTTCATTGTCACTTCAACTTCCAGCTCTGCTATTCTTCCTTCTTTCTCTCTGATCATCTGCCTCTGTGCTGCTGCATCTGCGCTCCTCACAAGCTCCTCATCAATCGCACTTTGCAGCAAATCTCCTTCATTTTCCCCTTCTTTCCCTTTTCTTCCTTTTATTTTTTCTGCCTTCACTGCCTTTTCCAGCTCTTCCTTGTGTCTTTGCATCGCCTCTGTCATTAACTTGCTGTGTTGCAGTGCCATCTGCTTCATCCGCTCATCACATTCACTCAGAGCTTCCTTCTGCGCTGCCTCACTCGCAGCGAGCTTTGCTTCAAATATACGCTCATTCAACTGAAATTAAGAATTTTGTTTCGTTTTATTTATTTATTTTTTTTTTTTCATTTTTAATTATGTTTTGTTTTTGAAGTGTAGTTTGGAGGCGAAGTTAATCATTGACAAGAGACAAGAGCAGGATGCAGCATATTGAATTCCAATGGTTCATTGTTTCAAAATAGATAAAAAAACAAAATAACAACAACAATAAAATTAATAATTTTTATTTGATGCATTTAATGTCATAAAAGCAAATTTCTCAAACCTTCATTTGGCTTTCAAGTGCTTGCTTTTCTTCCTTGAATTTTGTTGCAAGTTTTTCAATTGATGCTCCTCCACCCATACCAAACGAAAAAATATCTCCTGCATTAAATCCTTCAAGTCCCAGTTCCGCGAGAAACCGATCAAAATTTTCAATGGTATACGATTTTCCAAGTCGTTCTTTTTGAAATAACTTTTTTTTTTCATTTTTAAGAGATCATCAATAATAAAGAATGGTATTTTAATAACATCAAACCTGCTCCTTCATATTTAAAAGTAATTTCGAAAACATTGTTCTTTCATTTTCTATTGTTTTATCCCTTTGCTTCACTTGGGCTTTGAGATATTCAAACTGAGGGTCAATTACTTGATTTAAATATTTCCAAAACTATAAAAAATGATTTAATGTATCGAAAGAAAGGATAAAAAAGGTCAGAATATAATAACTGTTACAAACCGTTTCTACAGAAGGAGAAGTGTCAACAGAAATAAAGAATGATAATATTTGTTGTGCAAATCTTTGAAAAACTTCATCACATTCATCTTGAACATTAAGCAATTGTTCCTAATTTAAAAAACAATTATAATATCGGTAATTATAATAACCATTAATTTTGTAAGAAGTTATTATTATAAAAATACCGCATTTAAACTTAATAAACCAGAAGAAAACAATTTTGTGATTTGTGAAAAATACTGTTCCAAAAATTCTTTATGCTCGAAGTAATATTGATGAACAACTTCTTCTATTTTTTTGTTAAGATTTTGTTTGGATATAAAATTATCTTCCTCATTCATATGATAAAAAAAATATAATAAAACGATTTATAAATTACTTTTTGGGAAACAGAAAAAGTCTGTTTTTTATTAAACAACAAACCAGTTTATGAAATTATTACTGTACATTTTTTTTGTGATTTATAAATCAAAGGAATAATGTTTCAAAAAAAGGCCCCAATATTAGTCATCTTAGGATCGTGAAGAATCAAAATGGCAGAAGAGTCTCAAGCAAAGGAAATAATGCCCCAATCTTTGGCTGATTTTAAATTTGAAAAAATTTTAAACATTATTCCTGAAACTCAAAATATGATCGTGCTTGCTACTGGAAATATGACTGGAAAGCCTGAGCCTGCGCTTGTATTTCTGTTGAAGGCACAGTTCGAAGAGAGCAATATTCCAATCTTTTTTGCTGGATCAGAGGAAGGAGATAAAATATTACCTGTTGAATTTCTCCAAAATCTTCAGCACAACGACAAGTTTTACAATTTTATTGGAAAATGTGATCCTCGACTCAATCCTCTATTTGTAAAACTAATCTATCCAGCAACACCAAAGGACATTGAAAAGGTATATCATATTTTGTTTAATTTTCTGTTCTTATTTTCACTTATTTTTTGAAATATCAAACAAATATCAAAAAATAGTACACACCAACGAAAACTTTGGTCCTTCGCGAGACTCCAGAAATCTATTCAAAATACGTGAAATCATACATCGAATCAAGAGCAGTTGAAAAGGAATTGAAATGGGTTTGGAACATTCTCGATGGGATATCTGAAAAAGAGAGAGTTATTTATCATGATGATGATCCTGAAACAGGGTTTACAATCGTTCCAGATACCAAATGGGATGAAAGAAATATGAAGTATCTTTACTTTACCGTTTTGGCAAAGACAAGAAAAATCAAATCTCTTCGCGATATCAATGGAAGTCACATTGAATTTTTGAAAAGAATGAAAGAAGAAGCGATGAAAGCTGCAAAAGCCAAATACGGAGTACCTTCAGCACAGTTGTTATGCTACGTGCATTACCTCCCTTCGTTTATGCAACTGCACTACCACGTGATAAACATTGAAAGAGGAGATATGCGTGGGCCTAGGTGTATCTTGGTTGATGACATTATTGACAATCTGCAGAGGGACCCAGAATATTATCAGAAATCTAACTTGACAATTCCTCTTTCAGAGACACACGAAATTGTTTCGGCTATGAAAGCAGACGGTTTTGTCTTTGAGGAGTAATTTTTTTTTGCCATCCGCTATTATTTTGATGCTGAAATAGCATCTGGCTGATCCTCTTTGAAATCATATTTTCGTTCGAGTTTTTATCAATTTTTTTTTTCTCAATGAGAATAACGAAAAAAGTGCTGAAAGCACATGAACACTATTTATTAAATAGTTAATTTAGAAAAACATGAAATTTCTTATTCTCATTGAAAAAAAATTTTTGATCAAAACTCGAACGAAAGTTTGATTTCAAAGGGGATCAGCCACAATTTAGATATTATTCTTTTGAAGATAATTTTTTTATGGCATCCATCTTCATTGCTTCGTGCAATTTTTTTTTTATTGATTGAATATTTGTACTTTTGCTAGTTTTTTTTTAGCAATCAGAAAGTTGAGAGCATTTATTCTTGAGAATTTTTTTTTTCAAACGTTGAATTCTCTACTAAGTTAGTTTATATTAGAGAATAACTGAATTAAAAAAATTTCAGATGTCAACGAGAAATCAAAATTCATTAATTAAATTGGATTAAGGTGCTTGACCATTTTATTCTCTTATGCTGAGGCGAAATTGCACGTTATTTTTTCTTTCATCTTAGCTAAGTATTTTCTTATTGTTTTTATCTTTGTTTTTCTCCTTTTCCAGTTTTTTGATTTTTAACTTAATTTTCAGAATCTTGAATATTATTCCATTTTGCTCGTTAACATCGTTTTTGTGCTTTTATAATCCTTACATTTTCTTCTGTTCTGAGCAAAATTTTTAACCAAAAGAAATTAAAAATCACATTATTTTTCATTTTTCCATTCAAAGAAATAAATTTTTCTAAATCATTCATTTTCGTACAAATGCTATTTTAGATTATTGAATTCATCAGATGAAACACTTCTAATATCTTGGGGTAATGAAATTGGTTAGAAACATTACAGTTAAACAAAGGAAAAACTTTACGAATCTATAATAAAGCATAATGGGTATATGTTTTTCTCATTCTAGGAAATGGGAAGATCGAAATGTCAAGTGGAAGATTGTACATTGGGGGGCTTGGATTCGGATTTTCAGAAGATGAACTGAAAAATGCATTTAGCAAATTTGGGGAAATAGACTCTTTCGTCGCGAAAACTGGTTATGCTTTTGTTGTATGTATTTTATCTGCTTTTTCTTTTTTCAAAGCTTGCATTTTTTTAAATGTTTTGTTGTTTGCTTAACAATGATATCATTGCTTTCTATGATAATCTTTTATCGTAATAAACTGATTTAATAATCTTTTATTTTTCTATCCAAGGTGTATCGCGATCCAAAATGTGCTGAGGAGGCAATCAGGGAAATGGACAAAAAGGAAATGTTTGGGAGAACGATTACCGTTGAAGAATCGCATTCTAAGCCTGGAGAAAGGAGTTCGAGGACTGGATGTTACAACTGTGGATCTCAGGACCACATTTCAAGAGACTGTCCCGAACCTCCACGTCGTGCTCCTCGTTCTGTTGGGTGCTTTAATTGTGGAAAACCAGGACATCTGGCAAGAGATTGTCCTGAACCGCATAACAGTAATAGACCATGGATGAGAGATTCCAGAGAACCTTCAAGAAGAGGATATCGCTCAAGAAGCAGATCTCATTCATATCGTTCAAGATCAAGATCGCCAAGAAGATATTCCAGAAGCCCAAGATACTATTCAAGAAGCCCGCGTAGATATTCCAGAAGTCCACGAAGGTATTCTCGAAGTCCACGTAGATATTCACGTTCACCGAGGCGCCGCTCATACAGTCGTTCAGTTCCACGTGGATCGAGAAAATCTCGTTCAAGATCTTCACATCCCCGTTCAATATCTCCTGAAGCATGGAAGGGCAGAAGAGAAAGTTCACGTTAAGTAAATTGTTTCATTTAAATCTTATTTTTATGTCAGTCGTACTGAGTGCTTCATTGGGGCAGAGTCGCAGTGGTACATTTTTTGACAAGTCACATTCGAAGAAGCCACGTGTATTTCATCGATTGGCTACAATGTTTCTTATTCTTTGTTTCAAAACAATACAGAAAATAACAAATAATTTCGTTCGTTCATTTGAGAGGAACAATATACAAAGAACAAAATCCATATGAAATGGTGGTACAGCTGTAAGGTTTAACGCTTGATCAAAGTTTTTTTCTTTGGAATAATATTCAAAAAAGTATTAGATATCAAATTTCAAACACTCAAATTTCACGAAACGTTTTAAAATTTCCCAGTATCTATTTTTGAATTTTTGTTCATTTAAATTTTAGAAATGAAAAGAAATTGTTTCTCTGTTTTAGTTTTTGTTATTTCTATAAAACATTTAGAGTTATGGGCAATTATTGATCAAATGGGTTGTGAATCATCAACATCAAAGCCGATTCCAGATAAATATAAATCAATTAAAGAAGTTGAATTTTTTCCTTATATTTGTGATTATCACTGATGCTTTTTATAAGGTTCAAACAGCAATTCGACAAGCAGGGCTTGAAAGTTCGAATTTAATTTTTGGAATTGATTACACAAAATCAAATTTATATACCGTTTGTACAAATTTTAAAGGATCTTATGCTGAGCTTTGAAAAATTGAATTTTTTTTATTTGCGAAGGGTGAAAGAACTTTTAATGGAAGGAACCTCCATGATGCTTCGGTTGAAAATCCATATATGCAAGTCATACGACTTATCGGAGAAACACTTGAGCCTTTTGATGGTATGATCAGTGTTTTGTTTGATAAAGTTTTGTATTTCTTTCTTCAAAAAAAATTTTATTTTATAAGATGACCATATCATTCCGTCTTTTGGCTTTGGCGATATATACACTTCGTGTGTTATGCATCAGAAATTTTTATATACGTTTTAATTTTTATGATTGTTTAAAAACGAAATGGTACAATTTTAGAGATAAAAGTGTATTTCCTTTCTTTCCTGACAGAGAGCCGGTTGGATTTATGGAAGTGTTAGACAGATACAGAGGAATAACACCAGGAATTAATCTTTCAGGACCAACAAATTTTGCTCCTTTGATACATAAAGCGATTGAAATCGTTAAAAAAGAACGTTCAGTGTGTTTTGATAGTTTCCTTGGATCAATTATCATCCGCTTAAAATATTATGTTTTTCGTAAATTTCTATTCTTTTTTTCAGTATCATATTTTGATAATTGTAACAGATGGAGAAGTGACAGCAGAAAAAGCTACAAGTGAAGCAATTGTGGAGGCGTCAAATTATCCGCTTTCAATTATTTGTATTGGTGTTGGTGATGGTCCCTGGGATCTAATGAAAAAATTCGATGATAAATTGCCAACACGAAAGTTCGATAACGTATGTGAAAAAAATGTTATTTTTTTTAAATTTTTATTTGATAATAATTCTGTTTCACTCTTTTTTTTCAAAATAAATTATTATGTGTACATTTGGATTGAACAAATTATATATTTATATGAATTCTTGGAATATTCATAAATCCCTTCAGTTCCAATTTGTTGAGTTTCACGCAATCCAAAGGAAATATTCAGAAAACTTTGCGCCAATGTTTGCAATGCATTGCTTGATGGAAATACCCGAACAGTGTGTTAATATTTTAAAAATTCTTTTTATTTTTTATTTTATTTTTTTATTTATTTATTTATTTATTTATTGTTTTTATTTTTATATTTGATTGTACTTTTAATTGCCTTGCTCACTTTTTTTTCAATCAGGTACAAATACATCAAGAAACTCGGATATCTTGGCTAAGAACACAAAAAATTTGATTTTGTTGGTGGAAAAAATTCATTCCAAAATTCGAATATTAGCAAAGATCGGTATTTCTTTTGAGAGATTCTTGTCTTTGTGGAAGGTGTACATGCATTTCAGAAGACTAATTCATGAAATCTAAATTTCCTAAATATTTCATTCTCCGAAATATATGTGAAGAGTTTCTTATTTATTTATTTTATTATGATTATTTCTTATTTTATTGTTGAAATTCATTAGCTTAGTTAATTTGGACGTTCATGTGAATTCATTCCTATTTGTGTTAAATATCAACGCAATTTTTCTTTTCTTTTCTTTTTATTTTCAATTGTAATTTTCAAGCGGTTTTATTTTTTGAAAATCTTAGAAGACATTTTTTTCCTAGGATTTTTTATTTTTTTTATTATTATTAAATTGTTTTCTTCTTATTGTTTCAAATTTGTTTTTTCTTTTTGAAATGACTTTTTTTTCAAAGTAAATTTTTTTCTTTCAACATTTTTGAGATTCGAATTAAAAAAACAAAAGATTTTTTTTTTTTTCATAATTTTTGTGAATAACCTTTCATGCTCATTTTTATTTCTTGTATAACTCGTTTATACAAAACTTTAAGAAATGAAGCAATCTTTTCTTAAAGTTCTTTCAATTTTCTTATCATCAAACAATCGTTTTTTTTATTTATTTTTGACTTTTCTCATTTCAAAATTTCTTTCTTTTTCTTTTCTGTTCTTTTTTTCTCATTTCTCTTTTACTTTTTTATTTTGAGAATTGTTTTGTGTGTCGTTGTGATTCATTTGAAACAATCAACAAATAGAAAGCAAGAGATGAAAGATGAAAATTCGAGAAATAAGTTTAACATTTATATTACCCTTTCATTCTTTTTTTCATTAAATTGAAGAAAGTTATTATTTGCTTGGTTTTTCAATAAATTTCAAAATTTAATTGTTTCTTTAGAAATGATAATATCACACATTATGAGAAAGATCTAACAAACAAGAAAAGAATAACTGAAGTGAATTTTTAAGAAAAAACATAAGACTAATTAAACAACATGAAAGAAAGAGAAGGAGAAGGAGAAGGAGAAATGAGTTTGATGCTAATAATGATAAATTCCTTATATAACGAAAGAAATCAAAGATGCTACGAATAGACAGAGATTAAACAAAGAGTAAACAGAAAAGAAAAGAAAAGAAATTGAAAGAGTATAAAAGGAGATATGAAATCTTATTTCTTGAATAAAAGTTAAAAGATAATTGAAGACAAACAAAAGGAAAAGAATTAGAAAAATGAAAAATTCAAAAAAATATATAATTGTAAGACTATCATTCAACGAAGCAAAAACAACACTGCTCTTATTCCAAACTCTAATTAAATAATTTGCGGATATAAATGACAAAAAGAATTGTTTAATGAAAAGAAAAAGATGAAAGGAAGAAAGAAAAGAATTAAAAAGAAAAGAAAAGCATATATTCACAATTTGCTCTTGAAAATGAACTATTAAAAATAAAAAAAGCATTCTATGAAAAAAGTAACGCAAGGCAATTTATGCTCGTTAAAAACAGGTTAAATGAATACATTTCATCTCTCTCTCTCTCTCTCTCTCTCTCTCTCTCTCTCTCTCTCTCTCTCTCTCTCTAACTGTTCAACATTTCATTCACTTCCTTCTCCCTTCTTCCATCACAAACATTAAAATAACTTAGCAATTTGACTTTTATAAAATAAACAGTAAACAACTAACTTCGTCTTTCAAAGCAAAGAAAAAATGAATGAAAGAGAAAGAAAAAGAATAAGAAGGAAGAAGAAAAGAAAACAAACCAGATTTTTTTCAATCCCCAACAAAAACACCTGCTCAGCATCCTCAAATCCTTCTTATAAATTAAAAAAAATAAAACAATCAATTTTTTATTCTTCTTCCTCCTCCTCCTCTCCCTCTTCCATCTCTTTCATTTTCCTCACATCCACACTTCCTCTTCTGCTTCCTTCTGTCAGGGCAACCACGCTTTCTTCTTCTTCGAACCCAACTTCTGCTCTTTCTCCTTTTGAGTCAAATGGAAATATCCTTTTTGTATTCCGTTTTCCAGCACGATCGGATGATTGTCGCATTACAAAAGACAAAACAATCAAAAGAGAAATAATAGCCACCATTCCCACAGCTGCTATAACAATGACTGAAATAAGCACAGATGATGAAATAGAAGATGGAGAAGAGGAAGAGGAAGGAGAGGAAGGAGAGGAAGGAGAGGAAGGAGAGGAAGGAGATGGAGTAGATTCTTTCTTCTTCTCCTCAGCTTCTCCTTCGATCTGCCTTTCCATCTTCATCGCCTCTTCTCCTCCTCCTCCTCCTCCTTCCACTCTTCCGCTCTCCTCCAGTGGTGGAGGTGGCGTCAAATCCTTCGGATTGATCGTCGGCTCCTGTTGTGGAAGCTCTGGAAGCTTCGGTATCTCCACACAAACATCGTCTGCATTCAAATAAAAACCATCATCGCACCTCGCAAAGACACATATTGTGGTTGAAAACTCACCTGTGGCTGGATCGATTGGGCGACCAAAGATTTTGTGCGCAGAAGAGGAAGAGGATTGGAAAGAACGAGGGAAGAAGTGCTTGGTGGAAGAAGAAGAATGTGCTGATGAAAGAGAGTTTTTGTTTGATATACCAAATAATTTCAGAATAAAAGAAAACACAAATGACAATTTTCCTTCTTTCTTTTCTTGTTTTCCCTTCATCTCATTCATCTTCCTCCTCTCCTTCTCCTTCTCCTTCTCAACCACCTCCGTTCCATTCCACACGCCCCCCGACAAGCTTGTCACTCCTGTGCATGCAGCATCCTCCTTCACCTCCCACGCTGCCCTCTCCTGAAACAGCTCTGCCACCGACACACACATCTGCAGCCGTGACTCAATCTCCATATCGTCCAACGACGGCGTTCTCGGTGCAATCCAATCCGGCGGAGTGAATTTGAACTCCAGCGGCAGCCCATCTTCTCTCTCCCCCCATTCCCAGCTGTGCATGTCCAGCACAGTAAACGTCTGGCTCATCCCCTTGCGCGGCATCGTGGGCGGCAGCTTCGTCAGATCAATGCCTGAATCCGGCTGCATTGCCACAGCCTCAATGGTGTCTGAGCTGAGCACCGTTCCGCCGGCAAACGAGCTCGAATCAACATCCCCTTGAGGATCACGCGGATCCACTCCCAAAGTGGCTACTCGTGCGGCGTGCGAGACTTGCATGTGCTTCACGAAATGGGCACAGGCGCTGCCACACAATCCGTCAGTGAGGAGGATGATGGAGTGCGCATCGAACGGTTTTTTCTCCTTGTACGTCTCCAGAATCACATCCGCATACGCTGCAAAGTAGTCGTTCAGCTCAGAGTTGCGTGCTGCGGGCTTTGACCACTGCCTTGTGCGTGATGTGAAAGGCGCCTCTTCCATTGTTTCTGTCTTCTCCACCGTTTGAGCATACCAATCGCCAATCCTCTCTAACGTCGTGTAGTCTGTCATTGCCACTCCTTGCCCATCCAGCAGCAGAGGGGCTAAGTAATCATTCAATGGAGACTTTGCCATGTCTGCTTCTGGGTAAACAGGGAAACTGTTCGGAGACAAGATTTTGAACAATCCGTAGGCCAGATCCAGATAACCCCCTGTGTTCATCCTTAAGTCAATGATCAGCTTCTCGGCATCTAATTTGGCGTATTCTTCCAGAGCTGTCAGGACAGCCTGGGCAAACACAGAAGAGGAAGAGGAGCTGAAAGAGGAGATGACAAGCACACCCAGCTTCAGATCGTGGGAATAATAGGAAACGACTCCCTTTGCATAGAGGATGAGATTGAGGGTGAGTGGGTCGCCGGCTGCATTTGGGAAAGAGGAAGAAGAAGAAGAGGAGGAGGAGGAGGAGGAGGAAAAAGAAGATGAAGTTTTATTATGAACTAAATTATTGTTCAAAAGATTTGTGTTATTTGCAATTTCATCAACATTATCTGTATCAGACGTTGTTTGATTGTTGCTCTTCCAATCTTTTCTGTTAAATTTTGTCTTTTCCACTTTGTTGTGTCTGACAATGTGTTTGTATGAATGAGGTCTTGGAATTGTTAAAGAAGGCGTTGAACGTAAACTACGTAAAAGAGAAGAAGAAGAAGAAGATGATGATGATGATGATGAATTCGAAGTGAATAATAATGATGATTCATTTTCTTCATTGCTTGGCAAATTTGAATGAGAACGACGCAATTTCGAATTAACGGGCACAATTGGAATAGAGACAGTTGTATCAAAAAAGTCTGATTGGAAATTTGGAGATGAATAATAAGAGAAAGAAGGAGAAGAGGAGGAAGAGGAAGAGGAAGAAGAAGAAGAAGAAGAAGAAGAAATATCATCATTGTTTGTGTTCAATGTATTTGAGTATTGTTTCATCAGCTGCTCTTTTGAGTGTTGAGAGCGATGGAAGTGAAGATACTGCACATCTGGTTCATTTTGATGGTGGTTGGAGATTTGATTGAGATTTGGTGGAGTTTGAATGGAGGAAGAGGAAGAGGAAGAGGAGGGAGAAGAGGAAGAGAAAGATGACGAAGAAGATGATTTTGCATCAACTGAATTCCATTGATTGTTCTGAGTATTCTTGTCAGCATTTCTTGTCTTATTTTCGATGTGATATGCTTTTTTCATTAACTCTGGTGACATTTTGATTTGGCTTATATCAAAGTTGAAGCGGCTGATGAATGAAGATGTTGTGAAGGGAGGGTATTTACCATCATCTTCGTCTTTGACTTCTTCTTCTTCTTCTTCTTCTTCTTCTCTATCTCCATTGAATGTTGTATCTTTTCCTTCTCTTTCTCTTCCTTCTCTTTCTCCTTCTTTTCCTTCTTTTCCTTCTTTTCCTTCTTTTCCTTCTTTTCCTTCTTTTTCAAACACTTTTGCAATCTTTGCATTGATGTCATCATCATCCAGACAAAAGTGAATTCCTCTTCTTTTCGCACATCCTCTTCTGTTTTTGCTACTTTTACTGCTTTTGGCTGCTTTGTTAACAAATTTCTTTTCTTTCCGCCTATCTTCATTGCCAACACCATCACTTTCATTGAAATCTGATTCAATATTATTATTATTTGTATTGTTGTTACCATCATCAATATTTTCGTCATTTCCATTCCCTCTTCCAATTCTCTTACCTTCTCCTTCTTTTTCTCCTTCTTTTCCTTCTTTTCCTTCTCTTCCTTCTTCATCTCCTTCAATTCCAACCAGCACTCCTTCATCCAGTGCATAGCGCATTCCCCCCAGAAACAGCTGCCTTTGGCGCTTGAGCATCTTCTGCTGCGCTCGGCGGAAGGCGGAGGCAGCCACAGTGTGCGTGTGTGTGGAGTTATTGGATGAGTGTGGTGAAGCGGAAGAGGAAGCGGAAGAGGAAGAGGATGAGGAGGAGGAGGAGGAAGAAGAAGAAGAAGAAGAAAATGACGATTGCGAACGTGTAGCTGAAGCATTGTTTGAGTTTCTCGAGTAGTAAAGTGGCATTTGCGGACAAAATTCAGTCAAATTTGCAACGTTGCTCGACGAAAACGCATAGAATCTGATGGGATATTCATCTTCAATCATCTCAGGTGGGGTCTCTTGATTGGTATTATTATTATTGTCTCTGTTGTTATTAGGATTATTTGAAAATGCACTCTTTGAAAGCTCGTTCGAGCCTGCTGGCTGTGGTTGGTCGTCTTCTGGTGTTTTCGCTCTCAAATATTTGATTTTGAAGTCTGAAGGAGGAGGATACTGCCCAGCAAGTCGATATGCCAGAGGCATCATCAATGCATAGTTTAAATTTGCTGCAACATTTCTCGTAAAATGCAAATTTTCTGCAACCCACTTTGCAATAGACTCGGCTGGAGTTTCATTTTCTGGATAATTTTCACCATCAAAAGCAATTGCTGAAACTTCAAGACCAACAATATTTTTTTCTAATCCCATCATTATGAATGTCCATAAAAGTCCTGTTGGTCCTTCCACTACGTACACCTTATCTGGACTACCATCTTCCCGGTAGCGTATTTGAAAGTTAAAAATAGAAAAATACAGAAAGTCTTGAGGGCAAGGAAGGCTGTATGTTGCTTGAGGATCATTCATTTTCCCAACTGCTTCAAGAATTGCTAAGTGTTTTTGAAAGCCGTTTGAATAAGTTGTTCTTTCAATGTTATCAAGTGTATGTTGAATGTCATATCCCAAAGAATGGAAATATGAAAATTTTCTTAACATTTTATCACGATAAGCATATCCATCGAAATATGTTTTTATAGCCAACGTAACACTATCCAGCTCATTCAACTTAAAAATGGAAATAAAATACTTTAAAAATTGAAAGAATCAGCAGCATAATACCGGAAATTCATTCAGGCATGATATCAGTTGAGCAGGTTCATGAATTGTTGAAGCATGAATATTGCATCCATCGCAATTAACAGTTTGAAAACGAATAAGAAACAAAAGTTCTATGAGCATTGTATAAAGCCAACGGTTCAGCTGTTCGGATAAGTTGGTAATAAGAATAATTAAAATATGGTATATTATTCTGTAAATGAAAAACAAACATATAATTTGTTAAATCAGAACATGTTATGCATACTGATTAATGATGAACAAAAATTGGATATTCACTTTAAATCAAGAAAAATCTTGTATCTGGTTCAAAATAAATGTTTCATGAACATTTTTTGAACACAATTTATAATTCGAATTTGGAAAACTTATTATTCGAAATTGGTCAACTTATTATTCTCAGTTGCAAAACTTCTTATCCAAAATTAATCAAATTTCGTATTTTTCAAAAAAAAATTATTTTGTGAAAAATTGGTTTATGGCTGAATATCAGAAAATATTGAAAATATTGTATTCACTCAATGTTCGAAATGCAGATGAGAATTTGAACCCAGATTTTTATTATTTGTGAATAAGCATGAAATTTTTCGATTTTTCAGGAAAAAATCATTATCCATGAAATCGTTTAATTCTCAAATAAATTCATCTCACATTGTTCAACGATGCATTATTCAATCAAAATATATCATTTGTATTATTTCAAGATTCTGAAAAACAATTATGAACAAAAAATGAATTTTGAAAGAACATTCAAAGATTTTTTCAATGATGAAAAATTAATGATTTCATGATCTTGTATGATTGCAAATAATGTTTTTTGAAAGAATAATGTGTAATCTGACAATGTGAGGTGAAATAATTCAAAGATAATCCGATTTCTTTGATCATGATTTTTTCCTGAAAAATCGGAAATTTTCATGTTTATTTACAAATAATAAAATTAAAGGTTCAATTTCTATTCTTCATTTTGAATATTGACTGAATATGATATTTTAATCACATTTCGACACTCAATCAATGGAAGGCTTAAAACAAAAAAAAATTTTTTTTTAAATACTCAATTTTATAAATTTTGAATAAGAAGTTTACCAATTTCGTATAAACTTCTCTACAATTTTGAATAATAAGTTAACCAAATATGAATAATAAATGGTGATTCGAATATTCATTTTAGAAACTTGAATGATTTTGTTTCTCCGAAAATTACAGATTGTGCAAAAAATACCGGACATCGCAAAAAATACAGGACAAGATCGATATCTCAATAACCGCAAGAAGAAAAATTCAGATAAATTTCCTCAAAATATATCTCATCAATGCAAACTCATTTGGCATATAAAACTATCATTTTCATGAAGACTGAATATCGAAAAAATTATTATTTGAATTTTCGGAGAAATAGGATTTTGAGTTTCTCCGAGATGTCGATATTTATTTTTTCTGAGCACAAATGAAGCTATTTTGAAAGTTTTGTATTTCAAATGAGTTTGTATTGATAAGATATATTCTGAGGAAAATTGTCAGAATTATTCCATTTTCAGTTATTGTGAAATCGATCTTGTCCGGTATTTTGTGCGATGTCCGGTATTTTATGCGATATCTGTAATAATATTTGTTTCTTAACACTGCAGAGAAAGTTGTTTCATATCTGTATGAATTATAAATTCATTAGCATTGAGGGAATAATTAGGTCAATTGTCAAAAAGCAACTATCAATGGTAGTTGAGATAATGCCACTGTCAACAGTTATTGAAAGTGTCCACTATTAATAACACCAACTATATATCAACATCATATAATATCCTTTTTTAATAATAAAATTCCAAAAACGAACTGGTTGATCATAATTGATATCATAAAATTTTCGGGGTGTTGATTCAAAGAAGGTTTTATTACAAAAAAAATAGTTTTTTCCATTTAAATGATAAAATCAAGATAATAACAAAAATGATGATGCTTGAGATTTTAGTCATGTTAAAATTGTCTTTGAATGGAACAAGAGCTCTAAAGTGTTCATTTATCATTATTCAAAGAAAATTTCCTGACAAATTTTATTTTTTACAGAAAAATCATGGATTTAAAAATAATAACCCATTTAAATTGTCACATTTCCAAAAATGTAAGGAAATTTCGGATTTAGCAGTTAGTTGCAATCCGAAAAAAAAAATGATTTGGAAACATGTTGAGTGAGTGGAAATTAAAAAAGAGACATAGCAGAAAAGCGATTCATACGAAACAGTATCCTTCAAACAAGATACAAAAGCAGAACTGGTTGATCTGTGTGCTTTTGTCTATTTGAGAATAAGTGATTGTTGCTGAAGATGAAGGAGATGATGATGAAAATAACAAAAAAGAATAGAAGGTGCATGAGAGACCAACGAAGAGAGTAACATTTCTCTTGTCTTGCTGCCTTGCTTTTCTCGCAAAAGAGTCAGAAAAGCCAGATCCAGATTGGCTGCTCATCCAATCGGATTCTGTGTCCATTTAATTCAGTGAAGGCAAGTGACGATGGATGAAATAAAGAAGATTGAAGAACAAAACAGATGAAAATGGAAGGAGTTGTTGAAGAGGAAAAACAAAGAGATAGATGAAAAGAAGAAGATGATGAAGTTGGAGAAGAACAAATTGACAACAATGACAGAACACATTGCCAATGCATAAAGAATATTCTGATTCTTTCCCTTTCCCTTCTTCTTCTTCTTCTTCTCTGCTGCTCAATCACCACAAGTTGTATTGATTTTCCTCCCAGAATTCACAAGAGAGGAAGAAGTGAAATGTGGCTTAAAATCATCAGAGGCAGAAGATAATCCACCCATTTTGTGTTTTTCATGCACTTCCAAAGCAATCAGTGAAGATTGTGAGGAAGGAGTTGATGATGTTTGAGGGCTGTTTGGAGACTGTTGTGTTGAAGAAGAAGAAGAAATTTCATTGAACATCAACTTTATTCGTCGACAGCTCATGATTCCTTATTTTTTCACGTTCCGAATGAAACTTTGTTGCACCTGTGAATATGACGATTTGTGCATCCAAATCTCCTTTTGCTGCTGTGCTTGATTCTCTTTTTCCTCTGCTTTGCATTTCTCTCTCTCTCTCTCTCTCTCTCTCTCTCTCTCTCTCTCTCTCTCAATCATCCTCACCCAAATTCGCTCATAACCCTTTCCACTCCTGCTGCTTCCAAGCATTCTCATTCAATGCCGACCCACACAAATAGAACATGAAATCGAAGTGATATCTCCTTCACTTCAAGTTTCCATCTGATGCCTTCATTGTGCAATCATCAGCACAATTCTTGTTCTTTCTTCTCCTCAACAGCAATTCAATCCCAAATCGTCCTCCACGCCCAACACATTTCTCCATCGCTTCCGCCAAAAAGAAAAAAAAAAAATATCATTCATCCATATTCTATCTCACTTCATCATTTCTCCACTTTTCCAAAGCTCCTTGTATTCGTCTGCTCATTTTTCTTCCTTTGCCTCTTTCACCAAAGCAATTTGTCAAACAAATCTGCCCCAAACAAGGCGCATAAGACGTTGTCCATTGCTCTCGTATTGTTCTATTGAAATAAAAAATATGAAAATAGATAAAAACAGGTGTGAATTTTTATTCCAATAAATGATCAAACAAATGGTTTTGTTTTCTTGAAATTGTTCGAAAAAATCACAATTTGGCAAACATTTTATTCAAAATCCATCTTTTCCAATATAATCTTTGCTTTTGCTGAAAATGTCCATTTTCAAGTGTTTCAGCCCTTGGCGAATCTCTTTTGACTGAAATAGCATCTTTTTCTGTTCAAAGCATGCAAAATGCATCCACATTTCAAAAAATGCAAAATGTGCATCATTGAATAAATAAATCCTGTGTGGATCATGTCTTTGATTGAAAACATTCATTTTGGCCAGGATTCGCTTTTCAAACTTCAATTCAGAAATCAATCATTGTTTCTGATGTTTGAAAGTTCAAAAATACAAATTCTCAACAAACACAATATATCACACTGGGATATGAAATTGTGAATATTTCTCCAAAAGCTCTTCAGTTCTTCGAACAAACAAATGTTTTGAATAACAATCCACTGACCAATTGTTAAATTTGAGTGAATTGACTAATCGTTCTCAGATGCTTCTAAATATTATATAATATCAAAGAAACCACATTATATCGTTGTACACTTGTTGGTTGATGAAATATCAACACATCAAAATTGTTGAATTCTCAATTAATATTATTCATATGATCAATACAATAATTTATCTTCCTTTGAATAATGTTGAAAAAATGCAACTACAAATAAAAATACAGTTTCACTTTTGAAATGAATGTTTTCAAAGTTTTTCTCCCATATTAGAAAAAGGAATTCAGGAAAAAAAGAAAAGGATATTCCACTTGGGTGCCGGACTCAATGCTGTCGGGAATATGCTGTTTTGCCTGCATAATATATTTTCAGTGCATGCGCAATAGTGTGACAAATGAAGAAACATGTCAGATGGGGGAATACAAGAAAGAAAGAATTGATGATTATCTTGAGAGAAATTGGTTGGACACCTTTCATAAGGACGTTTTTGCCAATGAAATTGGATTGGAAACAAACAACGGTGGAAGAGAAGGTGGAACGAAAATAACGAAGAAATGTGAAAAAAGGAAGATTGGAGATTCGAAAAGAGAGAATGATGAAAAACTCGAATTCGGAGAAGCCAGCCCAAATGAAATGGCTCGAGGAACAAACATGTCTGATGAGCGAAAAATGAGGAAACAACAAAGATTTGAGGGAGAAAGTTGGATTGAAGGGTGTTTGATGATTGCCAATTCTTCAATAAAACTCCACTCCCTGGTATTGGTGCCAAATGATGACCAAAGTGTATTGAATGCAGTGAAAGGATGTTTCATCGAAGTGAGCAGATGCAGGATAGAGATTGGAGGAGAAATGCCACCATTTTGTTTGAGTGGAAGTTGTGGGCTGTTCACCAACATATCTCTCCGATTCCCTTTGAATTCACATTTTCAGAAATGCCCATCTCTCTTCTCTTCAAAACCATTTGAAGGGGTTCATTCAGAAAAATGTCATGTTTCAGTTTGTTCCTCTCATTTCTCCTCTTTTTGTGTCTCATCAGCGCCATTCCTTTCATCGCCCTCTATTCCTCTTGTATCTCTCTCACAACTCACTTTTTTCAACATCTCAACAGCATCTTCTGATTATTCACCACCAACAGCAACATCATCTCAAATTTCAAGCTTGATGAACAGTTGTTCATTTTCATCAGTCTGTGATGCATATGATGGAGGTATTGTCCCTTCTCTCAACAACCCCTTGGCCTCTCTGACAGCCTCAAACACTTCATTCGTTGGATGTTGTCGGACAATAAACGTTGAATTCATCGGGTCGAAAGATGCTAAACAGCATCCAGGGAGACAGAACGAAACAACTGATGGACAAAATACATTCATTTGGTGTGAATGGAGTGGATCGAATACAACTGGAGAAAGTGACTCATATGAAGATGGAATATCGAGTGGAGGGGCCATTTTCATGCACAACAAGGTAAATGGAGAACTTTCAGTTTCTCATTGCGCATTCAACGGATGCACTGCATATGCATACGGAGGCGGAATCATGTGCTTTCACATTAAATCGGTTGAGATTGTTGACAGCACTTTCGACTCATGTTCATCACAATGTTATTCTGGAGGTGGGATGTTCATTCATTCAATGAAATTGTGTGTTCGGATCAGTGGATGTGAATTCCAGAATTGCAAAGCGAATAGCTATGGAGGAGGACTTTATCTTGGTGTTTTACAGGTTTCAGGAACAGGATGCATTCCAACAGAAAATGGAGAAGGGGAGAGTGCGTGTATGTTTGACTGCAGTTTCACTTCATGCTCAGTTTCAAACATTTATGGAGGAGGAATGTACTGTTATGACGTTCCGTCTCAATTAAAGATAAGAAGCGTCAGGTTTATTTCGTGCAATGCATCTGCCAGGGGAGGTGGTTTTCATTTGGAGCCAGCTAAACAAACTGCACCAGCTGGCGGGATTTATTGCTATTTTTTATTCTTCCATGAATGCAAGTGCAGAACAACATCCAATCCATATGGACACGACATAGTCTGTCTGGATTTTTCCAATGTCTTTTTGAATTCAGGCAATCCCTTTTGCGAATGCTACACCACAAACACAGATTATCAGAGAGTGTGCTATATGTACAATTATGAAAATGCAAATGCTTGGACGTTTGATCAAACATCAAAAAGGGATTGGCTGAAGAGCGGGATTCTCAATCGGTTTGTTGTGGTGAGTGATGGTTTTGAAGACGAGATGTGTGGAATAGATGAGTCAAGTGCTTGCAAATCAATAGGAGTGGCTGTCTATCAAAGCAGGACACAGACGAGCTTGATTGTCATTCCAATGGAAGGAGATCACAAAAGCGAAGAGACAACAATTGAGATTAAATCAATGAAGGTTTCTGTTGTTGGGACAGGCAAAGAGAAGAGTTCGATTGGAACAGGAACACTTTCATCAACTTCGATAACTCTGTTCAGCGTGACGGGTGGCCGTCTTCGTTTGATGCACTTGAAGATTGATTGCAACTCAACAAGTCCTTTTTCGCCAAGTGTGGTTGTGGTGTCTGATGGAAGTGGGTCACTCTCATTGGAGGATGTTGTGATCACCACGAGTAACACAGGAGAATATGTGATGTCATCATCAGTGTTTGTGGTTCCACTATCGCAGCTGTTGATGACCGATGTGGAGATCATAAATATGAATGTCTCAAAACCACTGTTTTCTGAGCCAGAACATTCATCAAAAGAAAGTGTTTTAGCAAATGTGACAATTCGGAATGTGAAGTTGAGGAGTGGAGATGGGGTGGTTGTGGCAAAGAGTGTGAAGGTTGAGGAGGTATTTATGGTGAGCAACATAACAATTGAGGGATGTGAGTGCGAGGAAGGAAATGGAGGAGGAATGAATGTGTATTTCATTGGAGATGGAGAAGTGGTTGTGAATGGAACGAGTGTGATTGATGGATGCAAGGCAGAGAACAATGGAGGGAGAGGAGGGAGAGGGGGAGGGATGTTTGTATTGTTGGAGAGTGGAGGATGTGGATTGACAATTGGAGAGAATGTTGAGTTTTCGAAAGTGAATGAGAATATTGCAGAATATGGGAAGGATGTGTTTGTTCATTGTGGGAGTGGAGTGTTTTTGGAGTCAAAAGTGAATACAGGCACATTTGCCTTTTTTGGCACAAGTGTCATTCCACAAGATGTGTTGAAGCTGAGTGGGAGTGAGGATGGGAAAGAAGATGAAGTGATTCCACTGTTTGTGTATTTGTGCTCAATGGGTGAAAAAGTGATTGTTGATGGGAGTGGAGGAAATGGGATGGATCACAACCGATGTGGGTTTGAAGGGTTTGGGTGTTTGACAGTTGATTATTGTGCGAACTCAAGATTGAGTGAAAGTTCAAAAGAAATAGAGGTTATCTCATCTTCATCGATAAGGGATGAAATAGAATTTTCTTTATTTGATGTGAGTATTTCAGGCAGAGAAACATCATTGGAGGAGGAGAAAATACAGGTGAATGTGAGTGATGGAAAATCAGCCACACAAGAATGGCTTGTTGGATGTTCGAGTTCACTGACAATGAGCAGACTTTCATTTGTTGTGAAAGGTCAGTTGGATTCAAGGAGAAAAGCATTCATTCATTCAACATCAACACTCGGTGTGACGAACTGTTCAGTCTCATTTGAACGTGAGGCAATGAATGATGGAAAGATAGGATATAATGTGATAAGCATTGAGGGAGGAGGATTTATTATGAATGGATTTGTGATGGAAGGGTCAGTGACAATGAATGAGAAATCACCAATATCAATGAGTGAGGGAATGAGATTGGAGATTTTGAATAGCAGAGTGAGTGGAGTGGAAGTGGAAGGTGGGAACGGAGGAGGATGTTTGAATGTTGGGATGAAGGAAGAAGGAGGAAGTGTTTGTATTGAAGAAAGCAATTTTTCATCAACATGTTCAGGTGGAAGTGAGATGAAAGGAGGAGGGATGATGATATCAGTGGGGAATGGAGGGAGCTTGGAAATGAAAAAGGTGAATTTATCTGAATGTGAAGTGCCAAGAGAGGATGTTGAGAATGGAGGAAGAGGAATTGGAGGAGGGATGTTTGTTGAACTTCCTGAAGAGGTTGGATCATTTGTGTTGGAAGGAATGATATTTGAGGGATGCAATGCTTGGAAAGGGAAGAATGCATTTGTTTCAGGATGGGATCTGAGTGAGGTTGTGAACAAAGAGAACTTCAAATGGGAGATGAGTTCAGAGGAGTTGAGATCGTTTGATGAGTTGTGTGGATGGGAGAGGAAGATGACAGGAGAGGATGGATATGCGATTCCATTGGTTGTGTATTTTTGGAGCAACTGGAGTGGGAATGGGTTTGTTTCGAAGGAGGGAGGAAGAGACTTCAGTGGGTGTGGATATTCAGAAGCACCATGTTCATCGATTGAGCACTTGATATCACTGAGATATGAACCACTTGGAGAAGGGGAATCACACATCAACATTGTTGGAACAGGAGCACTGAACAGAGGAATATCATTTCCATCAGCTCCTTCATTAACAGAAACTCCCATTGTGACAATTGAAGGAGAAAAGAAAGGGACAGTTTTGAAAGTGAGAGAAATGGATGGAAATGGAGAAGGTGAATCGATGGTTGTTTCGAATGTTCATCTTTCATTCAAGAACATATCATTCACAATGCCGAATGAATTGGGGAGGCATTCATCATTCATTCAATCTTCATCATCCTCTGCAATGCTTTCAGTCGTGTGTTGTTCGATAGATTGCGAGGAAGAAAGGAGAGAGATGGAGTATTGTGTTGTGAGAGTGGATGGAGGAAGTGTTGCAATTGTGGATTTGACGCTTTCTGAGTGGAGTGTGGCGAAAGGGTTTGTGGAGTTTGGAGCAGAAGTGGAAGTGATTTCAGTGGTGAATATGTCGATATCGAACACAACAATATCAGGGGGAAGCCTGATCACGCTGACTGAGGGATCACACAATTTCCAATTCACGAAAAGAGAAGAAAGAAATGCGAACGCAGTTGTGAGAGTGAATGAGTCGACATTCACAAACATTTCATGTGGAGAGAATGAAGCATGTGTTGTGAGTGTGGATTCGTTTGGGGTTGGTGTGGAGTGTGTGATGGAAGGGTGTGTGCTGACGAAGTGTGTGAGCGAGAGGAGCGAGGAAGGGGGAGGAGTGAAAGTGTGTCTGAAGAGTGGGGAATCAGAATTGAAAGTGAGAGGATGCTCGTTGGTGATGTGCATGTGCTCGACAGTGGATGGGAGAGGAGGAGGTTTGATGGTTGATGCAGTTGATCCGAAAGCTGAATCAGTTGAAACGAATATGCCAGCTCTTGGGGTGAGACTGGAGAACATTCGATTTGTGATGAATGAGGCATTTGTGGGGAAGGATGTGTTCATCAAGTGCTATTCGATTGCAGGGCAAGTGAATGAGACGCTGTTTGTTCTGGACTTCAGCCAGGATGCTTTGAAGTCGAACAATTCGATTTGTGGGAGGGATGATGTTGACAAGGTTGATGTTGATCTGATTCCGCTGATCACATTCTATTATACGGTGCAGGTGTTTGTGTCAGTGAAAGGGAGCGACAGCAGACAGTGTGGGGCACAGGAGAAGCCATGCCAAAGCATTTGCTGTGGAGTTCGGCACATCGAAAAGAATCTCATGAATGTATTGTGGATTGATGGAGAATGTCTGATTGGGGGAGTGTGTGAGATTGGAGATTTGAATGTGAAACCATTGAAGAGAGTGCAGGCAACCATTCATTTCAATACCGTGATTGAAGAAGATGAAATGAATGGAGGAAGTGTGATTGTGTTTGTTGATGAGTGTGTTGTGGAGAGATGTGGATTTGTGTTTGGGGGGATGTTTGGGTGGGATGGGGAAAGCATTGTGAAAGAGAAGGATGGGAGATTGGAGATTTCGGAGTGTTTGTTCAGCTCAGAAACGATGGATCTGGTGATGAAGAGCAGGATTGTGGGTGTGGAGAGAGGAGAGCTGAAGATGACAGAAACAACATTTGATGGGATTCACACCACAGCACCACTTCTCTCGTTCACCAAAGAGGGAAAGGTTTCGATGAATGAGATTGGAGTTTGGGATGTGATGAGTGAATGTGGTTTGATTTGTGCTGGAGGGAAGGTTGAAATGGAGATGAAGGAAGTGAATTTTGAGAATAACTCTGTTTGTGGGAATGAGAGTGTGATGAAGATGGAAGGAGCCGAAAAGAGAATGAGTGTGCTAAACTGTTCATTTGCTCAATGCCAGGGCACAAATGAGAGAGGGAGAATGGTGGAGATTTGTGAGTGTGTGGATGTGCTGATTGGATCATGTTTGTTTGATGGAGGAACAAAGGAAAGGAATGAGCAATATTTGAATGACGAAGAGGAGATTTGCAGATGGGATGGATCTCTTGTTAGCATCACAAAGAGTTCAGTGATGATGAAAGACACAACAATATCAAATTCACCAGAAGGTGGAATTACGATGAGTGGAGGAGCATTATCTGTTAATGATGGAAGATTTGAGAACAATAATCCTTCAGTTGAAGGATATCCTTCAATGAGAAGAAACATCATCTGTTCAGATTCAGGAACATTGAAAGTGATGAGTTTGAAAGGAGGAGATGGATTGAAGGATAATGCATCACTTTGGATGTTGAATGAAGGGTGCAGTTTTGAAGGGATTGCTTCAGAAAGGGATTCATCATTTTTCATTCCTGTTCTGGAGAGTGTGGAAGAAAAAGAAGAGACAGATAAAATGAAACTTACATTCAAAGGAATGCTTCTTGTTCCATGCAATCTGTCATTCGCAGTTGTGAAGAGGAAAGGAGAGGAGAAAGAGATTGAAAAACATGATTTTGAATCAAATGGATTTTTGTCAGAAAGGGAAGTTGAAGGAAGTGTGACAAAGGATCTTATCAGGAGTTGTGGAGATGATGTTGAGATGAGTGTGCACATTTTGTTTGGGAATGCAGAATCTCCTTCGTCAACTCAGTCATTTATTCTGAAGAATGCAAGTGAAACAAATCAAAAAGATGATGAAAAGATTGTTGAAGGAGGGAAAGAAGGGAAATCTTATTTGTTATTGATTGTTATAATCATGGCAGTTATTCTTGTGATTATTCTTATTGTATCTATTATCATGACGATTCGATGGAGAAAGGCAAGGAATGAGAATAAAGATTTGAGAGAGATTGTGAATGATAACATCAGAAAAGATCCGAAGGCATTTGAGATGGTGACGATGGAGATGTCTCCAGAGGCACAATGGAGGAGGGCAGAAAGAGAAGCTGAGAAGAACGAAGAAAGGATAAAGAAGAGAGTATATGAAAAAAGCTTGGGACATTCGGAGTCATCGGAGCATTTATTGAGTGAGAGTGGATCAACTGAATATATCCTTGGAAGAGATTCAGACAGGATTCCAGAGTGGATGCTCGAGAAGGTTGAAGATGAGGAAGAGACAAGAAAGAGAACGCCATCACCATCAATTTCATCAACTTCAACAACAGATACTTCGGACACAGACACAACATTTGTTCGAGGTGAGGATCTGTGCCCAACAACCTCATCGATGTCGAACTTGGTGGATGCGATGGCATGTTCATCTCCTCATGAGAAGCTGATTGTGGATCTGAGGGATTCGCTGTTCATGCTGCTTCATGGAAGGAATAAGACAAAAGAGATAGCGATAGGCACTCTTCAGGAGAGGGAGCAGACAGCAGCTCAAATCCTGTTCTGGGTGACTAATCTCGCACTCCACTCCTTTGATGAAATGGACAATTCGCTCTCTTCTCTTTCCAATCTCAGCCCACACATTATTCTTTTCTCTGAGCACATGGTGATCTGCATCGTTATGCATTCTGATTTGCTTTCATCAGATGATTCAGATTCTTCTTCCATCTCTTTGGTGACAATGGTTTCTTCTTCCTCCAATGTTTCGGTGATGAGCGAGAGATTCACAGATTCACCACCACCTTCATCTGCCTTTGAGGATGAAGATAGTTTCAAAAAAGAGTGCCTGAGGTGGAAGGCACCAGAGCTGCTGATCAACAAGAAGATGGGGGCAACAAAGGAGTCAGTTGTGTTTTCGATTGGGATGATGCTGTGGGAGTGCTTGACTCTTCAAATACCGTTTGGAGAGTATGATGGGGAGGGAGCAGGGCAGAAGATTGTGAATGGAGAAAGACCTGCATTGGAGGAGTTACAAGCAAACTCATATTATGAAACCATCAAAAATTGCATTTCTTCGTCAGCAGAAGACCGTCCGTCGCTCACGCAGCTGAAGCGGGAGTTCATGAAGCGCTTTCCAGCGGAGATGGTGATTGTGACGATGTCAGATGCGATTGAATTGGAAGAGTCCTCTGAAGAAAAGGAAATGAAAAAAAGTGGATGTGAGAAAAGTGATGAAAGTGAGACAAATACGAATGAGAATGCTGCACAATGAAAAAGCTAATTCCAAACAAAGGGAAACATTCTGATGTGAACGAAGTGAATGAATAGATTTGATGTGTTTTTTCCAGTCTTTTTGTTTTTGAAAGCAACTTCAATGTATTTTTGTTTGTGTTGAATTTTGTTGAATTTTTGTTCAAATTAAAAATTTCTATTTTTGTTGGATGAGATTTTGTTTGAATATCGTTTGGGTTTTGTGATTATATCATGTGAATGTTAGCAGTATTATATATTCTTGATTTCATCTTTTGCAATCAGTTTCGTTTCACATCTTTTGAGAGTGACACTCGTAAAAGAGATGTCTTTTGATTTTTGTTGACATTGTGACTCCAACACCCTTTCATCTTCAACAACATGTATATATATGTAATTCCACACCCTTGCGTTCACAATTTATAATTATTCTTTTTTTGCGTTTAAACAGAAGAATATTTATTGATGAGTTTATTTTCATTTTGATTTGAGAGATTATTGCGTTGAAATGATTTTAATTTCATATCAATATTCATTCAATTTTATATTCTTTCAGTGAAAAATTTCAGTTTATTCAATTCATAATTACGACTTGAATTTGTAATTTATCACTAACTTGCTCACACAAACGTGAAATATTTTTTGCGTTTTTGAAAAATACAACGATTTATTAAAAACTTATCTGAAATCATATCTTCACAAGTCTGTCATTCTTATGCAAAAAATTATAGAAAAAAAATAAGAAAATTATGAAAAATACTAGAAAAAATAGAGTTGAACCAGATTCATGAAGCAAGTGATTTCATTCCACATTAAAAAATTGATAAGTTCTTAAAACAATGTTCAAATTTGTTTTTATAAACTGAGATTTGTTCCTCAACAGGAAGTTATGCTTAAATTGTCACAAGAAAAATATAAAATTATTGTGCATCCAAATGAAAATGGATATTTATCTTTTATTTTTTTCATCAAATTATTTATTTCTTTCCATCGTTTTGAAACTTTTTATCTCTTTCTGTTATTTTTTGGACAAATCTTGTTGATTTGAATCTTTTTGATCAAAATGAGATTTGTTATTCACTTTTCATTGTTTTATTTTACTTATTCACTTCTATTTGACTGCTTAATATAATTTATTCAATTCAATAAAAAGTATCATTTTATGAGAGATACGAAAACTATTTTTAAAAAAGATTATAAAAAAAAAATGTCAAATGAAGAAAACATTTGAAAAAATCAAGTTATTCAAAAATAAGTAATATAAAAGGAAAAATAGCATCACTTTCCGTAGATATCAGTATTCAATATATCATTAAATAAGTCTTCACCCTCTTCATCTTTTTCCATATCGTTGATATTGCTTTCATCTTTATCTGAAATGCCCATTGCAGGTACTTCACATTGAACTCCACCTTCAAGCAAAGATTCCCTATTTTTTTCAACTGGATTCTCTTCATTCCTTTGAAGCATCATTTCCAAGCTTGATTCTTGTTGATGCTGCACAGGATTCAAAGAAGATGGATATATTTGCAAGGGCTCGAGAGAAGGAGTTGTCGTACTTACTTGTTGGATAGAAAGTCTCTCAAGTTGACTGGATTGAACTGCAAGCGGCTCATTCTGAATGAACGGCATTTGATGATTGCTCGACAAGATGTTATGTGTTTCGCTTCCCGCAAAAAGGATTTGCGGTTGTATTTGCACTTGGTATTGCATTTGCAGCTGCAGTTGTGCTTGAAGTGAGAGTTGCTGCTGAATGCTGTCCAGAATCGGTCGTATGCTTTCTGTTTCTTCCACTACCTGCTTGATTCTTTCTCTGACCTTCGCAATAAGCAGCTCCTTCTCGCAGTGGACGACAGAGCTGCCAAACTCGCCGAGCTTGCAGAGACAGTCAGACACAGCACCGTTGTTGTACAAAAGCATCATCAGATCAGATACAACAGCAGAGATAAGAGTTGATGCAGATGGAAGTTGCAAGAATGGCGATACTGCGGAAGGCAATGCAGCTGATGATGGTTGAGACAACGATGCTGATACGTTTGAAATAAGTGGCATAGTTGAAGATTCCAAAGCGAATGACTTCACATGGAAATCCACAAAGTGCATTTTCTCAGCCTCCACAATTTTCAGAGCTTGACTCATCAGCTTTCGATGGAGCGAGTCGATGGCATGTTGTTGACTGCGATGCTCGACCTCACGCACAACCCTTCGCTGCTCCTGTTCCTTCAACAAAATATCGTACGTTTCTGGCGTGATGGTTGTGGAATGGTCGTAGATGTCCAACTTAATCATATCGATCGTGAACAACGGAGAAGGTGGAAGTGACGATGCAGCTGCAGATGCTGCCTTTGCAGATACAGTGCTTGGTATATTTGAACAAGAGGAATCTGTTGTCGATGAATCGTCCTTTTTGAGTCTTTTGAGTGACTCGTCAGTAAACAGAAGCTCTCCCAGCCCCTTTTCCAGAAACAGTGACCAGTCAACATCGCCCGTCCCATCGATCTCTTCACCCATCAAATTGCGGGTGCACACAACCCCCTTCTCTCTCTGCCTCAGAGGCTTCGGCGGAGGAGGAGGCGGGCGATGTGTTGGGTCGATGTTGTTTGTCTCGATATCGTACTGCAGCTGGTTGAAGTATTCTTCCTGCGATTGCTCCAGTTTTCTAACAAGCTGGTTGAGGGCTTTATCAGCTGCATGCGTAAGTGATGTGCGTGTGAGTGGAAGTGTAGCTGAAGAAGAAGAAAAAGTCGATGATGATGAGGATTGAGAAGCTGAAATCGCTCCTGCTTGTGAAGTGCGTGCTGAACTCAAAGGCACATGAATTGACGATCTTGTTTGAGATGGGTTTGGTGTCAATTTCAGAAGCATAACAGTTCCCTGAGTTGGATTACAGCAGTAATCAGGATCTGAAAAGCAAGTCAAGATACGTGAACCATGATACACAAATGCTCCCTGTGCTCCTTGAAGATGCGCTCTGATAACCAAATCAGCCTTGTTTTTTACGGCAAATCGTTCGGTTGTCTGCGGCGAGAAGTACGGCCGGCCTGAGTCTGTCTGGTCCTTGTCTCCTGGATCACCCCACAATGTGGACAGGATGAGATCCAGTTCCCGTGTGCGCAGATCCCGAAGCACCTGGTTGCATCCATCGCGCAGATTCCTCCTCTGCTTGTCTGTTATGTCCAGTGGAGCAATATGTGTGAACTCGTCTTCCAGTGATGGGATTGGCAGGATCGGAGAAATACCTCCATGCAAAAGAATAATTCTCCGACGTTCCACGTGCGGCGCTGGAGGCACAAAAGTGGATGCTGGCACAGGATTTGCCTCACGCACAGTTGGCTGTGTGTCTGCTGCATTGACATTATCAGACGCCGAAGAAACTTGCTGGTATGTGGGCTCAAACATATCAGGCTGAGAGCCAAATGAGATTGCACCTGTGCCACTGAGCGACTGCATTTGTAATGTTGCTTGAGGCTGCTTCTCTCCGAATCCGAGATCTTCCATCTGCTCCATTCCAACTGAATGCACAGGTGACGGATGAAGCAGGACCGGAGATCCTTCCACTTCGCTTGCTCCTCCAGAAACAGCAGACGAACCAGGTTGCGCATTTGTGATGTTTTGCGAAAGAAACGGAGAAGTTACATTCAAAGACGATGCTGCTGGTGATGATAAAAGCGATGCTTGCTGAGTGGAGATAAAGTCAGAAGAGGTTTGAGATGAATCAGATGAAGAAGAAGAGTTATATGAGAACTGAGGAGAGGAAAGCACGCTTCCATTAGAATAGATTGGCGATTTGAGGAGAGAAGAAGAGGAAGCAAAATGCCCAGCAGGAGAAAAAGGCAGCGTAGACATCTGAGAAGTATCTTTCAACAACGTCATATTCATCGATGAAGCAGCAAAGGCAGATGCTGGAGATGCAACAACTGCACCATTTGCATTCAATGAAGTATTTGATGAATTTGTAGTATTTGAAGGAGCAGCTGATGTTTGACTATCCTTTCTCTCGACACGACAGAGAAGAATGCTTCCTGCCGTGGAATCAACCTCAAACACCTCTGCTGATGATATTTTCCCATCTTTTTGCTGAAATGGATTCAAATTCTGTTCTCCCAACTGACCAATCTGCATTGCTCCATCTCCTCCTCTAACGCTAGAATTTGCTTGTTCTTGAAGAGTTATTTGCTGACTCTGGGCAAAGTGGATAAAATTGCATGAACACACACAGCTCAGATAAGGAGTGTAGTCCATCTTCGACTTTATTCTCTTTATTTTCTGGGAACTCTTCTTTGAAATCTTGTAACGTTTGCTCTTTTTGTGGTGTGCTCCTCTTTCTTCTGCTTTTGATGTGTCTGATACCATCAAATCAGTGTCATCTGCGTTCTGCATCACAACTGACCCAATTGATCCAAGTGAACTTTCTGTAATTTCTTCTCTATCTCTTTCGTCTTCACCTTCCTCCTCCTCCTCCTCCTCTTCTTCTTCGGTTTCACTTTCATCGAACTCCACTTCATTCGCCAGGCCATTCGTAATCTTTCCACTTGCATTCATTGCCAATGAATCGCTTTCATCAAGACTCAATTTCAAATCTTTATCTTTCCCACCTTCTTTCCCTCTCCCTCTCACAGCTGCTGCTTTGCCTCTGCCTTCCTTCCCCATCGCTCCATGCACAGACCTGCCCAAATGCAGCGAATCATCCTCTGAGTCCACTTTCCACCGTTTTCCTCCATCTCTTCGCATTCTCTTCTGAACTCTCCGGTTGTGCATCAGCATCAAATGCATCATCAGCTCCTTGTGGCTCATTGGATGCCTTGAAGAAGACTGGCCATTGTTCACATTGTTCTGTTGCTGAATGTTCTGAGCAGATGAAATGAATGGTGTGACGTGTTGATAGCCATCAAAGTTAGTGAGATGAATGGAAGATGGGTTTGAAGCATCAGAATTGGAAGAGTTTTTATCTGTACCGTAGATCGACTGGAATATCTGCGATCCCTGGTGATTCTCTTGTTGCTGCTGCTGCGAATATTGTCTTGCTGTTGAATCTGCTGTTTGAGGGGCCATTCCCATCGCAAACGAAGTGAACTGCTTTGAGGAGGATCCTGTGACAGCACGGAGAGGCGAATAAAAGGCCGAACTGGAAGAAGATGAAGAAGAAGCTGGAGGAGGTGAAAGAGAACGCATGAATGGAATGGAAGGAGATGGGGCAAAGGAAACAGTGGTGAAGGAGGCAGGGAATGAAGAGAAAGATGATTGAGATGTGGTTGAAGATAATGATGAAGATGCATCAAGCAAACCACTTTGCTCAGAAGCAGAAGGATAGCTCGAAGTGAATGCATCTCCACTGCTTGGTATGAATGGCTGGACATTTGAAATATCCTGAATGTTTCTCTGATACTGCTGATATGTTTGTTGCGTCTGGTATGCTTGAGAAGACTGTGAATACATAATTCCCACAGCATTTGGCATGAACATGTCAGTTGGAGGTGCTGAACGAGATTTTCGAGGCGCTGGTGCTTCAAAAACGGGTGTGAATCCGAAAGAAGAAGAAGAAGAAGATGATGATGAATAATCAGACGTGTTAATAGCCATTCCAGTGTTGTTTCCTACGCTTTGTTGATAAGCTTTTGTTTTGTTGCTTTCTGGACTCCCTCTTTTGGGGAACAGACCAGATGCTGTGGAAGAGAGAGAAGACATATCAATGTCAGATGAAAGAGGAGTGGGCGAGTCGTTTTCAAAGTCATTTGTGGTGTCATTTTCATCATCCACATTCAAAAAGCCGTGTTGAGCTGAAGATTTTGAAGAAGAAGAAAATTTCATGTTACTGCGCTGGTTGTGTGAATAAGCAGAAGAGCTTGTGAAAGTGTGGGAGCGTCTTGACAGATGCAGGGGAAGTTGTGTTCCTCTTCCCAATGCTTTCTCCTCATCCATCGCCATCAGCACGTCACCTCCTGAATGAGCAGCAAATGAAGAGCCAGAAAATGCAATTCCTTCTTCTTCTTCTTGTTTTGAGCGATCGTCAAACGAATTCTTCTTCCCCCTTTCGATGCACACATATGAACGCTGAGGGGTTGAAGCTGCACAAAAGATGCCTTTTGTTGAATAACAAAGGCATTTCTCATTCAGCGACCTTTTCTCAGTGCGAGAGGAAGGGAGAAGACGTGGTGGTAATTTTTGTGCATTTGAAGAATTTTGTGAAGAGATTGAGGAAGAAGGCAAAGAAGGAAATGAATTGTTTGAAATGTTGAGAGAATTGAATGGAACTAATCCTGTTTTTGATAGGCCATTTATTAGTCTGTCTTTCTCTTCCGCTTCACTTTTTCCTTTCTCCACCACAACTGCAGCATACTCATCCCATACTGGTGATGTTTCATTTGTTCTGATGGATGATATAGAAGAAGAAGAAGTTGAAGATGATGATGCTGATAAGGTAGATCCAATGATTTGGTTGTTTGACGTTTGCGTTGTTTGATTGACAGATGAAGTGAAAGGCGAATTTTCAGAATGTGAAATGAATGAAGCATTTGAATTAGCAGAAGATAAAGCAAGCGGCGACGAAGTGATTGGAGCATGAGATGCATCAGAATGGTGAATATGACACAAACAAGAGCATTTTTGAGAAGAGGAAAAAGAATTTGAAAGATTATAATTTATTCCATCATTATTCACATTCTCCTCTCCTCCTCCTTCTCCTCCTGTTTTTCTTTTCCCCTTTCTATTCTGCTTATTCCCCTCTGAATGGACTGAGCACTTCCCACAGAAATGGCAGCGGTGGCAGACAGACACAATCTGCGGGGTGTGTCTGGTGATTCTGTGTGGTATTTGCGAAGGGAAAAGAGGATCAGCCAAGTGAGAGCGGATGGCAGTGCGGTCGAAGCGGCAGCGGAAAGGTTTGACGAATGGAGAGCGGGGGAAGGGCTTTGATGGCGAGATGGTTAAGGAAGAGGAAGATGTGGATGAAGATGATGATAAAGGAATAGCTGATGAATCTGTATTTGTTTGATTGCTATTGTTGGGAAGGCAGCATGGGCATCTTCGAATGTTCACAACAAATGGGAGCTTAGATGCATCTTCTTTGGCTTTCCTTCGTTTTGCTCTCTGATTGCTTGTCTGTTTGGTTTCTTGGCTTTTTCCTTGCTGTTGAGCAGTATTGTTCCGTGAAGATGTCATATTCATTCCATTTACATTTGTGTTAGTTGTTCCATCTCCAAATGTATTTTGAATGATATTGCCTTCTCCTTCACTCGTCTCTGCTGCTTCTGTTTCTGTTACACTTTCTGTTCCTTCACTGTCATCTCCTCCAGATTCGTTTCTGTGCTGAGATTTCTCTCCTTCCATCTCATTTCCAGCTGAAGATGAAGATGAAGCAGAACTATCCTTTTTGCGGACGTGACGACGAACGGTTTCATGACGAATTAAACTCTTTTTCCCATTCAAGTTTCCTTCTTTCTCTGCTCCTCCTTCTCCTCCTTCTCCTCCTTCTTCCTCCTCCTCATCTCCTTCCTCCTCTTCTTCCTCATTGTCATTGTCATTATCATCATCGTTATCAGTTTCAGTTGCATCTCTTCCATATATCGACTCCATAAGCATTGGATACTGCCCTGAATCATCTGAATTCATCAGCGACGACTGCGGAGAAGACGAAGGAGAAGACGAAATATTCGAAGAAGCTCCAATCTGTGTCATATTTTCTCTCTCTCCTTGTTGGTAGATGCTCACTGGCTCTGGTTCAATATCCATCTCGTTTCCTTTTATTTGCACATTATCAGCTGTTTTAACAAGAGAAGAAGATGAAGAAGAAAGATTTCCCTCATCAACAGACAAAGCAGAAGGAACAGAAGAATCATTAATTGCAACTCCATTCAAAATTGGTGCTTCTATTGTGAGTTCGCCAATCTTCTCAACCAGCTGTGATACATCCACGTCTTGTTTTTCCGCCTGCTTCAGCTTCTCTTTCTCTGACATCTGCTGCCAAAGAAGGCGTTTTGTCTTTTCTTGCTGCGATTGGAAGGCAGAAGGGGAGATGTGATGAGTGTGGGTAGGGGTGGAAGGAGATAAAGAAGATGAAGGAGAGGAAGAGGGAGAGGAAGAGGAAGAGGAAGAAGAAGATGGTAATGTTGATGAAGGCAGAGGAGGTGTAACCAGTAAGTTGTGTGAATCCTGAGATGGTGAAGAGGATAATGAAGAAGAAGAAGAAGATGATGATGATGAATTAGGTGTCTGCTGCAATGTTGTGGAGAAAGATGTGTTTAGAAAAGCAGCATTGGAAGTTTGACCAGGCAAAGTGATATTTGAAGGTGAAGTGTTGAAGAATTGAGAAGAATCATTGAAATTTGAGGAAGAAGAAGAAGGAGAAGAAGAAGAAGCTGAAGAAGAAGACGATGAATATGAAATACCTCCATTGTTTCCATCTGCACTTTGTTGCATCAACCTCTGGCGATGTATTTTTGGCAAGTGAGGGCGAAGTGTGAGGGCAGGAATAAACTCTTCAAACACTGGAATTGGATAGCGCTTTCTGCGAAGACGATGAAATGTTGAAGAAGAAGAAGAAGAAGAAGAGGAGGAGGAGGAAGCAGAAGTGGAAGAAGAGGAAGAAGTTGATGTTTCACTGGCTGTAATGAGTGAATCTCCGGTTAATGACACCTTTCCAACAATTGTTCCTTTAGAATTGATTCTTTGCACTTGTTGCTGTATGGTTTGTTCTCCATTAATGCCATTTGTCATTAAAGAAGATTGATTCGCAGATGGAAAAGAAGAAGAAGAAGCAATCGATGTTGAATTGTTTTCCATTGAAGAAATAAGTGAATTTGTGTTGTCTGTTGCTGTATTGTCGCTTCTTCCGCTGATTACAGACACATCATTCATTTGTCCTTCAATCGAGCTCATCTGATTTAACTGATTCATTTCTTTGTTTCTATTGTTATTATTTATATTATTTGAAGAAGAAGAAGAAGAAGAAGAAAATGGATCATTTGTCTGAACGGCATTGTTGTTCTGTTCCATTTTCTTCATCTTCTCCACCTTCTCCATTTGACTCACTTCTCTAATCACATTCTGCGGAGGAAGAGGAATTTCAGGCAGCGGAGGGTGATAGAAAAGCGTGGCAATAGCTGCCAATGGCATCATATTGAACAGCTGCAGAAGCGATGCGAAAAGCGGGTGGACTCTGATGTATGCGCCACGCACTGGGTAAGGATAAGGGAAGTATGCCTGCTCACTCATGGGGTATCTGTTCTTCAGCTCATCATTCACTTGCTGATATTCAGAAGAGGTGTGGGATTCGTGGTTGCCTCTCAGCAGGAACACTCTCTGAGGATACGTCAGGCGGTACAGCAAGATCAGAACAAGACACTCGATTGATTCAATGCCACGATCGACATAGTCTCCGAGAAAGACAACGCTTCCTCTGCCTTCTGGTGCTGAGAGGACTTCGTCCACAACAGACAGCACTTGAAGGAGGCCTTTGAAGTTGCCGTGGATGTCGCCAACAACAAGCAGGCCGTGGAAGTTGCGAGACTCGTTCTTTACACCATCGTCAATTGAATGAGAAGAAGTTGATGTTTTTGCTTTGTCCTTTTCGTTTTCTTCTTCTTCTTTCATCCCTCTTCCATAATTCTCCTTGTTTCCCTTCCCTTTATTCTCCTTCTTTTTCTCCTTCTTCTTTTTCATCTTAATGTAATCATCTACACTTACCACAGCCTGTCCTTCTCTCCATCCTTCTCCAAAGTGCACATCCACTTTCAACACCGGACGATACTCTGGCTGCGAAAAATGACTCGTTGCCATCGCAATAAACCTTTCGAACTCTTCTCTTGTGAATATGGGAGGAGGTGGCTGAAGAGATCCTTTCCTCTGATGATGGATGGATCCCCTGTGAAGATGTGCATGCGATGCAGCAGCTGCTCCACCGTAGCCATATCCTCCGCCAAAGCCATACTGCTGCTGTGGATACATCCTCCTCTGTGCCTCCATCGCCTCTTCGTATCGGCGCTGCAGAATCGCCTGCTGTGCAATGGCGCGTGTGATGTACTCCTTTGTCTGCTTCAGAAAAGCAGCGTTTAACACACCACCAGCGGAATATGGGTTGAGAGTGATGGGAACAGGCACGTTTGTGAAGGAAGGGCAGAAGGTGTTTGGCACTCTGAACCTGCCGTATTGATAGACCGGGCGACGCGGGTCAAAGAAAGTGCTGAACCAGCCAAAAGTGGCTGTGGCAGAGGAGCAAACAAACGGCTTCTTTGAAAGAAGGACGAGATGCTGATACAGGCGAGGATGGATGGGGATGCGGTGGGGAAGAGCAGAGAGAGTGAAAGGTGAAGTTTGATGTGGCGTTATTGCTTGATCATTCCTTCCTCTTCTGTATTGCTGCATTTTTTGCTCTTCAATTTGCTGTGTAACTGAAAGATGTCTGAATGAAGAAGTCTCATCTGCCTCGCCATCTCCATTCACAACACCTTCAAATCCCAAGCTTCGTAGTGCTTTTTCCTCTCTTTTTCTTGCCTCCTCTCTTTGCAGATGCCTCACTGCCAACTGTCTTTCTGCCACAAGCTCCTTGTGCTTCATCCATATCTCCATCCGCTCGTTCTCTTCGTCTGTTAGAACGGGAACAGGACTCGCCTCCACCGCCTTTCTCACGTCTTCCTTTGAGACAGCTGAAGACGAGGTTGGGAAGAAGCGGTGGTGCTTGTTGTGCAGCACGACTTGATAGCTCATCTGCCACGAGTAGAACATCCCGACTCTTCGGCAGCCGTGATTGCAAGGGATGAAAGGAGAGTGTGGGTGCTCAAACGGATGCATCACACGCGACGGCAGATAGCGCTTCACTTTCTCTGACGATTCTCGCACAGCAACGCAGCACCGCTCCACCAGCCTTCGCAGGTGCTTAGAGGAAAGACCCAGTTCCAACGGGGGATCAGCTGGTGGTGGGACGCGGTTGGCTTCGCTTGTGGTCTCTCTGGTTGGCCACAGGCATCTGAGGGTGGAGGAGAAGTTGTCCCAGAGGTCTTCGTATTTTTCTAGGGCGTTGTAGATGCGGCGCAGGCGGCGGTAGCGCGGAGTGAACTGGCAGAGATGGGAGAAGGGCAAAGATGGATGCATCTTCTTCAGGCTGTTGAAGGCATCTGCTGGTGTTGCTGTTGAATGTACATAGAAGGATGGCTGATTTGGAGAAGTGGCAGAGGAAACGCGTCTGACAGAAGAATAACGCGAATGATATATTCGTCTTCTGCCTGCTTCCTCCATTCTGCCGACTCTTTCATTGCCAATGCTCTCATTTCCACTTCCGTTGCTGTCACTTTGATTGCTTTCTTCAACAGAACCGTCTTGTTCCATTGCTCCTTTCCTCTCTTTCTTTCTCCTTTCTCTTCTCTTCACCACTTTTGACGTTTTGTGTTGGTGAATTCTGTTCATTATTCCTCTGGATGGATAAAGTGGCTGTAACAACGGTGCTGGTGATGCTGCCTCAATATCCATTCCTCCTTCTTCTTTTCTCCTCTCTTCGTCATTCACATCTGAGAGATTATCTTCCTCTTCTCCATTACTGTTGTTGCTATTATCATTATTATCATTATTATCATTATCATTGAATGGATTGAGCTGTTCGGGTTTCATTCTTGTCTTCCATGTCCACTCAGCGTTCTCTTCGTCAAATGGATCCTTTGCAGCTTCGTCCGCGTCATTCACATCGTCTCGGTCTTCTGAAACGCCAAACACATTTTTCACTTCTTTTTCCTTCTTCTCTCTTTCAACCTCGTCTTCACCTGAACGCTTCTGGGCGTATATTCCTTCTTCTTCTTCCTCTTCCTCTTCTTCTTTGTTATCTTCGTCACCATCTTCTTCCATCCCTCCCTCCATCATTCTTTTTCCTCTCCTTTCCATCTTTCTCTTCCTCAAAATCTCTTCCCCAAGCTCCATTCTCTTCCTCCTCCTCTCCTCCTTCTCTACTGCCTCACTCAGCTTCACCTCTTCCTTCTCTTCTTCCTCCTCTGTAAACAAACTATCGCCCGGCAGCTCCACCCACTGCTCCCTCTGCTCATTCACATTCAAGTCAGCCGGGTATAAATCAAAGCCAATCGTGTCTGTCAACGACGTCTGCAGTGGCTGCAGCAGAGAAGTCGGAATGACAGACAGCTTCTTCCTCTCTTTTAATTGCTTCTGCTTCTGCTTCCTCTGATTCGCACTGTCACTCACTTGGGAATACGGCTGTGTCTTAGCAGAACCCATGCTGGCTCGGCTGGGCGTGGTGTTTCCTCTTCTGAGTTTCTCAACAGAAGAAGAGGAAGAAGAGGAAGAGGAAGGAGGAGGCAATGCAAGTGGAGGTCTGTCTCCAGCAATAGGAAGCATATCATCATCAGGAAGATGGATGATGTTGTTCATTCCATTAGCATTCTCATCATCGTCCTCTTCGTCTTCTGCTGCCATCCTCCCATTCATTGCTCCATTTACCCCAGCAGATGAAGACTGACTCTGCTGCAACTGACTGACTGCTCCATCAACAGCAGAAGAAGCTGAAGAAGTAGATGGCAATGACGTTGATGTTGTTGTGGGTGGAACAGCTGGAAGATGTGTTCTGAACTCACTCACATCGCCTATGTCAACTGGCCTCATCTCTTCACTCTCAGCAGCTTCTGTCGAATCCATCTGCCCTTGTTCTTTTTCATTCTCATTCTCTTTCTCTTTCTGTTGATTCGCTCCTTCTGCTTGCTTATTCATTTTGTTCCCTTTCCCTTCTTTCCCTTTGCTTCCAGCTGCATTCACTCCATTTGCATTCCTCCTGCTGTTTCTGTTGTGTCTTCTTCGCTTCTGCCGCATCTTCTCCGTCACGTCCCTCACCCACTTCTCGTGCCTCCTCGACCAGCTCTTCAGCTTCTCCATCACTTTCACCCAGTTGCGCCTCCATTTTTGCTCTGGTCGGATCGCCGACAGCTCGCCAATGTGCATCAGCCACAGGAAATACAGCTCGTGCTGGGTGAAGCAGCGATAGAGTTCTTCGTGCACTTCTTTCAATTCAGTTATCCGCGCCATCATCTTCGTCAAGATGGTCAGCTCTCGTCGGATGCGCTCGGGGAGAAGGCGCAGAAGCTGCTCGGAGGATGTGAGTTGGTTGAAGGGGACGATTGAAGAAGAGGTTGTTGGATCAGAAGAAGAGGAGGAGGAAGTAGAAGAAGAAGAGGAAGCAGGATACATTGCATGTGGAAACGACTCATGTTGCAGGTTGATGAAAGAAGTGGGTGTAACAGCAGAGGAAGGGAGCTGTGGGGATTTTCTGTGATAGAGTGAAGGTAACGTTGAACCAGATATGAGTGAAGGTGCATAGATCGAGCTGGAGGCGATGCTGCGTCCGTCAAGACTGTCCTTTCTTTGTTCTCTTTCTCTGTTTCTGTCTCCATCTCTGCTTCTTTCTCTTTCCCTCTCTCTTTCTCTTTCTCTTTCTCTCGCTCCTCCTCGTGAATATCCTGATGAATACACACTAAATGCCAATGATTGCTGGTCAGAGAAACCAGACTGATAAGACAAATACGACGTTGTCTCAACCCCAACACCAGCAGCAGAAGAGGAATAAGAAACATTCGAAGGGAAATTCCCTCTGCTGTATGAAGACAACGAGGAGGAGGCTGTGGAAGAAGCTACTGAATATCGATCGCTTTCTCCTCTCCCGCCTCTCCCACCCCATCCATACATGCTGCCTTGCCTCTGCCTCAACATCCTCTGCGCCAAAATTGATGCACTGTCATCAAATCCTCCATCACCCGCTCCAAACTTCCTCCTTTCCCCTTCTTTCTCTCCTCCTCCCATCTCATTTCTCCTCTCCTCCCTCTGCTTCCTCCACTTCGCCAGCTTTTCCAGCAGTCTTTCTGTGCGCTCCTTCATAGCGATCTCAACAAGTTTGATGTACAGCCTCAGTTTCATGATGAAGTGGTACGACTCCTTCATCCACTCCCCTGTGTGGCCAATAGACATGTGAATGGACCATTGCGAAATATGCCGGTCTCTCAAAGCTATACGCGCTAAACGAGCAAGACGCAGTTTTTCATCATTGGTGAGTGTGTAGAACTTCTCCTGGATGGCTTTTGTGAGCTTCTTTGGACGCGAAAGAAGAGAAGAGAATTTTGCGGGGATGAGGTTATGCTCTTTGGTTACTTCTGCTTCCAATTTCGTGTTGCTTATCAGTCTTTCGTCGTTAGCTCCATCTTTCTTTGCATAATTTTCAATGCAAACGCTTCCTGTGTCATCTCCTTCTCCTCTTTCTTTTTCATCTTCTTCTTCCCTTCCTCTTCCATTCAACTTTTGCTTCCTCTTTTTCTCTATCGCCCTCATTCTTTCTGCAATCATCTTGGCTTTTCTGTATGTTCTTCTCTTTTCTCCTTTCCACCCCCAAACATCTCCAAACGACACACCACAGCCACAGCTGCTGTATCCTTCTTCCGAATTCGCAATAACAACTTTCTTCTTCTTCGTTGACTTCTTCTTCTTCTCTCGTTTTGTTTCTAATTCTCCTCCTTCTTTATCTTTGAGAAGTTCATTGGATTCACCAGATATGCCAATCATTGATATACCTCCATTTCCACCAAATTGTACCATTCCATCTCGATTATGCCTTTGATTCTCAGAAAGCAATGATAATGATGAAGCATTGCTTTCATCCTCCTCCTCCTCTTCTTCCTCCTCATCCTCTTCTTCTTCTCCTTCCTCCCCCCATCTGTCCCCATACCTCTCAAACAGTGCAGGATCCGTCCTATACGATGTGTCAGCCCCGTGAAACTCCGGCTGGAAATACCGCTCAAACGGCACATTCTCCACATGCGGTATCTTCAGCACCGTCACTCCCTCTGCGTCCTGCGCAGCCACCCTCACAGTCGTGGCAAACGTGACTGGATCGATGGGGGGTTTGGGGATTCCTCCCTTTGAGTACTGCTTCATCACGAAGGAAGGCGTCTGGCGGGAAGGGCGGGTGAAGAGGGAGAGCTCGCGGCAGACGGTGACGAAGGGCATGGATGAGGGGAAGACGAGCTGGGCGACGATGCGCCGGCCTTGGGTGATGATGCATGCGATGTCGGGGGGAAGAGAGGGGGGAGAAGGAGGAGAAGAGGAAGAGGAGGGAGAAGGAGAAGATGATGATGTTGTTGTGATTGAGTTTTGTTGGTTTCTGCTTTCAATTTGTTCTTGCGATAATGCTATATTAGAATCATCGCTAATCATCTGAGAAGAAACGGAAGAAGAATTAGTCATTTGTTCTTTTCTTCTCTCTTCTTCTTTCTTTCTTTCCATCTCAACTCTCTTTTGTTCTCTTTCTATTTCTCTTTTCGCGTCTTCCTCTTTCTCCTTCGAAGGAAGCTCAAACAAATGAATCTTTCCTGGAACTAGAAACAGCATCACAGGGATTTCTTTGATGGGCTCTGGAAGATATTCGAAGTTATCAGAAGAAGTGGATGAGGAAGAAGAGGAAGAAGAAGATGATGATGAAAGATATCCCATCCTCATCATCCTACTTCTCTCTTTCTCTCTTTCTTTCTCCTTCTCCATATCTCTTTCTCTTTCTCTTTCTCTTTCTCTCTCCCTCTCTCTTTCTCTTTCTCTTTCTCTCTCCCTTTCCCTCTTCCTCTTCTCCCCCGCATTCAGCTCCTTCATCGCCTTCGCCATCATCGCTATTCTTTCCCTCGTGTCATTCACAAGCAGAGAAGAACGACTGAAAAGTGGCTCATTCTCATCGATTTCTGTGATTTCACTCACACACGCGCTCATCTGCACGGCAGACTCAATCTCAGAGGATGTGGGGATATACATTGGAGAAGAAGAAGAAGAAGGATAAAGAGAAGAAGAAGAAGCTGAAGCAGCGATTGAAGAAGAGTATGAAGGGGCAACAGCGTCTTGTCCGTAGGAGAAGAGATGAGGGCGGTCACTCACAGAGAGAGGGGCAGTCATGAATGACTCACTATTCACTAGAGGAGCGGTGGATGAGACAAGAACGGTGGAAGAAGAAGAAGAAGAAGAAGAGGAAGAGGAAGAGGAAGAGGAAGAGGAAGAAGAAGAAGAAGAAGATGATGATGATATTGATGTTATTCCTGATGTTGATGCTGCTGCTGAAACAGAGTCAAATCCGCTTCCTTTCTCTTTCTTTGCTCTTTTCTTGCTTTCTTTTTTGATTTTCTTTGTTTTCTCTCCTTCTTTTCCTTCAGCATTGTTCATATCCATTTCATTTCTCACTTCTTCTCCCTCTTCTTCTTCTTCATTTTCCTCTTCTTCCTTCTCCTCCTTCTCCCTCTCCTTTCTCTTCTCCTCCTCTGTCTTCTCCCTCTCCTCTATCACAATCGCTGGATCGTCTGGTGGAAATGGCAGGGCGTGCTGAGCAGCAAGAGGCGTGAGATAAGGTTGAAATTGCGAGGCAGTTGGATCAAATTGAGGATAAGGGGCAAACCGAGTAGGAGCAGGGAGGTCGGGAAGAGGAGCTAAGGAAGAAGAAGAAAGAGAAGAAGAAATAGAATTAGAAGAAGAAGAAGAAGAAATAGCTTGGTTCAATGCATTTTCAGTGATAGCGTCTAGCATTTTGTCGCTCACAGGATTCAGCAGCTTTTGAGGGGGCATCTTCATTACACACAAAAGAGTACGGAAATCTTCAGGCAGAAAACGAACAGAGCGACGCTGCGAAAAACCAGGCACGCCTTCGGTGGTACGATGAGGAGCAAAAGAAGAAGAGGAGGAAGAAGAGGAAGAAGACGACGACGATGATGAATTGGTTGAGGGAAAAGAAGAAGAAGAAGAAGAAGTGTAGAAATCATCGTGATGGCGATGATGATGATGCTTGCGGTTTTTCCTCTTGTTTTGCTTCTTCTCGTTCACAACCAGCCGTTTTGCAGTCATTTGAGACGAATTGTCGTCTGAATCATCCATTTTATCTCCTTCCTTTTTATTCGATCTGTTTGATTTCTTCTTCTTCCTCTTCTTCTTGTCTTTCCTGCTTGTAACTCCTCTATCTGTGTCTTCTTCCATCCTCCCTTCTCCTCCCTCTTCATCATCAATAACATCTTCTTCTTCCATTTCATCCTCATCCTCTTCTTCTTCTTCATCCTCATCCTCTTCCTCCTCCTCTTCATCATCATAGTCATCATCTTCACTTTCACTGTGCTCATCGCTGGAGATGTCTGAAATGTCACTCAAATCAGGCTCTTCCACATGAGGCAGGTGTGGAATGAGGTTTTCTGGATCGACAGGGCATGAGGGGATGCGGTTTTTGGAAGAAGCAGCAGCAGAAGAAGAAGATGTATTTCCTCCTCCTTCTCCTTCGCCCCCTCTCCCTCCTCCTCTTCCCCCTCTCCCTCCACCACCACCACCTCCTCCTCCTCCTCCTCCAACCAGACTGCCCTGATACTGCGACGCGCCCGAGAACAGAGAAGAAGAGTAAGCAGAAGACAAACTGTTCGAGACAGAAGAGACAGCTGTCATTGAAGACACCACAGAAGGCTCGCGCGATCGGAGTGTGTCTGCGCGATAAAGCGAAGGCAGGCGCTGCGGGCGGTATGCCATGCTGCTGTTGTCATTGTCCCTCTCTTCTCCTCCTCCTCCAATACTTCCTCCATTCCCTCCTAATCCTCCATTCCCTCCTCCTCCTCTGTTATCTCGACGCTCATAGACAGAAGAAGAGATTGACAACATGGAACCGGAAGATGGGGATGTGTTATTTCTCTCTCTTTCTCTATCTCTATCTCTTTCTCCAACCATCAACATTGATCCTGTTTCGGCTGGATCATAGAATCCATCATCAGCAGCATCGCTCTGACCATAGACTGATGATACACCTGCAGAGAGAGAGAGAGAGAGAGAGAGAGAGAGAGAGAGAGAGAGAGAGAGAGAGAGAGAGAAGAAAATGAAAGAATCAAAGAAAGAAAGAAAGATAGAAAGATAGAAAATATGAATGATTTTTATTTGATTATGAAATAAAGCAAAGAGTTTGTAAAAAATAATAAATGTTTTGAAAAAAAATAAAAGTGAATTAAACAAAAAGAAAATTCATCATAAAAAAACAGATTTCCAAAATAAAACATTCTCTCTTCATTTCTCCCCTTCTTCTTTCTCTTCTTTCTTCACCTCTTCATTTTCTTCTTTCTTTGATCTCAAACCTTGTCTGAACATTTCTATATCTCTACTGGCGCTAGCTCTTCCATCAGTCAGTGATGCTCTTTCTTTCCTTCTTTCCACATCCATCGATTGGCTGCCTTCTTCTCTTTCCTCCTCATCTGCATCGCGTTGGTCATCCTCATCTAAAATACCCCATTCCTCTTTCTTGCCAAACATGGAATGAGGAAAAGCTCCAAGTTCTGGAGCGGCGCTGTGAAAGAGAGTAATTGGAGAAAAAGTGTGTCGGCGCCACCATCTACGACATGCAGGTGTATCAAGAAGTGATCTGAGAACACGCTTTTTAAATGTTCGCACAGTGTCATTCGCTTCTACGTGAAAAAATCCTCTGAAAAATAATTTTTGTGGAAGAAATGGAGATGGAGGATCAGGAACTTCATCAGATCTATCATCACTCGAAGCACGATTTCCTGATCTTCCGGTAACAGATGATTTATATTTTGCATGAGGAAAAAAGAATGAATCGTAAGCTGGAATCAATGATGATAATTCAATGATTCTATGTCTTTCAGAAAGTGCAAGCTTTCTTGACATAAGTTGTTCTGGTTCATCGAAAACAAATACACAATAAAATCCCTTTGCATTTGGATGTTGATGAGCAGGATGTAAACTCTGAGTATTTGTATTACTACTCTGTATAATAAGATAAATAATTTATTTGACGTTATTTGATTTAAGGAACTTAAATAATTATCTAACCTGCATCAATCTTGGAGATGCTGCATGTCTCTTCTGTTAAGAACATATTATTCAAAGTTCAAAAATTGCACGAGAGACGAAATGCAAATAATAACCATCGAATAAATACAAGAAATGAAGTCAAACATTTTGTGCGCTTTGTTTAATAATCGTATGTCCATTACGTTTTATGACTCCATTGCGATTTCTAGCTCGCTGCATCTCCTCAAAATTGAGAAAAAACAATTGTAAGAAACTAAATGATCGAACCCATATTGTAATATTATTTGATGGTGTTTTATTCGATATCTGATTAATATATGCTATACAGCATCCAATTATTAATGCACATGTGCATAGAAATTTATTCACTTATTTCCGTGTGTTTATTTCTCGATATGCAGATTTTTTTCCGAAAAAATGAAGAAATCTTATTTTTGAATTCACTTTTACATGAAATGCAAATGACAGAGCAAATTTAAAAAAAGGAAAAAGAAAATGAATTTTCACTTTCTTTATTTGAAAGAAACAATTTATTAAGCGCTAGTTTTCAACTTTTCTGTGAAAAGTTCTCTGCAAAAGTGTATGTGGTGTGTGAAAGATTGACACGGTGTGAAATTCAACAATGAACAAGATTATAAAAAAATTAAATTAACAAATTCACAAAAACGCAAATACTCTTCGAAATCAGAAAATAAAAATAAAAACTACAGAATTTTCACAACTGTCATATCATTGTTTAAAAAAAAATTAAAAAAGAATGATCAATTTTCTAATATAAAAACAAACAAAAACAAAAAGAAAATGAAAAACTTTGGAAAACAGATCAAAAAAAAATTGGTAATAAATAAAATTACATATGAAACATAAATACAATTAAAAAATAAATAACAACAAAATAGTGAAAGCATCTTATTGCTTCTATAAATAGATTAAAAAATAAAATAAGATGATTAGCAACGCAATTAAAGCAAGAGATGAATATTGAGTGTGTTATAATAAAATCAACATAATAACAATGAAATTCTTTTGAAGGAAAATAAAATAAAATAAAATAAAATAAAATAAAATAAAAATAAAAATAAAAATAAAAATAAAAATAAAAATAAAAATAAAAATAAAAATAAAAACATTAATTCTTTCTGTTGGTAATAAAACGAAAGATTGAAGAAAAAGAAAAAGAAAGAAAAGAAGAGAGAGAGAGAAAGAGAAAGAGAAAGAGAAAGAAAGAAAGAAAGAAAGAAAGAAAGAAAGAAAGAAAGAAAGAAAGAAAGAAAGAAAGAAAGAAAGAAAGAAAGAAAGAAAGAAAGAAAGAAAGAAAGAAAGAAAGAAAGAAAGAAAGAAAGAAAGAAAGAAAGAAAGAAAGAAAAAGATAGAGAAAAATGAGCTGCTTAATTTATCTAAACGCAAGCATTAATTAATTAACCTATTTATTTATTTATTTATTTAATAAATAAATGTCTTATTATTATTATTATTCTAATCATAACTCCTTTTTCCTTGGTCTTCCTGGATGCCTCTTCACCTTTCTCATATTTGATGTTTCTCTTATTCTTGTATACTTCCTCTTCTTCTTCTCCACATATTCTTTGTCATTTTCATCATCTTCGTCACTTTCATCATCATCATCTTCTTCTTCTTCCTCCTCTTCTTCCTCATCATCATCTTTTTCTTTTTCTTTTCTTTTTTCTTTTTCTTTTTCTTTTTCTTCTTTATTCATGTCTTTTTTATATCCATCATCTTCTTTATCATCATCATCTTCTTCTTCTCTTTCTCCTTCTTTTTCTTTTTCTTTTTCTTTTTCTTCTTTTTCATTTTCTCCTTCTCTTCCTCTTTCTCTTTCTGTACTTACCCCACGTATTCCTGCTTCTCCTCCATTCTTCCCTTTCCCTTTCCCTTTCCCTCTTCCTCTTCCTTTCTCCTTCTCCTTCTCCTTTTCTTTTTCTTTTTCTTTCTCTTTCTCCTTCTCTTTCTCCTTCTCCTTCTCTTTTTCTCTTTCTCTTTCTCTACTTTTCTCTCCTCTCATCGTCTTCCCTCCTCTTTCTCTTTCTCTTTCACTCCTTTCACTCCTTTCACTCCTTTCCATTCTTCCTCCCCTTTCCCCTCTTTCTCCTCTTTCTCCTCCTCTTTCTCCTCTTTCTCCTCTTTCTCTTTCTCTTTCTCCTCTTTCTCCTCTTTCCCCTCCTCCTCCTCCATTCTTCTGCCTCATCAACCTCACCAGCGGATTCACCTCTGCAATTGGCTTCTTCTGATGCTGAAAGAGAAGATGCGGCTGAAAGCGAAGAGGAGGGGGGTTGTTCAGAAGATGCTGAGAAGAAGGAAGGGACAAGATGTGATTGACTTCTTCGATGGAAAGAGAAGAAGAGGATGATGATGAAGAGTATGTGGAGATGGAGGTGAGGAGAGGGAGAAGAGAAAAGGAGGTGGAGGAGAAGGAAGAGGAAGAGGAAGAAGGAGAAAGAGAAGAAGAAAGAGAAGAAGATAACAACAAAGAATTCATCTTCTTCCCTTCATCATCTTCTTCTTCACCTCCTCCTTCACCTCCTCCTTCTCCTCCTCCTTCTCTATCTCCTCCAATAACAACATCAACATCCTTCTCATCCTTCATATTCTTCGCCTTCCTCCCTCCTTTCCTCTTCTTCTTCTTCTTCTTCGCTGCTTCAAACTCCCCCTTCTTCATTCTCATCTCCAGATCTCTCAATCTTCTGTATTCTTCTTCTTTTTTCCCTTCTTCCTCTTCTTTTTTGCTCATTTCTTCAATCAAAACACATATCTTTTCCCCAACATCGCTGTACCACTCAGCTCTTTTCAATTTTTTGTTCCACAAAATCAAGTTCAATTTGATCAATGTGAACAAAACATCTTCACTTCGGATGCTAATTTTGAGTGCTAGCTCATCGATTGTGGTGTGGCTGAGGTAGAATTCGAGTAAAGCGGCATCAGAAGAAGAAGAAGAGGAAGAAGAGGAGGGAGAAAGAGAAGAGGGAGAAGAAGAAAGAGAAGAAGATAATGATGAAGGAGGAGAAGAAGAAGAAAATGAAGAAGAAGAAGAGAAAGATTCAGGAAGGAAATTGAATTCGAGAAGAGTTTTGGAAGAGGAAGAGGAAGAAGATGATGATGATGAATTAATACGAGATGATCTGGTGATTGGAGAAGAACGAACAATAGAAGAAGAAGAGGAAGAGGAAGAAGATTTTGAAGAAGAATGAGAAGAAGAAGAAGAGGAGGAGGAGGAGGAAGAGGAAGAAGGCGAAGGAGAAGAAGAAGATAAAGAAGAAGGAGAAGTTGAAGATGAAGATGAAGATATTTTATCCGAATCAGAAGGGGTGTGAAGGAGAGGAAGAGGAGGTGGTGATAAGGAAGAAGAAAAGGAAGAGAAAGAAGGGGAAAGAGAAGGAGAAAGGGAAGGAGAAGGAAGAGAAGAAGAGGAGGAAGAGGAAGATGATGAAAGAGAAGAAGAAGAAGAGGAAATTTGTGAAGGAGAAGAAGGAGAAATTGAATTGAGTGATGAGTTTTTGAGTGAATTGTTATCAGAAGAAGAAGAAGAAGAAGAAAGAGAAGAAGAAGAAGAGAAAGAAGAAGAGGAAGATGAAATTGAAGGAGGAGGTGGAGGTGGAGGAGAAAGAGAAGGAAGAGAAGAGGAAGAGGAGGAAGAGGAGGAAGAAGAAGAATTCGAAGAAGAAGATGATGAATTGTTTAACTGTTGAGGTGAAGTGGAAGAAGAGAAACGAATTTGAGTTAACTCTTTTGATTGTGAAATGTTTGATGAATGAGAAGAAGAAGAGGGAGAAGAAGAAGAAGAAGAAGAAGAAGAAGAGGAAGAGGAAGAAGAAGATGATGAAGATGAAGAAGAAAGTGAAGAAGAAGAAGAAGGAGGAGGAGGAGGAGGAAAAGAAGGAAAGGAAAAAGAAGAGGAGGAAGGAAAAGAAGGAAAAGAAGGAAAAGAGAAGGATGAAGAAGGAGAGGGGGAAGAAAAAGATGATGATGATGATGTTAATGAAGATGGAAAAGATACATCTGAATGGGGAGAAGACATAACTTGTTCAATCATTGCGTTTACAGAAGAGGAAGAGGAAGAGGAAGAGGAAGAGGGAGAAGAAGAAGAAGAAAGAGAAGAAAGAGAAGAAGAATTTTGAGAAGAAGAAGAAGGAGGAGGAGGAGAAATTTTTGAATTGGAAGAAAGAGAAGAAGAAGAAGATGATGATGATAGTAATGATGATGACGAAATGACTTTATCGTTATCATTGCAGCATTTGAATGTGATTATTGAGGAAGAAGAAGAAGGAGATGGAAAAGAAGAAGAATTTGATGAAGAAGATGATGATGAAGAAGATGATGAAGAAGAAGAAGAAGATGATGATGATGATGATGATGATGAAGACGATGAAGTGGAATGAATTGAGGATGGTGTATTGTTGTTTGAAGTGATCGACGATGAATGAATTGCAGATGAATCTGAAATGGAACGAGGTGTTTGTTCTGATGAGGAAGAAGAAGAAGAAGAAGAAGAAGAGGAGGAGGAGGAGGAGGAGGAGGAAGGAGAAGGAGAAGGAGAAGGAGAATGAGAATGAGAAGATGGAGACGAAGAAGAGATAGAAAGCTTGACTGACTGAAGAGTTTGGTGAGGTGTGTGAATGAGGATGGAGTGTTTGTTGGATGAAGAAGAAGATTGAGAAGAAGAAGAGGAAGAAGAGGAAGAAGAGGAAGAAGAGGAAGAGGAAGAGGAAGAGGAGGAGGAGGAGGAGTAGGAGGAGGAGGAGGAGGAGGAGGAGGAGGAGGAGGAGGCATGTGAATGTGAAGAATCTGAAATAATAATAGCGGAATCAGAAGAAGAAGCAGAAGAAGGAGAAGGAGAAGAAAAAGACTGAAGCTTCTGTGATTCATTAGCAACACTATCTTCCTTTGAAATGTCTAATTCTTTTGAATTTTTGCTCTTCTCGTCCTCATCTATGATAATTATTGCCTTTGCTTCATTTGCTGCCCCACTTGTATTAATAGAGGAAACAGAAGAAGAAGAAGAAGAAGAAGAAGAAGAAGAAGAATTAGAATTATTATTACTATTTCTATAACCTCCTCCTCCCCCTTTCCCTTCTCCCTTCCCTCCTCCTCCTCCTCCTCCTCCACTCAGCACCCTCCTCCTCTTCCCCCTCACCATCTCCCCCACCACTTGTCCTGTGTCCATCACCAATGTCACTGCGCTGCCGTGCTGCCTCAGTCTGTGTGTGTTCTTCACTCTTCGGAAATGCTCAATCACTTTGTGTTTCCAATAGGAGAGGAAAATTATCTTCCCCAAGTCAGACAAAGGGCGTTCCGGGGAGCCGCTGTGCTTGCCGGAGCGCGCCATCAGCTCGTACGATAGCCCCACCAGCAGCGTCCCGTAGCCTTTCTTCTGATACGGCGGCAGCGTGGCGATGCAGGCGAGGCTGTTTTCACTCAGCGGACGCTTGTCTTTCGAGTAATAAGCTGCAAAGTGGCATCCGTCCTCGTCCACTTCACAGAGAACGTAGAACAGAAACAAGCCGACGTCGAAAAAGAGCGTCTTGTGGTTCAGAAACAGCTTGGATATGAGCGAGAGGCTCTGGCAATACGACTCGGCTTCCTCTCCATCCACTTCAAACACCGAAACATTTCCATCTCGATAGATCTCGTTTCCAGGAGGATGCCGCATGGGACATTTTTCATAGTGTTTTCTATAATTAGCTTCGTGTCTGAAATCTCGTAAGCAATATTCACATATATAAAGAACTGGAACAATTCCATATTCGGATGGATAAGGACTCCAATACCAACAATTTATCAAATATTTTCCGAATACAATCTTTTCAATATTCCTAACCCTTTGAGGTTCTTCGTGATATTGTCCAATGTGAACAAGAAAGGGGTCGTAAAGCTCAACAGGGAATCCTTCTTCTTCGGTTATTTTGTGAAACTTTTGATTTCTTGTTTTAAGATAATCCTAAAAATGAAATTAAATTCAAATAAAAGTCTAAGAACGAAATACAAACAGGTACAGGTTCATAATCAATATCCTTTGGTATTATAAAGCTTTCGAAAACCCAACGATCAAGTCGTTTATCAGCTAAAATAAAAAATAATTTGTAAATGGAAAAGTTCAAAAGATAATAAAAAATTTAATCAAAAATATTTGAAAATACTTCCAACGAAATGTATATACACTTCTTGTTGCCCGTGCGGGCGCTGTCTTCGTTCAACTAATTCAACAAGAACTGTTAAAATATAATTGTTGTTGTTAAAAACACATAAAAAATTTTAATAAGTAAATAATCGACCAAACCGTCTTTATTCCCCGGAACGCGATATATGGCTTCTCCTGATGCTGGCCAAACTCGTTCTTTTTCAGAAAAAGTTGACATTTTAAAAAAGATTATTTGAATTTTGATCCTTTAAAAATGTGATAAATAATGGGTGTTTTTTTCACTACAGTCTGTCCGTAATAAATGTTGATCTGTCCGAAAATAATGTTGATCAAACCTTCAATTGTGGTAAATTTTTAAAACCTTAATATCTGATAATAACAGTGAAAAAATATCTTTATGAGCAATATTTATTTATTGGATGCTCGAACAACACAAAAAAAATTTTTGATCACTCAAAACGTCACAACTGCAGAAGAATATGGTGTCAGGCCAGTCATAATGCACTTCACTCATCCCCTGGAAGACAGTATTTACCATGTTATTCGTATGAGAGCAGAATTGAAGAAAAAAGAAGCCGAAGCACAAAAAAGCGAGCAAATACAGAAAGCTAATGATTCTGAAACGTTTATCAACAAAAAACCCCACACTCCAGCTACATTGGAAAAAAGAAGAAAACTAACGGATTTGTTTTGTGTTCATGGTCAGGCAAAGACAGAATCGTGGTATTCCAAAGAATGCTTGCTAACAACAATTACAACTGCAAGGTATTTATCAAAGTTGCAAGTCGGTGTGGACATTACACAACCGTTCATAAAAAGAGGAAGGAAAAGAATAGTTGATAATGACACTTTGAATCAAATAGTTAGAGAAAAAATGAAACTTAACCCGCTGACAACTTTGAGAAAAGTTGCGCACGAAATGACTAATGCAGGCCATTTTATTGGAAAATCTTCGGTTCATAAAATTTTGACAGAAAGAAACAGTGAGACACACAAGTTTCAGTTGTTTTCTTTAAAAGAATTACTGTACGACCGTCAGCTGGTAATTCTGAAGAAAACAAACTCCAAAGAATACACTTTGTGGAGAAGCTTTTACAATATCAGCGGGACGGTGCTGTTCCTTTTTTTATTGACGAGACTTCTTGGAATATAAGCTGCATTAGAAAGTACGGATGGTCGGAAAAGGGAGAGAAAGTGCTTGCACCTCCTCCTCCTTTGTTTCAATCTATCACTGCAATTACTTCAATCTCAATGAACGGAATGGGATACACAGAAGTGATTCGAGGAACAATAAACCACGAACTATTTGAAGCGTATTTGAAAAGATTCTTGCTATCCATAAAATCATTGGCAAGTTCCAAGAATATAGACCATCGATAAAAAATATTTTTTATAAATCATACGAAAGAAAACGTTATATTAATTAATTTAAAATTAGTTTTATTTGTCGAAAATGCACTATTAATAACTTTCTGTTTTTCGTTCGATCTATCCCATAAATATTTTTGAACAATCATCGTTTTTTATTCATTACTTTATTCACAACTGAGCACGTTATTCATTTTTCTGTTTTTATTTTTGTTGTGATCGAATTTTGAGAAATACAAAACCGTAACATGTTAACTCTTTTCAATGTTTTTTCGAACAAGATAGACACAATTGAGTTTTTTTTTCATACAGGTTATTTCGAGCACAAAGGAATACATAAACTTCATTGAACATCAGAAAATTTTCAATTGTCATAAGCGCACCGTCATATGCAAATTAAATTAAGGATAAAACTAAAAAAAACAAAATTCAGTATTTATGTTTATTTCATCGATGATATTGATTCCTATTCATATACAACAATCAGAATCTTTCGCAAAATATCATATATAAAATTCTTTATTTATTCGTGTTTTCCGTAAAAAAGAAAAGATCAAAAAAGGAGAAATTTTAAGACAAAGAAGATTTTTTAACAGCAGTTCGTCTGTTGAGATATTTTTCATTCAGTAGCGTCAACAACGGAGCATCAAATCCGTGTTATTCGATATTCTTTCTTCTGAACAATTACGAAATGGAAGTTGTTGGATGCACGTTCCAAACACTCGGCTCGGAAGGATGCAAAAAGGGAGGAGCGATGTCTTTTGAGCTGAAATGGGCAGTTGGGCAATTGAAAAAGATGAATGTGGGGGTGGAGAACAGCATCTGTAGCAGTTCTGAAGGATGTGGCTGTGGAATCAATTTGACATGTGCAACAGACAACAATGATAGACATTCATTTTCAGAGATAAGGGTTGGAGGAAACACGGTATACCATGGAAGAGACATGTTCATTGTGGTGAATGATCCAAAGAAGTGTGTGAATTCTGAGTTGTTTGCATTTGCAACGCAATTTTAAGTCAAAACGAATGCGCTGGTTGGGTCTGACAGGAGCTGTTTCAGCGAGGCGGTTGATCTGATGATTTTTGCGGAAGGTTTTGTGAGTGCGTCTGTTCTGGTTGAGGCGCCAGCAGGGCAGAACGAGGTGTTTTGTGGGAACAAATATGTTCCGTGCCAATCGCTTGACTATTCTGTCAATCGACTTGCAGAGAGCAGTGCAGATGTGCCACTTCGTGTGATCACTGTGAAATCGAATGGCTCGATCGAAAATGACATTTCGCTCAACTCAGTCAATGTTGTGTCATTTGGCAAAGAAAACAGCGGGATTAACATCAGCACCAATGTTCAGTTTGCATGTGGAAGTGTTGTTTCATCCACAACCGCTCTTTCGTTTTCTTCGATCGATTTTCATATTCCTTCTGTTTTTGCTGTTGACACACCTGAAGGTGCTTCGTTGTTTTCCTCTTCGACAGAAACAGGAAACATCCAATTTTCATCGTGCTCTTTCATTCTCACTTCTTCAGAATCGCAAGATGTTTCAAGTTGCGTGCATTTGATCAGCGTTTTGGGTGGAGTTGTGCAGCTTTCTCAATGTCATGCAGATAAAGCAGCGTTTTCTACTTCTCCTTTTGTGATTTCACAAACAGCTCAAGCTTCATTCGAGGGAGTTAGCTTTACACATTTGTCATTTTCAACTTGTTCACTTTTCAATCTGATTCCTTCAACACCAGAAGCAAAAGATGATTATTCCTCATCATCCAATCAAGAATCTCAGCCAGTTGAAATTAGCTTCAAGAACTGTGAATTCACTTCTCTTCATGTGAGTGAGTATGACGAACAGCCTTCGTTTGGGTCTGTTCAGCTTGAGACGCATCTGTCGATTGTGAACTGCTCTTTGGATGATTTGACATCTGCGTTGAGTGTGGAAGGCGGAGGAATGAGAATTGAACTTGGAACAGAAGGAAGCTTCTGTCTGAAGGGAGAAAATTCTGAGCAGTTCAGTTCTGTTAGCCATTGCACTTGCTCGACTTTTGTCGGAAAAGGAGGGTTTTTGTATCTGAGCTGCTGCAACTCGATCGATGGATTTTCTTTGTCTGATTTGGTGTTTTCTGGGAATGAAGCATTTGTTGGCAAAAACGTGTTCATATTGAGCTCCGATTTGAATGCCTCAGTTGTCATTGAAAGGTTGATGTTTGATTGGACTGAATGGAAAAACAAAAATGCTTTCTTTGGTGCAGATGACGTGAACTTTACAGAAGGCATATCTTTGGACAAGCTGCTGTTTGAGCACACAGACACTTCTGTTGTTGTGTCGTCGAGTGGAAGAGACATTCATGGATGCGGAACAGAAAGGGAGCCTTGCCTGTCGTTTTGGGAAGGGATGAGGCATTTCAGAGAAGGAATTCAGTTCAGAGAAATCAAAATCAACACAAGTGCTGCCATTTCAGACGAGTGGGACCTTTCAAACAGCTCAATAAGCCCAGCTGTTTCTTCTTCTCCTGGTTATTCTTCTTTTTCCTCTTCTGATGAGCCTTCATCAGATAAGTGCACAATCAATGTGGGAAACGCTATTCAATCTCTTTCTGAGCCTTCTGAGGCTGTGCTCACAAACAAGCTGATTCTCACCTTCACCTCCATCAACTTCTGCCTGCCTTCGTCTTTCGAAACACCACAAAAGGAACTCCTTTTCACTGAGACAGGAACAGCCACGCTTAACAAATGCTCCTTTGCGATGCAGACAGCAGAAGAAGGCATTGCGTTTGTGCTTTTCCATGTTTCGTCTAAGACACTTTCAATTGAAGAGTCCAAAATGGCAGAGCTCTCCTTTGCGACATCGGCCATTCGGCTTGCAGCACCAGGTGCACATTTTGTGGCAAGCGCGTTTTCTGTTGATGTTTTGAATTTTGCAGATGGATCGTTTATTTCTGTGAGCGATGCAGAAGAGAAGGGGGATGAGGAATCAGTCTTATCAGGGAATGGCAAAGAATTGATAGCAAGCGAAATCAGACTGGAGAATCTTCAGTGGCATCTCATCCGCAGCACAAATGCGAAGGCATCGATCATTTCTTATGAGAGCGCGCTGTGTGTTGCGCTGGAGATGGATAACTCGACATTCAGCGACTGCAACAGCGAGTCTCAGCTGGAAGGGGCGTTTTGTGTGTGGATGAAGGAGAAGGCGAGTGGGCTGGCTGACAGCTGGGCAAATGAAGGCAGTGTGCTGGCGAATCTGTCGTCTTTTGTGACATGTGCGTGCTCAACGAGTGAAGGCTGAGGAGGCGCAATTGCATTGAGCTGCCTGGACGATCCAGAAGATTCAGATGCACAGTCTGCGGAGAAAGCGAAGGCGCTGCCAATCAAATTTCGGCTGATTCGGTTTTCTTTGAACAGAGCGAGTGTAGCGAAGGATCTTTTCATTGTCTGCCGATCGATTGCTGAGCAGATCAACGAGGCGCTGTTTATGATGGACTTCAGCGAGTTGGCCTTCGACAGAAATAATGCCATCTTCGGGATGGACAAAGAAAACGAGGATCCGATTGATTTGGTTCCATTTATTGTGTTCTACAAGTCAGAGCGGATATTTGTGTCAGGAGAAAAAGGGAAGAACAAGAAGGACTGTGGGCGAAGGGAAGACCCATGTGAGACGCTGAGCGAGGCTGTGCGGCATCTGAACAACGAGCCGTACCAGAGCGTGCTGGTGGTGAAGAAGGCAGCCGTTTCAGCGGAGATGTCCATTTCATCAGCGACAGTGCAAACAATCGGAGGCAGCCCAGCCATTTTTGAGTTCAACTGCGAAATCGTTCAGACCGATGGAAGTGCAGATTGTGTTGTGTCTTCGTCAGGGGAATGTCAAATTATGGGGATGGACATCGTCTTTGGCCCCAGCTTCGCTTCGGCGCATCGCTCTGTCTTTGGGGTGAGGAGCGGAAATCTGACGCTGGGCGACTGCACAATCACGTCAGAAGAGCCGGCGCAGCTGGCAAATACTGTAATTTGTGTTGATAGTCATAGTTTGTGTTTGAGCAATGTTTCGTTCTCAGACATACGCTTGAAGGAATCGAGGCAGCAGCCATCAGCAGAAGCATTTGTAGCAAAGCAATTTGCTAAGTCTTCTTCTTTATCATCATTGTCTTTATTTGAACCAGAGGCAGGGTATTAATTCATTGAGGCCTGCTCTGGTGCTGCTGTGGAGTTGATTGGTGTCTGCTTCAAAGAGCTTTCTTTATTTGTCGTGTCGGGATATGCCACACAATCACCAAATTCATAATCAAGTGCAAGCCAAACTTATTTCAATACTCACACAAGAGCAGAGACTTGATCGCTGCAATTTTCTGGATTTCTTCCATAAAAGTTCATGATTAAATTCAATTTGAAAAATTTACCAATAGTTCAAATATTGTTGAACATCAGTTAATAAAAGTTTGCTCTCATTCAATGTAATTCATATCAAAATTTTAGAAAAAGAAACAAACAAAATTGAATTAAACACAAAAAGTTAATTTATTTCGAATATTAACAGTCAAAAATGAAGAAGTGAAAATGCATCAAAAAGTTTAAAGAAAATAATAATAAAATTAATCTGTTAAATACCTTGCAATGGAGGATAAAGCTCCAAGTCTTTATAAGCAAGATTAAATAAAAACATGAAAATTTGAAAATATTTATGGGATAGATCGAACGAAAAACAGAAAGTTATTAATAGTGCATTTTCGACAAATAAAACTAATTTTAAATTAATTAATATAACGTTTTCTTTCGTATGATTTATAAAAAATATTTTTTATCGATGGTACATATTCTTGGAACTTGCCAAAGGAATTCTTGAATAAAAATCATAAATGATTAATAAAAATCTTTTGGACATCTTTCATGTTGCAAATTAACAAAGAAAAACAATTGATTATTGATTTCGAACCATCAAAAGAAATATGATACAAAATGATTTCAATATTATCAAAAATACAAGCTCATACCACTCTCAGGAAGTTTGAAACAAAACACAATAACAATTTGATTATTTCCTGTTCTTTAAAACTGGATGTTATTGAAAGATCAATAAATAAAAAAAGAAACACAATCGAACATAGATCGCAAAGGAACAATCAAAATGAAACGCAAACGTGAATGCAACGTGTGTATTTTCATTTATTGTATCTCAAATGTTTATCATTTTTTGGAAACAATAAAAAAGAAACCAGTTTGTTGACACTTCTTCTTTTGTTTTTATCCTCTATTAATAATGGCTCTGGAATAATTTTTTAACTTTACGATACGATCAACATTATTTTCGGACAGATCAACATTAATTACGGACAGACTGTATAAATATCTTACGAGAACTTTGAAGTGCTTCAGATAAAATAAAAAATTCCGAATGTTAACGTGAAGAATAGGTGTGTCAGAATTTATTGAAAATTTGAAATAAATTGTTGTTTTATTTATGTTCGGTTAAGTTTATATGTTTAAATTAATTGGCACATTGAATAAAATAAAAGAAAGAAAGAAAAATGAAACAAACTATTTAGGAAATAAATGTTTGCTATAAATGTTTGTGTGAAACCAGAACATGTGCAAAAACCAATACACTTGATATTTTCTTTTGAAATGCTCATCCACATTTATTTATATCAAAGCTTTTTGCATTTTAATTCCATCAGAAACATCTTTTGTTCAACATTTTGCATTTCGATCGAAAAATCAAAAAACATAAATTATGGATCAAAAGATCAAAAAAGATTCAAATATTTTATTTTTTTGGTTTTTCAATCGAAATACAAAATGTTGAACAAAAAGAAGTGACTGGTGGAATCAAAAATCATAACGCTTACTCATATTTGAATGTTGATGAGTATTTAGAATGAAAATATCAGGCGTACGAGTTTATGCACAAGTTGGGGTTTTCGTTCACACCATTAATTTCGAAAATATGGAGTGAAATATTTTTCTTCAGGCATTTTCATTGAAAAATTATGCACTTTTCATTGACTTTTTTGGATCAAAGAACACAACATAAATGGGTCAATTGTTTGACATTTGTGAAATGCAACAATTCTTAATGTTTTGATTTCAATGATTCTTGTTTTCGGATATGAAAATCAAATTTTTATAGAAATCTGAGAAAGGGAAATAAAGTTATGAGCGAAGCAATTTATTTGTGCTTTGTGCAAAAAAAGCTTGAAAGTCAGAATTTTCCCTCATATGAACGATCATTTTTGAAATCACCTATGTTATTTTTTTATGTTTTATATTTAAAGCACGAATATGATTAGAATAATAATGCATAAGGAGAAACAATATAAAAAAGGAATGATTGAAATGATTTAATTGCAAATTTGAATGAAACAATCCATTCAACTTCTTTGTGTTCGTTTTCCTATGAAAAAATCAATTATTGTCGAATATATTGGTGATATTTTTGTAGTCATATTTTTTCTTTCAACTTTTTAAGTTCCGAAAAAACCCCCTTGAATAAAAACAAATGAACAAAGAAAAGAAAATATGCATTTTCATAAGTCCATCGTTTTCAATTCAGATATCACATTTTTTTTTTGAAACAGTCCTGATGAATCAAACACTTGAATGAAAAATCTTGACCCAGTTGCAAACAATCTTTGAAAAAACAGCACACCGAAAAAAGTTCTGATTTCAAAAAGAATCACCCATATGCTTGACCTTTAAGCATCTCCTTTTCTTGTTTTCAGTCTCTTCTTCTCCACAAAAAACTGAGAAAAATCTTTCATTCACTGATTGAATCCCAAGATTTCATTTTCTCAAGTTCAAGTGTTTGCAATTTATTCCATTCATAAATTTGAAATGCTATTTAGACATGTGCGACAAGTGGCAACTTTTGTCACTTACTGACACAGGTGACAGACAGGACAATTTTTCATGATCGGAACCTTTATTTATTTAATATTTCATTTTTCAATATTTTTGCGTAATAAGAAAAAAATTATTTTTCTATAAAGTGAGAAAAAATAAATTAACCTAAATTGAAACATTTTTTGAAATAAAATGATACAAAAATTTCAAATATAGAAGTAAATTTTAGTGAAAAATGGTTTGGTGACAATATCAACTTCACTTTGATCTTTTTGACCGCTGGAAGTCGTGACTGCTACTGAAGTCACTTAAAGTCAGTGAAATGATTTTGTATGAAAAAGAAACAGAATTGCAAAATGGTCTGTTTTTCATCGAAAATAATTCTGATTTCATTTGTGCATTCTTTGCAACCTTATTATTTTATTTTAATTTTATTGATTGTATTTTTTTGTCAAATAAAACTTAAACCATAAAAACATAGTCGAAATACCATTTATCGTTTAACGCTGTTGCTCACGCATGAATGAATTGTTGCAATTACAAAGAATAAATAGAATTAATATTTTTTTCAAAATACAATCAACACATATGTTTTCAATCCCAGTTTGAAGTTAATGATTGTCGCCCAAAGAAGAATGAACGTTATTCGTGTTTGTCCATCACATCTATTAAGAATCGTTGTGGATCAATGAAATTGCAGATGAAAATGCATCGTTTTAAGTATCGCTTTGTTCAAACAAAACTAACAATATATGCAATTGATTTCATGAAAAAGACTGGCAGCTTTTCTCGAAGAATAGATTGAAATGGTTTGCCGAAAACGATGATAACTCTGACTCTGTTAGGCCTGCAAAACAACTTGAATTGAAAAGTGCCAAAACAATTCAAGAGAACATTGGAATAACTGAAACTGTCAAAACATGAGCAAGTGATTAAATGGCTTGAAATTTCCATTGTTTCAGGAAGTTTCAAGATTTTAAATTGTATCCAAGTTGGAGAATTAAATCAATGCAATTATTTGAATATTTTTTTTGTTTTGTTTTCCTGGTGTAATTGTAATCCAAAAAACCAACGAGATCCAACTCACTTACAAAACTCTTTCTTGTGAAATAAATATCTGTTTTCCAATTTTTGATAAGATAAAAAAGAAAAATATTTTTCCGGAGTTATAAAATAAAATTCATTTCCTCAAGCACTAACAAAATAATCGGAAATGTTCATCGACAAACAGCAACAGTGGATCAATGTTAAAAAAATAAAATATTCCTTGAAAGCTCACCATTGTGATTTCGTATCCTTTCTTCTCCCATTTTACAACATCTTTCCATTTTTGTTGCCTTTCTCGTTGCAAAATCATATTTTTATGCAACTTGACTATCAATTCATCTAAAGCGTCCTTGAAAAATGGTAAATCATGTTGAATTTGCGATAAACAAATAATTGATGTTGTGACTTTCTCCAAAATTGTATCTATTACCCTTCCATTCAGCAAGTCATCGACTTCAACTGCTCTGTATATGAGTGCTTCCAAAAAATTTGTGTGCATCTGTCATATATATATTTTTTTTCTGTTTCCGCTTTGTACTGTCCAAAAAGACAATAAATTTGTTTAATACATTCTTTCTTTCTGAAACAGCACAAATAAAAGGTTAACTCAATGTTTTGAGCAATCTTGTCATAATTTTCATCTCTTTTTTTTATCATATCTTTTTTTTTTCATTCTCTTCTTTTCCTCTCTCCAAATCAATATATCTAACGAGCTCTCCCAGTTCATTTCTTTGTTCTCTCGTAAAATGTAGTTAACGCACAATTTCTCTATCCAAACATATATTTTGTGATTATAGAAAGTGACGCACATTCAAATAGATTGTTTCCAAAGGTGAGAGAGATTTTGATGTTCTTGATAAAAAAAGATGATTTCTTTGATTTCATAAAGGAAAAGTTCTCGTTCAATATCCTGAAAAAAAAAATAAAAATAACAATAATTTCAAAAATGAAATTGACATGTTCAAACGCAAAAAACCTATCAGAGCAACTTTAAGCTTACATTGTCATTTCAACTTCTTTCTTTGCAGTTATAAGGAAAGAGGAATGCAAGAAAACATTCATTTGATAAAGAACACAAATTTAAAGTAAGTTGAAAGAGTACCAGTTGCAAAGAAAAAGATGACATTTCCAAAGAATAACATAAAGAAATCATCCGGTAAGTGGGCAGATAACGACCGGTAAAAAAAATCGATTGACATGTTTTTATTTATTTATACAATTTTCAATTAATGCAATTATGACATTTCGAAAGTGATTTTCGTATAACAGTGATTTAAAGCTGAGAAAACCTATTTTTTTAAATCCAACAGTAATTTTAATTATGTTAACTTCCCCACCTTAAATAAAAAAAACCCTAATCGGTTGATTATATTAAAAGTTAACGTTAACATAACCCTAATAAACACATTGATAATAGGAAAATCTTTATTTCCAATAAAAACCTAAAAGAAAGTATCTCTCTAATATATCTTAGGGGTTTGATCACTTATTTTTAATAACTCCTGCTTTATAAATACTAAAAATTTTCAGTTTTTAATCGAATATTTCTCCTATTTGTGAATTTTAACATCTGAAAATGGGTTTTTCAAGGTCAATAATTCTTCTTTTGGATAAATTTAATACCGGTCGCTATGTACCCTCTTACCAATCATCCTTTTCCATAAACTTCAGATTTTCAATAGCATTCATCTTTTCACATCCCACATTAATGAAGAACAGAATAATCCATCACTTATCAAACACTATCACACTTTGAAATGTCCCACTTTTTTCATCAACAAATATAAATTTTTCTTAGATATTCACATTTCTTTAATCATTTTGGATGTTTTGTTGAACAGTTAAATTGATGAAACAATTTCAAATGAATTCTTAATTATTCCATCTATTGTTTCATTCATAAAAGATAAGTTTCTACTTTTTTCCTTTCCTCATTGCAAAAATTCAATTCAGAAAACAATTCTGAAAAAAAAAGAAAAAGAAAGAAACAACCAGAATTTCAAATACAACAGCAATTTCTCATAAGAAAATTTCTTGATGGAATTAAAATCCCATGTTTTGACAAAAAATACATCAGTTAGATTTCAAATGTAATATGTTATTCATGAAATATTGGCAAATGAACTGATAGTGGAAATGAAAGTGAATTGAAATTAAAATCAGCAATAATTAAATCATTACTCATTCAATTTTATACGTTTCATATTGAATTTGACAAGATTTGAAAAAAAAAATGGTTTCAACAAATAAATAGAATATAATGGTATGTCTGATCGTATAGTATTAATCAATTTTCATAAACAAAATGAATATATTATACCTCTGTGACCTGACAAATAACTTGAAGCCTCGTCTGTCACAAAGAAAAAAAAATTTTTTTTTTAATGATAATAAAAAATACTATTGCTAAAACTTCTAAAGTCTTTTCAAAGCAAATTGGATAAGATTTGTTGATAGTATATGTAATATCTTGTTGATTTTTCTCTTTTGTCAGTGACCGGCAGTGACCGTCAGTGACTGTCAATGACAAATTGTGACAAAAATATTCCTCAACTGACATTTCATGTCAAATAAAATAAATATTGGGAACTTGATCATCAAAATTTTAAATTTGATAATTTCAAAATAATAAGAATTGTTGTTTTTCATTTTTCAAATTAATTATTTCTGCAATTAATTATTGTGAAATCGTGATTAATAACACTTTTTGACAAATCATAAATATCTTGTCAGTCATTTTGTCATTTTTTCAAATTTCTCTTGTCATGTCACAGAGGTTTAGAATATATTTATTTGATATACAATATGGTGTTCTTTTTTCTATTAAAAAAATTATTATTTTTTTTTTTTTTTTTTTTTTTGAATAATAGCATTAGATATGTGCGACACGACATACTATTTTTTATTGCTGTCGGTCACAAAAAAAAAAAAAAAAAAAAAAAAAAAAAAAAAAAAAAAAAAAAAAAAAAAAAAAAAAACTAAAAACATCTTCCATTCACTCGTTTAATCTGCCAGATTTCATTTTCTCTAGCTCAAGTATTTTCTATTTATTCTATTCATAAATTAATTGTGATTCAAATATTTTTTGATTTATTTGAAAAAACATGATTCTTCAAATAATTTGTTGGTTTTGATCAAAAAGAAACAAAAGATTTCCATTTTTGGCTTCATACAGCAAATCCTTGAGGTTTTTTTTCCAATTTCTTATACACTTCTTTTCATAAAGCAAAAACAAAACCATTTGTGTTGCGATCATTTTAGTACTGCAAGATAATCAACGATGTGTGTATTTATCTTTTATTTTGTTATTTGCCAAGCTTTGCCCCTAATTTTGAATATATTATGCAACAAACAGAATGAATTTGTCAAATGATGATATTTTTGAAGATGATTATTCTGAAGATAATAATTCAGAAGATGATTATTCTGAAGATAATAATTCAGAAGATGATTATTCTGAAGATAATAATTCAGAAGATGATTATTCTGAAGATAATAATTCAGAAGATGATTATTCTGAAGATAATAATTCAGAAGATGATTATTCTGAAGATAATAATTCAGAAGATGATTATTCTGAAGATAATAATTCAGAAGATGATTATTCTGAAGATAATAATTCAGAAGATGATTATTCTGAAGATAATAATTCAGAAGATGATTATTCTGAAGATACACCAAAAATAATTCTATTTCGAAAAAAAATAATTCAAAATCGAAAAAAAATAATTCAATTTCGTAATTAATATTTCAATTTCGAAAAAGAATAATTCAAAATCGGAATTAATAATTCGAATTCGAAAAAAAATAATTCGATTTCGGAATTAATAATTCAAAATCGAAAAAGAATAATTCGAATTCGGAAATTAATAATTCAAAATCGAAAAAAAATAATTCGAATTCGGAAATTAATAATTCAATTTCGTAATTTATTAATTCGATTTCGAAAAAGAATAATTCAATTTCGAAACGTGAATTTTTTTGTTGTGTGGTATGAAAAACTTGTGTTTGGGGTTTTTTATTCTTTAAATTTTTATCTCATCAGCAAATTTTGATTATCAATATTTGAAAAATTATGTATTTTCTTCGAATAATTTTCATTCATTTTGATTGAAAATATTTTATTTTGTTGTTTATTTGAAAAGAAAATGTATTCATTTTCGTTTTAAAAATTGATGATTTTAATATTTTTACCAAAGAAAAAATTTTTTCTATTGGAAAAATAAATTCTTGTTTTTCATTTTTCAATAAACGTGATTGAAATTTAAATATTTTTATTTTGATATTCAATAGAATGAATATTTTTGAAATTTCTATCATTTCAGTGCTGATTTTCGAAAATGAAAAAAAATTCAAAAAATTGATTTGATTCATATTTATGTTAAAAAATATGTTATTTGAGCAATAATATGTCAAAATTTTTTTGAAAAGTTCCTTATGTTAAATTTACAAATAGAATAAAATTTTCATATTTCTCTCAAAGTTCTGAATCCACTCACTAAACTTTACTAAAATGGAAACAAGAACATTGACAATATTTTGTTTTCATTACATCGTTAATTGGTCAGTGGGAACAGAAAATTGATAATTATTTGAAAATTTTTCTTTATTTGAAAATGAAACAAAAAGAACTTTTCATAAAATTTTTGACATATTTAATTGATTATAAAACAACTTGAAATTTTCTGAAATCCATTCTCGAGATATATAAATATTTTCGGTTTTTAATGAATTTCGAAATTGAAGTATTCATTTTCGAAATTGAATTATTCTTTTTCGAAATTGAATTAATAAATTACGAAATTGAATTATTAATTTCCGAATTCGAATTATTAATTTTCGATTTTGAATTATTAATTCCGAAATCGAATTATTTTTTTTCGAATTCGAATTATTAATTCCGATTTTGAATTATTCTTTTTCGAAATTGAAATATTAATTACGAAATTGAATTATTTTTTTTCGAATTAGAATTATTTTTGGTGTAATAATTCAGAAGATGATTATTCTGAAGATGAAATTTTGATTACGGTCAAAACTGTGAAGTTTTCAAGTTTGTCATTATACTTGGTTTGAACAATTTTGAACATAATTTTTGTATTTTGAAACTTGTTTGCAGAATTGTTTTGTGAAGTGGAACATTGCAGAGAAGATGAACAAATGCAGAAAATTGAAGAAATGAATGAAATAGTTAATGAAATGAATAAAGAAGAATTTGAGTCTATTTTCACAGTTAGAATGTATAATAAAATAGACCAAATGATTGGAGAAGAGAAATTGTCATGGAGAAACGCAATTTTGTTGTTGAAGAATGCTGGATTTTGCAAAGTGCTGAAAATAATTTGCTTAGAATCTTTTGATTATTCATTATTGAGCGAAAGGATGAAAGAGATGATAACTAATGAAAATAAGAAGAAAAAAGAAGAAAAGAACGAAAAGCATTTTGTTAATCTCTGCGAATGCTTTGTTTCGCTGGTTGAAGGGGACATTTCAGATGAATTGTTTTCAATATGTGTACCTTGTCTTCTGAAAGTTGCTTCGAACAAGGAGGAAAACGAGGAAACTCAAAAAGAAGTGGAAATAGCGTTGCTATCTTTGAGCAACATAGGATATTGCGTATGAGCATATCTTATTCATTTTTATTTTTCAAATTAATTAAATTCATTGCTTCTTTTTATTATTTTCGTTAGAAAGTGGGACAAGAACAATTTTATAATGAGATCAAAGAGATTTTAAAATATCATCAGGAACATCGCAACCTAACCCATCTAGCTTATCAATCTGCTTGGCAGTTTTTTATAAGAAGAATTTTATTTTATAGAAGCTTGAAAGAAGAAGTTGTGAATGAGCTGCATTTTGTGAGGGAAGCAAGAAGAGAATTAGAAAAGCTTTCAAAATGTGTTGATGGGAAGAGAAAAGAAGGAGATGGAGGAAAAGAAATTATTATTCGAAGATGGATCGATGTTATTGATAGACACTTGACCAGGTACACATTGTGGAATGAAGAACTTGCTGGTGTGATAGGCAGCCTTGTTCATTTATCTCGAGCATCAAGAGATAATCACCCAGATACAAGCAAACAATGCTTTTTTATATTTAGAAGAGTAGCGGAACGTGTTATTGTGAAAATTGATAGCTTATTGAAAAGTGGAGTTGTTGGTGTTGTTTTGGAGGAAATGGAGCAATCAACTTTGGATGATGGAATCATGCGGGATTGCTTGTATTTCTTTTTGAATCTTTCAAGAAGATTGAATAAAGAGGAGAAATATGAAATAGACGAAACGAAAAGAAAAGAGTTGAAAAGGAAGATATTTGAAAAGATGGAAGAAGAGGGATATGAAGATGTCATCACAAGTTTTCATGAAATATTTTATTTTCTATTCAGAAATTTTGATAATTTCTCTTTGGATATTTCAGATTATCTTGTGTATTTTTGAGGAAATAAGAGGAATTTCACTTTGAGAGTCAAACATCAGAAGAATTGTGAAAAAGCAAACATTTTTTCCTTGCCCTCCATAATTTTGTTTTGATAATTTCAGCTTTGTGAATCCTTTAAATTGTATTTGAAAATGTTTTAAGAATATTGAATTTTTTTTTTTTTTGAAAGTTGAAATTTTTTTCTTCATAACACACATAGAAAAATTCAACAAGCTTGATTCTCTTCCTGTTGATTTTTCTTATTTCTTATTATTAATTATATACTTTAAAACAAATGTTCATCTTTCTTGAAAAGTATTGGTATTCTTTGAAAAAACACTTTTATTTAATTTTGCACATTAGAATTCCTTTATTTCCAGAACAAATGAGTGTTCTGCACAAAATATCATAAAAAAGGAAACACAAAAAGATGAAGCGAATATCTATTCAGTTAAATTATTAATACAAAAAATAATCTGGATTATTCTTAATCAAATGATAATCTTCAGAAACACCTTTACATATATAATGGCACAACATGATGATGTAATCTTCATTTCCTTCTTCTTCCATTTTTCAAATATGTTCTTTTTCAACTCTTTTCGTTTTGTTTCGTTCGCTTCTCCATCCGTCTTTTCTTTCGGTCTTTTTGAAAAAATCATAAGAATAAATTCCAAGCATTCTTATTCCATTTCTTCTTTCCATGCTGATCGATGAATTTCCTCCAAAAAGAATTCAAAGACTCCGCCTTTCAACAGTCCATCAACCTCTGCCACTTCTGCAACTCTGCTTTCTTCTGCTATTTTGAATAAACGAATGAGAATCGGCTTCTCTGTTTGCCTCTTTCTATTTAAAGAATTTTTTGGAATATTTTTGTCAAATCCATCGATATAATCTGCTTCTTCCTCTTCCTCTTCCTCTTCCTCCTTTTCATTTCTTCTTTCCTCCCAGAAAACAAAAACTGAACAAGATATCTCCTTTATCTTCAATGCATTCAGAAGATAAGCCTGCTGAAAATGTTCAATAGCATCGCAACATAATTTCAGCAAGGTGACATTTCTGGTTCAGATTGTATTTTTATCCAATATGAGGCGATTCATCAGATTAATAAAATAGTTTGCTCAGATTATGATTGAAACCCATCTCACTGCGGGTGTTGTAAATATGCACTGCCACAACACGAAGAATGCGATTCTGTGGAAAGAGCTGCCTTTGAACCAGCTGAACCACACATTTGCCCACAAGCTCCCATTCACTGAAGAGATATCCAACTGCTTCCAATGCTTTCTTTTCACCTAAGTATTGATGCAGCTGCTTCAGACTCCACTTCACTTGCCTTTCTGTTTGTGTGCTGCACCGTCACAACTCAAAGTCACAGAGGTGTTTGTGTTTGTGCTTGTGTGTGCAGAACAATGAGAAACTTCTGCTTGATTGGAGAAAACGCTATCCGTCAGACATTGTTGCGAATGGAGAGCATTGGATGGAGGAGAAGAAGATAAAGAAGAAGAAGAATTTTATGAAGAAGGAAAAGAAGAAGAAGAAGAAGAGGAAGAGGAAGAAGAGGAAGAAGAAGAAGAAGAAGAAGAAGAAGAAGAAGAAGAAGAAAAAGGAAAACCACAAGCTTTGAACGAAGATGAATCGCTCACGATGTTGTTGTCTGCTGTGAACTTTCAATAAATAGATAGTAACATTTCTCGGAGCTGGAAACATTGTCTGCTTTGGAAGATAATGAAAAATGCATTGATGCAATTTTGAGGGTTTGAGGGGAACAACTGATGTAATCTTAAATTGCAAAGATATTTTTAAAAATAGTTTGGACTTCGCTTTTCTTATTTGTTGAGGAGCAGAAAACAATTCAGATGTGAGGAGTGAATTTCAAACGTGGCTATGATGGAAGCATCTTCGCTAATAAGTTGAAACAGTGTCTTCCACGGCATTGCATCGATTTTGCCTCAGAAAACTGCTTCCTTCGATGCAACAACAGCACTCTCGTTTTGGATGTGTTCATTTTCTGTATTTTGATTCTGAGAATATGATTTATGTACAGCTTCTGGCTTCTCCAAGTTATTAATTCTTCAAATGCATTCATAGATAAATAAATAAACAAAACATTTTTCCTTTGCGTGAAAGTGGCATTAATGCTCCGCGTGAAAGAGATGGTTCTTCCAATATTTCACTAACATCAGATTGAATTTCTTTTCCATTTTGAAGCATCCAGATATAAAAACATTTGTTTCCTGCAAGAAAAACGTAATGTCAGGGAAAACTGAATCTCTTCGCATTGCACATGAAAAATTATCAGTGAAAATATGATGCCTCCAAGGTTTGAGTATGATCCTGGAATAAAACTCAATTTGTGAATAACTTTGATTCACTTGGAAAACGAATTCGAGACGCTGAATATTATATAAAAACTCAGAATTTATGCTCAAAACAATGTCTTTATTATGAGTGTAAACATCAAAGTTGAATGTTCAACTGCCAAATAGATAAGCGAAACTGAAAAAATGAATAATCTGAAGGATAAATATCCTTTATTGAGGTGTCTGTCTGCTTTTCTACGAATCAAAAATTAGCGTTGAACATGTTAGACGATTATTCCCTGCATTTGAGCTAAGCAGCTCAAATCATGGTCTGCCTCGATTCGAACAAAACAGAAAATAGAATAAGCATTACTACAGTGCTATAATCTCAATTTGTTGAAAAAGAGCTTCAAAAATAAAATTTCTCATCAAACGTCAAGAAACAGATTCATTATCAAAGAGAGAAATCAACACGAATCAGTTTCAAAAACGAATTTTCCATTTGATCAAAAATCATTTTCTTCAAAACTGAAACGTGTGAATCACGAAATATAGACTTTCATAAAATCAATAAAATGAAAATGAATTTTCAATGAAGTGATTTTCTTGGTAAAAAAAAGAAGAAATTTATTCCAATCAAAAAAATAATTGAGAAATAATCATGAGAAAACAATTTTAATTTGAAAATGTGTGGAAAAGTTATTCTTTCGCTTTAAGAATATTGAGTAATATTGATTTTTCTTTTGAATAAATGAAAAAGCAATAATAAAATAATAAATAATTATTGTCTGTTTTATTGTGAAAAATATAATAGGGTTATCTTTTTATTGGCACTTTTTTCTTTATTGGCACCAAAATTTTTTGAAATGAAAAAAAGTTAAAAACACATCAAAAAAATACAAAACTCGAATCAATAACTCTTCTCACTTTTCTTTTTCCATTTTCACGTTCAAACGGGTCAAATTCATCACTTGTTTCATCGTCATCATTTTTAATTTTTCTGAATTTCCTTTTCACTTTTTTCTTCAAAGGGAATTCTTCTTCTTCAGTTTCCTTTTCTTTTTCTTCAATTTCTTCAATTTTCATCTTGTGTTTTTCATTATATTCATCCCATTCATCAAGAAGCTTTTCTTTTGTTATTTCTTTTCCGAAGAAGTCGAAACAATGAGAATGAGAAGGAATGAAGTATTGAGAAGACTGAGGAAGCTTCATTAACACAGATCCAGATCCACCGCTGAGGACTCCGCTGTTAATGAAGGCTTTTTTGATCACAGATGGGGTGAATGCTGTGTGGAGGGCTTGTGGCAACACATCTGCAACAGCTGTTCTTTTCGAAGATGAGGAGGTGGATGATGGAGAACTGTAATTGTTTGATAGCTCTGACTTCAATACTGCAAATACGCCTCTGTCCAGCGGCTGCGATATGTGCGTGGTGTGTGGAACGAAGGTGATTACGTCAATTTTGGCTTCCTTGAACTGTCTCCATATCGTTGGATCTGCCCGCGATGAGTGTGAATCCAGGAGAAGAAGGCAACGATGAGTTTCTTTTAGAATTCGCTTTCTTCTGTCAATGATAGCTGGCAGCAGGACTGTTAAGGCGTATTTTTTGAATGCTGTTTTGTCCATCCAGCCGTTATTGTTTGGCCAAATATCAAGCGACTGTGTTAACAGCGTTGTCAGTTCTTTCGGAAGAGTTGCACTCGGCCACAGCACGACAGACGGAAGCGAGAAACCATCAGCAGCAATTCCAGCAACGAGAGTAGCATTCGGCATCCTTTCGGCAGTCTTTTTGAATCCAGCTTGTTCATCTGCTGGATGAACAACGACTCCACGTGTAGAAGTTGGAATTCGAAGCGAAGATTCGTCGACATTGAAGATCAATTCCTCTGGATATTTGTTTTCATCGTGCAGTGACTGTAATTCGGTGTACCACGGCCTTAGGACTTTCTGGCAAGATGCCGCAAGTCTGTTAATGTCAACTTGCTTTGGTAGCGAGGACTTCAGTTCCGGATGTCTCTGTATGAAGGCGTAAACAGTCTTTAGAGTTACTGTCTTTTTTATATTTTCCTTATTTTCTTCTTCTTCTTTACTATCATTAATTATATTTTCCATCTAAATACCAATTAATATACAATTCAAATATCAATCGCAAACCAGATCACGCGCTTTTCGTAACGAGAGGCTTGTCCCAGATCGAGATTCTATTGTAACTTCTTCTAAGAATTGCTTTTCTTTTTCTCCGCTAATAATTGGTGGGTGACCAACTTTTGCAATAGGCCTTCCGTTTTTTATGGCTTTGACAGCGTGCTCCAATGACTTCTTACTGATTCCGCCGTATTTAACACCGTCGACCAGCCTGACAACATTGTCATTCACAATGTGCGCAATTCTTTCCAATCTTGAACTATATTTTCTGTAATGTAATGTAGACATTGCTTCCTTCAGCCGCTTCTGCGCCGCTTCAGCTTTCTTTTTCACTAGTAATTTCATTTATATATTATGGGTAATGATCGTTAATAAATTTTTTTATTTATTAATTCTCATTAAAGAATTTTTAATTAATATTTAAATTTTTGAATGAATTAGAAATATTTACAAACCTTTGTGCAGTCCAATTTCTCATGAAAGCTCAATGGAAGGACTTGAACCCCCCCATTTCCCCCCCATGAGAAATTGGATTTCTTTCAAAATTCAAATATTAGATTATATCACATTTGTATATATACCAAAAATATATTTTAAAATATCATTTGTGGGTCAGATTAATTTTTATTTAAAAAAAAAGTGCCAATAAAAAGATGACCCTATGCAATTTCACACACAATTGCCAATTAAAACAAAGAATCTTGGAGAAAAAACATTTTTTGTGAAAGAAAGTATTTGTTAAATTTTTATAAAATTAAATTAACATCTATTTTTGTGCTTTTTTGAAGTGAGAAATGGAAATATAATATTGGGCGCAGGAATTCTTATTTTGAAATTTCCTCCGCATCCACATCCATGGCGAGGTGTTGTACCAGGGCAAAAGCTGCATTAAATATTGTAGTTATCTTGTTGCTTGTTGTTAACTGCAGAGATAGAGGAAGTTTTGTTTTTCAACATAATCAACAAGAAAGGATTGTGGAGAACCAAAAAGGACAGATCAACTTTTCAAACGAAAATGGAAAGTGTAACAATCATTTTTATATCACTTCAGCAAAAAGTGAAAATGCAGCTGGCAATTGCGTTAGCTATCTCGAAACAAGTCTCAATATCATCAACACCTCGTTGTGTGTGAGCCGTCTCACCATGGTTTCTCTCACCGGTTGCCCACTCCTAACTGCCCAACGCCACTCCGCTGCCACCATCTGCTCCTCCACTTGCCAAGTCCAACCAGCAACCAAATCTCCACTTTTTCTCACTGCCCATGCGTCCATCGCCCTCACAAACTTCTCCCTCATCTCCCCTCAACCTGCCATCTTCTCCTTCCCCCTCTTCTCCACCCCAAACAATCTCCTCTCAGATGCCTACTCCCCAATTCCTGCCTCCTTCTCCATCTCCCGCTCCTCTTTCTCCTCGTTCGTCTCCCTCATCCAGCCCTTCCTTTTTTCCCCTTCCTCATCCTCTTCTTCTTCCTTTCTTCATCGCCAAGTATCCCTCAGTCTCCAACTCTCTAGTACCATCTTTACAAACATCACCACTGCACCACAACATCACACCATTCATGCCAATCACGCACGCGCACACAACTCATTCACCACCACCATCACAAACACAAACACAAATGCAAACACAAACACAAACATCTCCTTCTCCATTCATTCCACTTTCTCCATCCACTCAACCATCTTCCTCCACGCCCACAACCCCATCGATGGAGCCATCCTCCCAAACCTCAACAGCCCGTTCACTTCTCTCTCTGCCTTCAATGCCTCTTTCCTCCACCAAACACGCTCTTCATCAAATGATCCTGTAAAATATATCGGATCCGAATCTCAAAGAATGGAATTAAGTCGATTGTCCTTTACTGATTTGAATAGCTATCTCTTTGAGTGGTGTGAATGGAACAATTCAAATAGTGGTAGTGATCATGGAGGGGCTCTTAAAGTTATTTGCAAAAATGCAAATCTCACTATCATTTCTTGTTCTTTTTTCAATTGCTCATCAGATGGTTTAAATGGCGGAGCGTTAAACTGCATATATTTATCAAATGTGAACATCTCCAAGTCCAATTTCACAAATTGTTCTGCTCCTCGTGGAGGAGCAACTGTTATCGATGGTCGGCAAGAATCTTCCGTATATTCATTTTCTGATAACAGAGTTGAAAATTGTTCAATTACAGACTGGTGTGGAACTGGTTGGTATTTCTATATTGGTGATTTTTCTTCAAATGGTCAATTCTTGTTCACCAAATGCAAGTGTATCGCAAATTCTGGTGGTGATTCAACCGGCTCACTCACATTTCACTGGCCTCCAAAACAAAAGCTAATTCAGTTTTTGGTTAATGAGTGCCAGTTCATAAACAACAAATTGACTGCTTCTTCCACACACGGAGGCGCTGGGCTGTGCTGCACAAACACCTTTTCATGGATGAGTGGAGTAAAATTCATCTCTTTTTGCTTCTTTGATGGAAACACAGCTAAAAATGGCAGAGGAAACGATGTGTTCTTCAATGGCAGCAGCATCACTCAATCTCCATTCCGGCAATGTGGCTCAACAACCACAACAAAAAGAGTATGGAATAAAAATACGGGTAATAATGCTGAGTACAACAGCTGGCTTCCAATCATCAACCAGAACAAAATCGTTGCTAATAGCGGATCAGATGTTGATACCTGCGGTGAAGCAAATAAGCCATGTGCCACGATGGAGTATGCTCTCGGATGTGTTGCTCCCTTCAGTGATGCATCCCTCGCTCTTCTTGACTCCACTTTCACTCCTGCAAAGACTCTCACATTCCGTGCCCTAAATACAAAAATTACAGGAAATGGAACAGATGCCACCACCATTGCTTCAAGTAGTATCCCTCAACCAGCTTCTTCTTCCTCCTCCTCTTCACCAGATTCATCTGCTTCTTCTGCTCTCTTCCAACAAATACAGGGCTCCCTTACAGTCTCTGCTCTCACCATCGCCCACAACTCTACAAATCCCATCACTCCCATCCTCTTCCACCTCTCCGAAAACTCCCCTTCCCTCAACATCAATACAACCACCATCACCGGAACAACCCCATCTTCATCATCAATCGCCACACCCCTCTTCTTCCTCACTGCTGGCTCCCTCACACTCAACCACACAGCAATCACCCATCTCACCCTCAACAGCCAAAGCATCTTCCATCTCGCCTCCCTCACAAATCCACTCACTCTCAACTCCTCCAACATCACCCACATCACCTCCACAGCCGCTCCCACCAGCTGTGTCCTCTCTTCTGCCACCTCCCCTGACCTCTCCCTCTCCTTCACCAACTGCACCATCACCAACATCAACTCAGTTCCACAAAGCCAACAGATTGCAACCAATGGTGGATGCATCTCATTCGCCTCCTCTGCCTCTGCCAACTCGTTTTCGGTGAGTGATTCCACCTTCTCCACCTGCTCTGTGAGCGAGGATACAAGTTCTGGAGGAAGAGGAGGTGCTCTCATGATCGAGTACAAGGATGATTCAGAAGTGTCAGCATCCACATTTTCCATCACCAATATCGTGTTTTCATCCAACAAGGCGAGTGTCGGAAGAGATATGTATTTTGTGTGTGAATCTCTTGTCGCTTCTGTGAAAGAGCCCTTATTCGCCTTCATGAGAAGCATCACTCAGAAAGACAACTCGGTTGCTGGACATGACAGAACAGAGGCATTCAGTGATTGGGATGTTAATTTATTCATTTTTCTCGATGGTTTTTTTGCTGACAAGGTGTTTATCGATGGAACATCTGGGATGGAGGCATTGTATTGTGGGATTGAAAAGGCGCCTTGTTTGAATGTGAACTACGGAATGGGGCATCTGAAGAGAACACAGAACACAAAAGAGGAAATTATTTTGTGCTCAAAATCGACTGTTACCGGATGTGTTGATGTTGGGGGAATGAGTGTGAAGGCCAAAGCTGAGACAGTTGTGGAGATGGAATGCGAAAGAGAAGTGAGTGGCTCTGAAGAAGAAAGTATTCTGAAATCAGCATCGCAGACAGAAATGGAGTTCATTGGGATTGTTGTTCCATCGAGTTTCGACAGAGCAATCGCATCAGTCATCGAATCGAGCACTCAAAATGGGGAGTTACACATGAAGAACTGCGAGATGAGCGTGAGTGGAGAGAAGCAAAATACGATTGGATTTTCCTTGATCAAATCAACTGGGAAGATGGTTGAATTAGAGTCTGTCACGATTTCAGATGTGAAATCATCAGTCACACTGTTTTCACTTTCACCTTCATCCGGAACTGTGAATGAAGGAGAGGGCGAAGGAGAATACAAAGTGAAACTGTTGAATTGTTCAATGGAAGGATGCAATTTTGAGAGTTCATTTGGAGAATCTCCATTGGAAATATTTTCTTCTGTTTTGTTTGAAAACAGCAATTTATCACAGATTGAAAATATAGGCAGTGGAGAAGGAGGTGTTGCAAAAGTGATATTGCAAGGGAATGAAAAACTGGAAATAAAATCAACAAATGTGACATCTTGTTCGCTTTCAACAAGAAATGGAAAAGGAGGATACTTGTATTTGGATTGTGAAAATTGTTTGAATGAGAAGCCATTTCTTTTAGAAAACGTCTCGTTTGCAAACAACAAAGCAGCCATTGGAAAGAATATGTTCATTTTTGGAAAGGATTTCAACAGTTCTGTGACAAATGATTCATTCAAGTTCGATTACTCATCAATGAAGGATGATAAGACTCTGTTTGTTGGAAGTGATGATTTTCATCAAGAAAAGGATTTGTTCATGTTCATTGTTCCATACAGCTCAACTGAGATATTTATTTCATCAGAAGGATTTGATGTTGCGCGCTGTGGAAGCGAGGAAGATCCATGCAAAACGATGTGGAAAGGGATTAAAAACATGAAAGAGGGAGAAGGAAATAAAAAAATACAAATAACAGGATCGACTATCATTCGAGATTCTTTCAATGTTTCCAATTATCAGATCAAAAAGGGTGTAAAGATGGGAGAAGAGAATGTGAAAGCCAAATTGAATTTTGAAAAGGCAGTTGGAAGTCAACTGGAATATTTCATGGAAAACAATGTTCATCTTGAATTTTCCAACATCCAACTTCAACTAACATCGGGGTTTGACAACTCCGCCAAAACAATTATTTCAAACAAAGAAGGAGATTTGGTGATAACTGGATGTGCATTCCATTCAGAGGCAGGAGTGAAAAATGGATTTGATTGTGTATTTGTGGATGTGATTGGAGGAACTGTGGAAGTGAGTGATTTGTCGATGGAATCGTGCAATATTGGAAACAGTATTTTTGTCATTCATGATATTGGAGTTGATTGTCATTTTGTTAATGTTCGAGTGGAATCGTTGAATGAAAGTGGAGGTTGCATTTTGTCAATCAAGAAATCTGAACAAGGATTGAAGATAAATGAAGGAGATGAAGAAGGAACAAATATTGAAATTGGCAATTCATCGTTTTCGGGAGTGAAGAGAAGTGATAATGGAGCAAGCATTTTTGAGTCTGCAAGTGAGAAAAAAAATTATTTGGTTGTGAATGAGTGCAACATAACGGAGGATAAAGCAGAATCAAGTGAAAAAGGAGGAGCCATATTCTTCACGTTGGGCGCATCTGGATCAATGAAGATGATTGATTCAGCAATCAGCCATTGCAGCTGCAGTGGCTCCACAGGGAAAGGAGGAGGAGTGTATCTTGCAACAAAGGAAAGTGGGGATTTGAATTTCACATTTATGGGGATGAAGTTCAGTGCAAACACAGCAAGAGTGGGAAACGATATTTTCATTGAATGCTTCAACATCACATCGCAGATCAATGAAAGTCAATTTCGGTTTGATGTTCGAGAGAATCATTATTCGCGAATTAATGCGATATTTGGAAGAGATCTCTGTGACTTTCCAAACGATACAGATTTGATTGATTTTGTGACGATCCATCAGAGTGACACAATCATTGTGAGCAGTGTGAATGGATCGAATGAGAGGCAATGTGGAACAAGTGCACTTCCATGTGATTCAATTGATTATGGACTGATTCATTTGACTTCAGATTTCATCAGTCAAATGTTCATTGTTGAAGAGAGTGTGATTTGTGGAGAGATGAATCTGAAGGAAATGAGCATGAGTTCGAAGAGCAGAGAAAACTGTGATGTTGAAGTTGAAGCAGGAATTGAAAGAGCAAAGGAATCATTGGTAACAACAACTGGAGAAGTTTCATTGCTGAGAGTACGTTTTGTGTTTGATTCAGATTTCATTTCTCAACATGAATCATTGATATCACCAGATGGAGGAATGCTTGAAATTATGAATTGTTCATTCAGCTCAAAACAATCTAATGAAGAAGGAAATGAATATGCAAGCATTCCATTTCGCATTATTAATATGGAAAAAGGAGAATTGCAACTTGATGGATGCTCAATATCAAATCTTGTGCTTCAAGAATCAGCATTATATCTTTCATCACCACTTTCAACAGTGATTGATTCATTATCGATTTGCAATTCAACTGTTTCAAAATCACTGTTGGATATTAATGAGTGCGGGCAATTGAAAATTGATAGACTGCTTGCTGAAAATATCACAGTTGAAGGAAATGAAGAATCATTGATATCTTGTTTGTCAATGAAAAAGTCGATGCAGTTGACAAATTGCACATTTGGTAAAGTAAATTCAAAGACCACAAAAGGAAAATTGATGGAAATGGAGGATTGCTTGGATGTGATGATTGGATCATGTTTGTTTGATGGAAGTTTAAAAGAAATAAATGAGAAGAATTCAAATACAGAAGAGGAGATGTGCAGATGGAAAGGATCTCTTGTGGATGTCTCAAACAGTTCAGTGATGATGAAAGATACAACAATCATGAATTCACCAGAAGGTGGAATTACAATGAGCAAAGGAAATGTGAATATTGAGACGGGGTTATTTGAGAAGAATAATCCATCGTTTGAAGGATATCCATCATTGAGAAGAAATATTATTTGCTCTGATTCAGGAACATTGAATGTGAAAAGTGTGAAAGGAGGAGATGGAGTTTTGCCAAATACATCTCTTTGGATGTTGAATGAAGGGTGCAGTTTTGAAGGGATTGTTTCAGAAAGGGATTCATCATTCTTCATTCCTGTATTGGAGAGTGTGGAAGCAAAAGAAGAGACAGATAAAATGAAACTTACATTCAAAGGGTTGCTTCTTGTTCCATGCAACTTGTCATTTGCAGTTGTGAAGAGGAAGGGAGAAGAGAAAGAGATTGAAAAGCATGATTTTGACTCAAATGGATTCTTGTCAGAAAGAGAAGTTGAAGGGAATGTGGTGAAAGATCTCCTCAGCGGTTGCGGAGAAGAAATAGAAGTGAGTGTGCATGTTTTGTTTGGAAATGCAGAATCTCCATCATCAACTGATTCATTTATTCTAAAGAATGCAAGTGAAACAAAGGAAAATGGAAATGAAAGGATTGTTGAAGGAGGAAAAGAAGGAAAATCCTATTGGTTGTTGATTGTGATTATCATGGCAGTTATTCTTATGATAGTTCTTTTCGTTGCAGTTGCATTTATTGTTCGATGGAGGAAAGCAAAGAATGAGAATAAAGATTTGAGAGAGATTGTGAATGATAATATCAAAAAGGATCCAAAGGCATTTGAGATGGTAACGATGGAGATGTCACCAGAGGAACAGTGGAGGAGAGCAGAAAGGGAGGCAGAGAAAAAGAACGAAGAAAGGATGAAGAAAAGGGTGAATGAGAAAAGCTTGGGACATTCGGAGTCATCAGAACATTTATTGAGTGAGAGTGACTCAACAGAATACATATTAGGGAAAGACTCAGACAAGATTCCAGAGTGGGCATTGGAAAAGGAGGAGGAAGAAGAGATCCGAAAGAGATCTCCTTCACCATCCATCTCGTCCACCTCAACCACTTCAACGACTGATTCGGATTCCACATTTGTTCGATCGGAGAGTCTGTGTCCAACCACCTCATCGATGTCGAACTTGGTGGATGCAATGGCCTGCTCATCGCCTCACGAGAAGCTGATTGTGGATCTGAGGGATTCGCTGTTCATGTTGCTGCATGGAAGGAACGAGAAAAAGGAGATGGCGATTGGTTCATTGAAGGAAAGAGAGCAGACAGCAGCTCAAATCCTGTTCTGGGTGACTAATCTCGCACTCCACTCCTTTGATGAAATGGACAATCCGCTCTCTTCTCTTTCCAATCTCAGCCCACACATTATTCTTTTCTCTGAGCACATGGTGATCTGCATTGTGATGCATTCTGATCTCCTTTCATCAGATGATTCAGATTCGTCATCCATCTCTTTGGTGACAATGGTTTCTTCTTCCTCCAATATTTCAGTGATGAGCGAGAGATTCACAGACTCACCACCACCTTCATCTGCCTTTGAGGATGAGGATTGCTTCAAAAAAGAGTGCCTGAGGTGGAAGGCACCAGAACTGTTGATCAACAAGAAGATGGGAGCAACAAAGGAGTCAGTTGTGTTTTCGATTGGGATGATGCTGTGGGAGTGCCTGACGCTGCAGATCCCGTTTGGGGAGTATGATGGAGAGGGAGCAGGGCAGAAGATTGTGGATGGAGAAAGACCTGCATTGGAGGAGTTGCAAGCAAACTCATATTTTGAAACCATCAAGAGTTGCATTTCTTCGTCAGCAGAAGACCGTCCGTCGCTCATGCAGCTGAAGCGGGAGTTCATAAAGCGCTTTCCAGCGGAGATGGTGATTGTGACGATGTCAGATGCGATTGAATTGGAAGAATCCTCTGAAGAAAAGGAACTGAAAAAAAGTGGATGTGAGAAAAGTGATGAAAGTGGGACAAATACGAATGAGAATGCTGCACAATGAAAAAGCTAATTCCAAACAAAGGGAAACATTCTGATGAATGAATGAAGAATATCAAAAGCTTTAATGTGTTTTTTCCAATCTTTTTTGTTTTTTTTGAAAGCAACTTCAATATTTTTTTGTTCAATTTTTTGAAATAAATGTTAAATCTTTTTGAAATTTCAGTTTTTAATTTTATTTTTGTTGAAAGAGATTTTGTTTGAAATTGTTTGAGTTCTGTGATTATATCATGTGAAGAAAAGCTGTTTTATATATTCTTGATTTTTTCTTTTGCAATCTGTTTCGTTTCACATCTTTTGAGAGTGACACTCGTAAAAGAGATGTCTTTTTGTTTTTGTTGATAATGTAACTCCAACACCTTTTATCTCAACAACATGTATATATGTAATTCCACATCCTTGCATTCACAATTTATAATTATTCTTTTTTTGCGTTTAAACAGAAGAATATTTATTGATGAGTTTGTTTTCATTTGGATTCGAGAGATTATTGCGTTGAACTGATTTTGATTTTGTATCTATATCCATTTATTTTCAAATTCTTTCAATGAAAACTTTCAGTTTATTCAATTCACAATTTATGCTTTCATCAAGAATTAATAGCTAACTTGTTTGCGCATATCTCTTATTTTAATAAGCATTTTTAATCTTTCCGAAATTAGTATCGTTTGTTAACAAATCAAAATAATTCAATAGAGGAACTGTTTTTGAAGGCTGTTAATTGGCAAATGGGGTTCGTTTTTGAAACATAAAAAGTGGAAATCATTATTTTGAAATTCATGAACAGAAATATTACCAATTAACTATCTTTTTGAAGTAATAATAAATTACAATCATTACTGAACAAACGTCCAAACAGTTGAAGCAAGTCAAATCTGAATTTTTTTATAAGTGATGAAAGCTTTCGCAAATATTATAAAATTAGGCTTTTTGGACTTTTCTTAAAATTCATCGCTATTTGAAAATCTGTACAATTATATTGCATCTCCCAAACATGAATTGGATTGTATGATATAATTTGGAATTAAAATGAAATGAAAAAAAAATTGTAAAAATGAAACAAAATACAATTTTTTGATTTCTAAAACAATCACTTCACACAAACGCAACATTTTTCATAATTGGTAGAACTTTGGCCATCGTATTTATCAAAATTTCTTTTTCTTCATTTTTTGATGGTATCAAAGAGCCGAATTGAGAGGATTTGCATCCTCTTTCTTCGATATTATTAACAGCTCTCAATGCTTTTTCCACAAAACTTTTAACTTCTCTTTCAATTGACGAAGCGCAAAGCTTTTGATTGGCGAAGAGAATATCTTGAATTTTGTGTATTGGATGAGTAAATGAAGCATATCTGTACACATCATCGTCCGCAACGTCGCAAACACAAAACAATTTTTCCTTCTTTTCCTGTTCAACGCTTTCTTTTTCCTTTATCGAAGTTTCTTCATCACCCACACTTTCTTCCTCAATCTCTTCTCTTTCTTCAAAATGAAAAGATAAAATCGGTCGCTCCCAACACACTTTCACGGATCGCTCATTATTCGACTGACGATCCGCAAGTGTCTCAGTTGTTCGATCTGAAACACCCCAAGAGACATATGAATTCTTCAAATATGGCTCAATCAGAAATGGGTGGTTGCACGGAATCGAAGAGCGTTTATAACCACTTGTTAAATGCCTGGAAGAATAAACTACTTCGCTTCCAACAGAAGATGATTGGAGTACCTTTGCGTGCATAGGGCATATGTCGCAGTGGGACGGAGTGGGGTATGTAGAGGCAACAACTCGACCTAACGTGCCAAAAGGAACAAGGCCAGTTGCAGCAACTGACACGACACGATCACCGATGCGCAGCTGCCCTCCGGTGACGTCACTACCATCATCAGTAATGCTGAAAACTGAAGAAACAAGGCATTCTGGATGAATTGAGCATGTCACTTGAATGCGAGTTGTTTTTTGTTCTTTGACTTTTGAGTGAACATTTGTTGAGGAAGATGCTGAGCTTTCCCCGTCTTCATTAAAAGTGAATGTATCCTTTGACCATCCACTTTCCCTCTCGTATCTTTCCATCAAAGTCATCCCCATTTTCTCAAGTCTCATTGTGGTGCATTTTCCGACTTCTGCTTCCGGTTGCTTGCTCATCAACTTCTTCCTCTCATCCATCCAATCAGTGAACCTTTGAACTTCCTCTTCAGCATTACCTTGACCAAACACAGAGAATACGTCAAACCTCTTCAGTCGAAGCGGAATCGAAATAAATGACTCACAGAAATCAAACACAGCAGGAAAGTCCTTTCTGTATTCCAACAACATCTGCAGAGCACAAAACGAGTATTCTGTGCAGTCTTTCATCGGATTGAAGCGAGCGTATAGAGGAGAATGGCTGTTATTGACTGGATCGATGAATGGGAATGATAAGGTCACATTCACAGGAAAGTGAACTTTTGAAACATTTGCTTCTTTTGCTTCTGATTGATCTTTTTGCTTCAGTTCATTCAAATTCTTTCGAATGTCTTGTGATTCATCACCTGATCCAAATACAGATCCTGAATCAAGTTTATAGCCTCCAAGGTCGTTATTTTTCCTTTTAATATCTTCTTGATTCACCCAGTCTCCATCAAGAGATCCTTTGTAAACCCGAGAATCAACAGCAGAAAACTGAGAACTCTGCTCGTGCGAGCTACGATTTCTGTTGCTGTAATAATTGTTCATTGTGAGCGTTAACGTGAAGTTTGGCATTGTGAGCATTTGAAGAGTTAAATGAGAAACTTGCAATATCTGTAAAACATCACTCATATCAATCCACTTCTGTGAAGTTATTAAACAACAAGAAAGAAGATCTGGATAAAGTGAGTATTTTGGAGGAAGCAACGACATTTTTGTGCAATCTTCTACTGACATTTGGCTCAGTATTTCTGAACGCAAAAGATCAAATGGAATGTTGCTAAACAAACTTGTTTCTTTCCCTGGAATTTGTTCCTCAAACGCATCAAACTCAACTTTTATTAGCACATCTTTAATTTTTTCATCTTCACTGACTTTCAAATAATCTCTGCTTTCAATCATTAATTCTTTATCTTTTGTATTGCAAACACTCAAAACAGATCCAGACGTAGCCACCAGAGCGAGTGGATGAGGAATAGAAGAGACAGAAATAGGCACCATCTCTCCTGATTCATCTCGTCTTGACACAGAAAGAACATTCAGATTGCTTCCGCAAACACAAATTGCATCGCTTTGAGACAAAGTTGGGATTTCATTAGGAACTGTTTGAATGGCTGCAAGTCGTTGTTCCAATTCTGTAAACAGCTCTTGTGTCGTATTAACTGTTTCTGTGAATGAAGGGATTGCTGATATCAACTGTATTGGTACACACATTGCGTCGCCCACATTATATTCAGCAGAAATCACTTCTTCATCAAAATCATTAGTGCCATTGAACATGTTTTCATTCTCGAATTTTTCTTTTCCATCTCCCTTTTGTGGATTCCAAACATCGCAAATCCCAACCTTTCCATCTGTTGCAGATTCTGTCGAGTTAAACCCAAATAATCCCTTTTCCAGTCTTCTTTGAGCTCTCTCGAAATCTGCATCGCTCACCTCTTCTCCATCAGCTCGACTTCTCTGCACTAATTTTTCAGCTTCTGCGTAATTCATCACAAATTTCTCTCTTTCAAATTTCAAACTTTCATCATTATCATCATCATCATAGTTTTCATCTTCTTCATCGGTATCTTTTGGATTTGCATATTTTCCCCTTCTTTGGTATTTATTTTGTTTCTGTAACTCAGCGTTCATTTCTTTTTCTTCCTCTTCCACTCTCTTCATCTCCTCCTTTTTCATTGCACTTCTTCTCTTTCTCCATCCTTTTTTCATTGAGCACAAAGGATGCACATAGCACAATATACTGGAAGTCTTTCCCACGTCAATACCTCGCCTTGAAATCAGCTGGTTTCGAATGAATGAAAAACGGCTGTTGAAACAGTCATCCGAAAGTGGCTGAAGAGGTATAGAACGAGCAATTAAGCGAGCAAAAAGAGTAGGGCAGTTCAAAGTTAGAACGTGATGAATCTGCAGAAGAGATTTTATGAATGAAGCAGACAAACATGCACTTTTTGATCGGTTGAAACGAGGAGCCCTTTGATTGAAGCTATTGAAATCATTTCTTTGGGAATCGAAATGCGCTTGTGATTGCGAAGTGAATGAAGAAGCAGAATGTGGAAAAGGAGATGACGACGACGAAGACGAAGAAGAAACAGAAAAATGAGAATAAGGTGAAGAAGATTCCTGATGAGCAGAAAAGCGGTTTGAATATTGCGAGTAGCTCGACGGAGAATGAGAGAATGGATTTTGACCTCTCATTCCAGAAAAACCATCAAATCCCTGAGAGCCTTGATGAAGCGAATGAGATCCGTACAGGTGCTGTTGTCTTTCTTCGAAGGTTCCATTTCTCTGCCCTTCATCCATCATCCCATAGTTATCGGTGCTGTCTTTCGGATCTTCATATAGCTTCACTTCATTTTCGTCAATCTCTTCTTCTTCTTCTTCTTCTTCTTTATCTTCTTGACTTTTGTTGTGCTTATTTTTGAGCGTTTCATTCATCCACATTGCTTTCATTATCTCGCAAAATAGAGTTTCTTCCTCCCTCGCTTTTTTCCATTGTTTGTATTCTTCCATTGTTTGTTCATCAATGTCTTCACAAGAGCCATCACCAGAACACTCAGAAAGTCCTTTCTTTTCATTTAAAGTCTTCATTGTTTCCATCTTTCTCTCCAATCTCCTCATCCTCAGCTCTTCCTCTTCTTCCCTCTCGCTCGCCATCGGGTCCAGAACTAAACTAATTCCCGGTGCATCAATTCTGTACACCCTCGCTGGAATCAAATGGGGATAGGAAACATAGCACATACACCCAACAAGCAGCCGCAGAGCATCGCTGACCATCTGAAGTCGTGTGGAGCAGGAAAGAGAAGCAAAAGAATGTGGAAGAAAAGTTCTTGGATTGATTCCAGTGATTGAAGAAGATAAAGATAATGAATTTGCTATTTCTTCTTTCTCCTTCTCTTTTTCATCGTCTTCATCATTTTTCTCTGAGGAATCTGTATCCATTTCTTTATTTCCCTCAACATTGCTTGACGTTTCAAACATTTCTTCATACATCTTCATGGCGCTGTCGTAATCATCCTTCACCTCTCTTTCTGCTCCCTCCTCTTTCTCCTCTTTTCGTTGTCGTTGATGCAGCTGTTGCTGTTCTCCATGGCTACAAAGACGGTATTCTTTCAGTCTTTCTCTTCTTTCAATACTTTCATATTCCCTCCGCATCCTCTCTTTGTTCTCCCTCAGCATCTTTTCATTGTCCTTCTTTGTGAAAAGCGGATTTCCAACATATATTATTTGAGAAGGGTTGTTCGAACTGTATGAAAACATCTTCATCTTCACAGGGCGAACAAAGCTCGTCAGATTCAGAGCAGATTTGCTTAAGCAGTCAATTTCTCTCAATACTTCCTCTTTTTCCTTTTCTCCACTCCCATTTGTTTCACCTTTCTTTAAATTTCCTTCTTTTTGCCCCGTCAAACAGGGTGAACTTGCAAAGCAACTCACACTTGGAACTGTCATTGGCATCTGATTGACTGCTGAAGAAGGCAAAGGAAGCGAATGCGACAGGAAGAATGAAATAGAAGGCTTGCGCAGAACATAAAGTGATGAAAAGCCAGCACGCAGATAAGAACCAGGAAGGAGCTTTGGTTCAAAGGGAATGAAGCTTTCCCTCCAATACTCGATTGAACCTGAGAATGAGAAGAAGGACAGAAAGAGAAGAATTATTAAATAAATTTTTAAAAATATATATGAATAAATTTTCACATCAGAAAAATTTCAATGTGCAAATCAAAAAAAACAAAATAATAAAATAATTCAAAAAATAAAAAATAAAAAATAAAAAATAAAAAATAAAAAATAAAAAATAAAAAATAAAAGCCAAACCTGAATTTGAATAAATCTTCAATTCATTTTCATCTGCCTCCTCAAGCAGCCTATCTGAATGAGGAGCTGCTTTGAGCACAGCAACACGACACTGCTTGAGCGAAGGGAAAGGCAGAGTGAGAGAGAGAGGCAAGTCAGAACGCAAAGGCGGTTCCAGCATGTGTGAGGGATAAACTGACTCCATTTTAGCCTCTTCTTCATTCTCAATAGACACAAGCAATTCATTCAATTTGTTTCGGCTTTCCAATTTCTTTTCTTCTTCACCATTTTCTTTTTCATCTTCCTTTCCCACTTTCTCTTTCACTCTTTCATCTTCCTCCTTTTTCCACTTCTCAATCGCCTCTTTCCTCTTCTCCATAGCTTCTCCTCTAATCCTCTCCATCTCCTTTTTCCTCTCCAGGTGCTCAGGAGACAACAAAACCAGGTTCCATCCCATTTCATTGCGCTCTTTCTCTTCTCTGCTCAGCTTCGGATACAGCTCCTCTGCTGCTCTGATGACCGTGTCTGAGTCAACAAAAGGCAGAAGGATGACTGACTCGTGGTGAGGAAACTCAGCAAGCGTGTGGCTGTCGATGATCTCATCAGTGGGGAGCGGCTGGAAGAGATCGAAAGAGGAAGAAGAGGAAGAAGAAGAAGAAGAAGAAGAAGAAGAAGAAGAAGAAGAAGAAGAAGAAGAAGAAGAAGAAGAAGAAGAAGAAGAAGAAGAAGAAGAAGAAGATGATGATGATGATGATGATGATGATGATGATGATGTTGTTGTTGTTGTTGTTGTTGTTGTTGTTGTTGTTGTTGTTGTTGATGTTGATGTTGAAATAGCTTCAGTTTCTGAAGGTGAGAGGCAACTCTTTGTTTGTTGCTCATCTGCAACGGATGCATTTTCTTTGTTATTCTCTTCTTCTCCTTTCCCTTTTTCATCTCCTTTCTTTTCTCCTTCTTCCGCACTCCATTTTTCCTTCCCCAGCGTGAACTTAATCAGTGCGTGTCTGTGTTCTTTCTTCTTCCCATCTGCCGTGAATGCATTGTCCACATACAGCGTGGTCGCATTAAACTTCGAAAGCGGAGAAGAAGAAGAAGTCAGAAGAGGACGAAGAGGCTGAGGGAGGAGATAAGCATCGACAGGGCACAGGACAGACAGGAGCTGCTCGAAGGGGCGGAAGGGCTGGCTCACTTCGAAGGGGTAGATGGAGTCTGAAATATTGGTGATAATAATAATTATTATTATTATTATTATAAAAGAGAAGAAAATAAATTGAATGAAAGATTAAATTGAAAGAAATTGAAGAGAAAAGAAATGTGAAAAATGTGATTGTATAATTGTAAGATAAATAATAATTGAAAAAACACATAAAAATGTGATTTCAAATAAAATAAAGATTAAGAAAAAGAAAGGATGAATATATTTGGTAAAAAGAATATTTATGAATCAAATAAAAGGCTTTCATTGGAAATTTCATCATTTCCTTTTCTTTTTCCTTTTTTAAAAAAATTTTTTTTTATTTTTTATGAAACAAACCAATCACGTCCTTCTCTTCGCACTCCTTCCTTCCTCTCTCAAATTTCTCTGTGAATTGTGACAGTCCCACGAGATCAGTCAGCAGAGGGGGGTAGAATGATGAGAAGTGATAGCTCCAGGAAGGGCAGCCGCGTGTGTAGTAGAGAAAGATGAACTGGACAGCTGTGATGTAGTCTGAGACAAGGTCATACAGAGGATGAGGGAAAGAAGGAGAAGAAGGAGAAGGAGGAGAGGAAGAGGAAAAAGAAATTGAAGAAGATGAGGACGAAGAAGAATTTAATGAAGATTTTTGTTCTTCACATGAAATTTCATTGCTCTTTTCAGTAGAAGTTTTCTTCTTTTCGGCCGTTTCTTTGAGATTTGGCAGTGGCAGAGGGAAATGAAGCTTCATCGTGTAATACATTTCTCTCCAGATTAGATCAGCAGACTGAGCTGGTTCTGTTGAAGAAGAGGAAGAAGAAGAAGAGGAAGAAGAAGAAGAGGAAGAAGAGGAAGAAGAGGAAGAAGAGAAAGAAGAGGAAGAAGAGGAAGAAGAGAAAGAAGAGGAAGAAGAGGAAGAAGAGGAAGAGGAAGAAGATGGAAAAGGAGAAGATGGAAAAGGAGAAGATGAAAAATCTGTTGAAGCAGCTAGAGAAGGAGAAGGAGAAAGAGAAGAAGGAGAAGGTGATGGAGATGATAATGATAATGGTGTTGGCGTTGGATTTGAAGAAGAGGAAGAAGAGGAAGAAGGAGGAGAAGAAGAAGAAGAAGAAGGATGAGATTGAATACTCAATCGATCCAACTCATTTGACAGCGCATCAACTTTGTTAGCTTTCCAATTGTGTGTGTATTGATTATTTTGGGAAGTGGAAGAAGAAGAAGAATAATTCCATGGATTTGTTAGAGAAATAGAGGAGCCTGAAGAAGAAGAAGATGATGATGACGACGACGATGAAGGTGAAGGTGAAGATGAAGAAAATTCATTTTTGGAGTTATCACTGGAATTTCTTTTAAGTTCATTCGCTCGCTCCATCTTCTTCCTCTGCCAGAAACTCATTTCTCCTTTCCCTCCTCCTCCTCTTCCTCCTCCTCCTCCTGGATAATGCATCACCCCTCTTCCGCTTCTGCCTCCAAACCCTTTCTTCGACTCCTTCACACTGAGCAGTCTTCCCATCAGCTCTCTCCCGTCTGCCAGAAGCATCGCCCTGATCCCATCTTCTCTGCTTGCATACTCCACAAAGCCAAACCCTTTCGACCTCTCTCTCGTCTCGTCTGCCCAGTCACGCTCTGTCTCGATCCGCACACGTCGGGGAGGTTCTCTGGGAATGAGGGAAAAAGATGTGTCAAAGAGACCTTCGTCAATAAAGCTACCACCGTAATCATCATCGTGAACGCTTTCTTCTTCGTTTTCTGCTGCAATTCCTTCTTCTTCTTCTTCTTCTTCTTTGCCTGTTGTTGTTGTTGTTGTTGTTGTTGTTGTTGTTGATGATGATGATGATTTTTCTGCTTTTCTTCCTTTTTTTGGCACATGAACAAGAGAAGCAAAATATTCATACAAAATATCAGCAGAAACCGAAAACGGAAGATTCTGCACAAACAACGCGAACTTGCCAGGCAAAAAACAACGTTCATAGAACGATACGAAAGGAGCACGTCTGTTGCCAGAACGAGAAGAAGGAGAGGGAGAAGAGGAAGATAAAGAAGAGGAAGATAAAGAAGAGGAAGAAGAAGAAGGAAACTGAAGTGAAGATGAATTACTGACCCATCCGCCTCCTCCTCCTCCACCTCCACCTCCACCTCTTCTTCGCTGGATCATCAGATCGCTCACCGTCTTTCTCTCCTCCTTCGCCACTTTCTGGCAGATCGCTTCGAATGCGTCCCAATCAGTCACCCACCCCTTCTCAGTCAGAAACGTGTGCATCGAAGGCAGCACAGCTTTGTAGGCGGAGATGATCACAGTGAGTGCCTGCTTGCCGATGTCGAGAGAGATCATACGAGGAAGGAAGTCGTTGCCGACAAGGAAGCAGAGGAGCACGAAGTCGTCCAGCGCGCGCTCGAAGTCGAAGGGGAAGGACAGAAGAGGATGGGTTGGAGAGGAAGAAGAGGAAGAAGATGTTGATGAAGACGATTCAGATGAATGTGTTGCTTCTTTCTGAGAAGATGGAATATTTTGAATTGTTTCTAATGATTTGCCATTCTCATTTCTGTCTTTATCTTCACTTCCACTTTCTATGCTTTTTCTCTTATCCTCTTTGGAATTGCTATTTCTATTGCTATTACTATTACTGCCAGCTTTGCCATCTCCCATGAACTCCATAAACTCCAACGCCAAGTATTCTCTCAGCATATTCACATGCAGAAACTGCAGCTTCATGCGGTGGTTCTTGTCGACAGGTGAATCGTCATACATCGACTCCTCCAGCTCTTCCCGCATAATCACAATGTTCCGCTCGTGCGTCAGCAGCGTCAACATAATCAGATCCGCATCGCGCCCGTAGATGCAGTGCGATGTGGACGGGTCGTAGCCCTTCTCCCTCCTCTTGTTGCGGATGTACGACAGGATTTTGTGCTCTCCTTCACCCGGAACATCGCTCCCAGAGATGATCACCTTCAACCTTTGCCAGGCTTTATCGGTGCTCATTTTCATTTGCGCATAGTACTTCACCCACTTGTTCAATCTGCTCATAAATTCTGTTCCGGATGTTATGCACGTTCCCTCAAAGACATGTTTTCCATTAACGCATTGACCGTGTCCTTTTCCAGATATTTCAGCTTCAAATGCAGATCTATATCTTCTTTGCCTCTGCTGATGCATTTTCGCCCTTGGAGCAACTCCTAAATAACAATTTATAAAAGAAAATTTCAATAATACAGTTCAACCAAATAATTTGTATTCAAGCCATCCATTGCGAAATATACAAGCTTCTTCGGCTTAACAGCTTGGAAAAATCTGTCGAACGTTCGAAAAACTTCTGCCATAACTCCTTCTTCTGTGCAGTCTTTTCCAAATAATGATTCATAACGAGATGCATTATGAACAATCCCATTTGCATCCAAGTATAAATTATCTTTAAAAATTATTGTGAAAATGTTAAAAATTGAAAATATAAAAATCAAAAATCTAAATTGAATAGTAATTTGAATGAAACCGATGTCAGGAGAAGAGAAAGGATCAATTGGAGAAAGAATCATTGGATAACGCTCGCTCATGCATCTATCATGTTAAAAGATTTTCTTCAACAAAACTTAACGAATATTCACGCCTAAAAAGCTTTGGTATCCCCATTTTTGATTCACGGTTATCCAAACGAAATTCGAATTTTTATTATAATTTAGCTAACGATCAAAAAATCAGTTATGTTTTTCTGAGAAACTCAACGAAATATTTTTAAAAATCCTTTTTCATTTTTATATTTCTAAAAATTTGCAAAATCGAATTTTTTTAATGAAATAGATCGAACAGTGCATATCAAAAGTTTTCTTGAAAAAGAACGCCATGTCTTCACTGAAGAAGGAAGATACCGAGCAATTAAAAGAACTTATTGAATTTCTGTCATCTGATAGATCTGATGTATGTAAAATAGCCATGAATCATTTGCAGGATTTTCTTCAAATTCAAAAACAAGACAAATACTTGCATCGTAAGGCCTAAATAAAATATGGAAGCTTCGAAATGATGCCCAAGAAACTGCACATCCAGCTTTAATATCTATTGTAACATAACTACTGATCGTCCCTCTTGTCTAAAATTTACTCGACTTTACCAAAAAGATCCAGTCGAAGCGGAATTGAAAACGAGCGATCAGTCAAATGATGAGCATCAAAAGGGCAGTTCAAAAGAATTATTAACTTTGCTTGTGGATAGAACAAGTGACGATGATAATCTTTTTCGCTCGATGTATGCCGCGATATTGTTGAATATAGCAATATATCCAGAGGTATTGAACTTGTTGTTTCACACAATAGGTGTTAGAAATGTCCCTACTAAAATGGAAGAGCACGATCCACGTTTTGATGCAGATATATCAATTTTGAGACTTGTAAACTATTTTTTGAAATCATCTCAATATGTAGAAGATGTGAAAAACTCTAAAGAAAAAGGACAGTTGGGTGATCCATTGCGCTAGGTTGCATCGGTACTGATGAACATATCTCAACTTCCAGAATGCAGAGCAGTTCTCCTCCAAAGGCAAAAACAACCGAGCCTTTCATCATCCGCTTCTTCAACAGCTTCTGCATGCCTTCCTCCCGATACTAATTGGAAATTTGATTCATTTTATAAGACATATTGATTTAATGCGTCGCGGAGGAATTATGGGCACCATACGCAACTGTCTGGTGGAAGGAAGCGAACTGTTAAGATTACTTGGCCCCTCTACAAATTCATCGGTAAGTTCATCAACTTCTCCAACAGAAATATCAACAGAAAAAGTCGAGCACCCTGGTTTTGATCTGATAGCTTCACTTCTCCAGACGATAGCTGATGACGATGGAGAATATCGGCCAGGTGAGCTTGCTGGATTACCTGACATTTTGTCTCAGAGACTGCCTCGCAACGCCGCTAAAGAGAAGATGAGAAAAATGACACAACAGCTTACTTCCTCGTCAGATGGCACTGAAGATAAAGGAAGTGTAGAATACAAAGAGCATAAGTGGGAGGTGGTCAGCGATGGAACAGGGTCGATTGGGACAGCAGGAAAAATGGTTATTATGGACAGAATAACAAAGGAGAATCTGATAATCTCATCCACTCCGCATGGGCTGCACACAAGCAGTGTGGATGAGATCAAGACGAAGGAGACGGACCCGTTCATCAGGAAAATGTGTGGGCAGGCTCTGCTGCTGGTTGTGTCATCGAAGGTGGGAAGGGAGCGTGTGAAAGGATGTGGGTATGCGTATCCGATTATTCGCGAGTATCACAAAAACGAGACAAATGACGAAGCTTTTGAGGTATTTGCTCAGGTTGTTGATATGATCATCAGAGAAGATGTGAAAGAAGAGAAGGAGGATGAGGCAAAAGGAGAAAGCAGTGGAGATGGAAAAGAATCAAAAGCAATCGAGTCTGATTCAAGCAGACTCGAAAGCAATTCTGAAAAATCGAATGAAGCTGGAGATGCGAAAAGTTCATCTTCATCATCATCTTCTTCTTCTTCGAGTGGAGAAGTGGTTACTCATGTTGAAGAAGGAGGAGTTGTGCACAATTATGCAGTTGTTGCATCGAAAGAAAAAGAGGCTATTCCTTCACTGTTTATCCCTCCACCAAAAAAGTGAGATTCCTGCGATTTGTTTTGTAATCAATAAATGAATTTCAGTTTTAAATTCTCGTTAATAATTTTTAGCATTTCAAAGTTTCTGTTTATATTCAATCAAAAATTTTCGACTTTTGATATAAAATGACCAAGGTTTTTTGCAAATATTTTGCTCAAATGAAATAAGTTTTTGTTAATTTTTCGCTTATAGAGTTCAAAGAAAAATAACAAATTTTTTGTATTTTCAGAAACATTTTCGTTAAGTTCGTGTGTATGAAAATAAAATGAGTACAGTTTTTCAAATTGGAAAAAATTTAATGTTAGTTAATGAATAAATTGGTTCTTTGGATAAAATGAAATAGTGTTTATTTCGATATTTTGAAATTTTGGCGGGTTTGTTTTTCTTTCAAGACATATTTTTTCAATAGGCTTATCTCATTTTGTGATAACCAAAAATAGAAAAATCATTCAGCGAAGATCGGTATAATCACAATCCATTGTTATCCATTTTTCATGATAATAATCGAACTTGATAATAACCGGAACAGCTTTTTCATTGAATAATTTTTTCATAATATATTTTTGAAAGACATAAAAAAAATGTTTTTTCAAATATGTCAAAATTTTTTTGTAAAGTTCCTGCAGTTTAATTTTCTAATAAAATAAAAATTTGAAAATTTTTTCTAATTTCTGTTTCCACTCACGAATCTCCTCAAGAATGTTTGAAATAGCATGATCAAGAAATTTATTCCATGTTAGTGAAGTTTGGTTTGTGTAAACAAAATTTTGAGTAAAATATGAAATTTTTGATTTTTTTTGAAAATTAAACACTCGCGACTTTTCAAAAAGAATAACCCATATTGAAAACTTCAGTAAAACGAAAAGAACATAAATTGAAAGAAAACTTTTTTTTCATAGAATGAAACACTTTGATATTTCAATGCCACTGAAAAAGTTGTGATAAGAAATAATTTTTTTTTAAATTCGATCAAAAACCACTAAATTATGATTTTTCAGAAATGTGCTTTATTTTGTTGGCTTCACAAAAGAAAAGATCAAAAATGTTTTTGTAAATGAAATATGAGTTCTAATGAAGAATATCCTAAAACAAAAAACTATTCACATCATCAGTCAATTTAAAAAAAATCAATTCCATTTTTCTCTTTGAAATATGACTTCGCTTGTATTTCAATCGGAAAGTCACAAAATTTTTGTAAAAAACCCGAAGCGATTTAATCAGGATTTGAAATTTTGTAATATATAAGGGAAAAATCGAACTTTCTTGCTTTTTATGCCCAAAGCAAGAAAAAATTGTTTCACTCAAAACTTTATAAATCTTTCTCAGATTTCAAAATAAATAAAATTCTCATATCCATAAACAAATATCATCGAAACAACATCACAATGATTTGTGGCACCACAAATAATTCAATAAGGAAAGTGATTTTGATTGAATTTTTTGATCACAAAAAGTTCATCAATAATGCATTTATTTTCAATGAAAATGCATGAAGTCAAATATTTTGTCCCATATCAAAAAAAAAGATCTTAAATGGAAAAAACAAAAAAATTGAGGAACTTAATATTATCTTTGAAATATCGATTTTTGATCAGAACATAGTTCGTTTCTTTTTAATAGATGAGATAATTTTTGAATACAAATTATTCCATTCAAAAACTTCGGAATGAAAATTTGGTTTGAATATTGATTAATGAATATAGAAAAGTTGTTCCTCCTTTCAAAAAATATTTTTTTATCAAAAAAATCTCTTGCATAGTTTTTTTTTCTTCTTTCTAACTTTTAACTTTTGAAGGAACAATTTTTCTAAAAAGAAATAATATTTTTGAAAAATTATCACTCCGAAAAAAGTTATGATTTCGAAAATAATCGCACATATAAAACATTTGCTTTTGATGGAATTGTAATGATTTTCACATTTCAATGATAGATTGATTATCAATGACAATGAATTTTCATAATAATCAACTCACCGAAAAAAAGAAATGATATCAAAAATAAAAACTCATGAACAAAAAAAAGGTAAATCCACCAAAGGTGACATTTGCCTAAAGTTTTTTGTGAAAGCTTTCATCAATCGAATTAAAAGCCGATTTTCCTTTCTTTTTATGACAATTCATTCATGCAGTTATAATGGTTGTTTTTTTTTTTTTTTTTTTTTTTTTTTTTTTTTTTTTATTTTATTTTATTTCAAAAAGAATGTTAATCATTTGCCTTTCTATTCAAAAACTTCTTGACAATGATTTCCACTTTTTATGTTTCAAAAACGAACCCCATTTGCCAATTAACAGCCTTCAAAAACAGTTCCTCTATTGAATTATTTTGATTTGTTAACAAACCAAACTAATTTCGGAAAGATTAAAAATGCTCATAAAAATAAGAGATTTGTGAAAACAAGTTAGCGATAAATTTCTGATTCAATTCGTAATTATGAATAGAACAAACTGAAAAATTTCACTGAAAGAATATAAAAATAAATGGATATAGATACAAAATCAAAATCAGTTCAACGCAATAATCTCTCGAATCCAAATGAAAACAAACTCATCAATAAATATTCTTCTGTTTAAACGCAAAAAAAGAATAATTATAAATTGTGAATGCAAGGATGTGGAATTACATATATACATGTTGTTGAAGATAAAAGGTGTAGGAGTTACAATATCAACAAAAACAAAAAGACATCTCTTTTATGAGTGTCACTCTCAAAAGATGTGAAACGAAACAGATTGCAAAAGATGAAATCAAGAATATATAATACAGCTAATATTCACATGATATAATCACAAAACCCAAACAATTTTAAACAAAATCTCATTCAACAAAAATAGAATTTTAAGTGAAATTTCAAAAAGATTCAACATTAATAACAAAAAAGAGAACAAAAAATTGAAGTTGCTTTCAAAAAAACAAAAAAGATTGGAAAAAACACATTAAAGCTTTTTATATTCTTCATTCATTCATCAGAATGTTTCACTTTGTTTTAAACAACATTTTTCATTGTGCAGAATTCTCATTCGTATTTGTCCCACTTTCATCACTTTTCTCACATTCACTTTTTTTCATTTCCTTTTCTTCAGAGGACTCTCCCAATTCAATTGCATCTGACATAGTTACAATCACCATCTCTGCTGGAAAGCGCTTTATGAACTCCCGCTTCAGCTGCGTGAGTGACGGACGGTCTTCTGCTGATGAAGAAATGCAACTCTTGATGGTTTCAAAATATGAGTTTGCTTGCAACTCCTCCAATGCAGGTCTTTCTCCATTCACAATCTTCTGCCCTGCTCCCTCCCCATCATACTCCCCAAACGGGATCTGCAGCGTCAGGCACTCCCACAGCATCATCCCAATCGAAAACACAACTGACTCCTTTGTTGCTCCCATCTTCTTGTCGATCAGCAGCTCTGGTGCCTTCCACCTCAGGCACTCTTTTTTGAAGCAATCCTCATCCTCAAACGCAGATGAAGGTGGTGGTGAATCTGTGAATCTCTCGCTCATCACTGAAATATTGGAGGAAGAAGAAACCATTGTCACCAAAGAGATGGATGACGAATCTGAATCATCTGATGAAAGCAAATCTGAATGCATCACAATGCAGATGACCATATGCTCAGAGAACAACACAATGTGAGGACTCAAATTTGAAAGCGATTGAAGTGGAATTTCCATTTCATCAAATGAATGGAGTGCGAGATTAGCCACCCAGAAAAGGATTTGGGAAGCTGTCATCTCCCTCTCATTCAATGAACCAATTGGCATCTCTTTTGTCTTATTCCTCCCATGAAGCAGCATGAAAAGCGAATCCCTCAAGTCCACAATCAGCTTCTCATGAGGGGATGAGCAAGCCATTGCATCCACCAGATTCGACATCGACGAGGTGGTCGGACACAGATCCTCCCCTCGAACAAATGTTGAATCTGAATCAGTTGTTGAAGTGGATGAAATTGATGGTGATGGCGTTCTCTTTCTTGTCTCTTCTTCTTCCTCCTTTTCCAATGCCCAATCAGGGATCTTGTCTGAGTCTTTCCCTAATATGTATTCAGTCGATCCACTTTCACTCAACAAGTGCTCAGATGACTCCGAATGTCCCAAGCTTTTCTCATTCACCCTTTTCTTTATCCTTTCTTCGTTCTTCTTCTCTGCCTCCTTCTCAGCTCTTCTCCACTGCTCCTCAGGTGACATCTCCATCGTCACCATCTCAATCAGTTTCGGATCCTTTTTCACTGTGTCATTCACAATCTCTCTCAAATCTTTATTCTCTTTCTTTGCTTTCCTCCATCGAATTGTTACAACAACAGATACAACAAAAACAATCAGCAGAATTACAACAAGCACAATGACAATCAATAACCAATAAGATTTTCCTTCTTTTCCTCCTTCAACAACCCTTTCATCTCCATTTGCCTTTGCTTCGCTTGCATTCTTTAGAATAAATGAATCAGTTGATGATGGAGATTCTGCATTTCCAAACAAAACATGCACACTCACCTCAACTTCATCTCCGCAGATGCTGATGAGACCTTTTGCCACACTCCCTTCAACTTCTCTCTCTGACAAAAATCCATTTGAATCAAAATCATGCTTTTCAATCTCTTTCTCTTCTCCCTTCCTCTTCTCAACTGAGAATGACAAGTTGCATGGAACAAGAAGCATCCCTTTGAATGTAAGTTTCATTTTATCTGTCTCTTCTTTTGCTTTCACACTTTCCAACACAGGAATGAAGAATGATGAATCCCTCTCTGAAACAATCCCCTCAAAACTGCACCCTTCATTCAACATCCAAAGAGATGTATTTGGCAAAACTCCATCTCCACCTTTCAAACTCATCACATTCAGTGTTCCTGAATCTGAACAGATTATGTTTCTTCTCAATGATGGATATCCTTCAAACGATGGATTATTCTTCTCAAATAACCCCGTCTCAATATTCACATTTCCTTTGCTCATTGTAATTCCACCTTCTGGTGAATTCATGATTGTTGTATCTTTCATCATCACTGAACTGTTTGAGACATCCACAAGAGAACCTTCCCATCTGCACATCTCTTCTTTCTCGTTCAAATATTGCTCATTTCTTTCCTTTGAATTCCCATCAAAAATGCAACTGTCCATTTTCACATCCAAACAATCCTCCATTTCCATCAATTTTCCTTTTGTAGTCTTTGAGCTGACTCCACCCATTGTGCAATTTGTCAATTGCGTTGCCTTTTTCAGTGAAAAGCAAGATATCAATGATTCTTCATCTCCTTCAACTGAGATATTTTCTGTATGAAACTTTTCCATGTTTAATTGTCCACATTCATTAATAACTATCTGAGATGTTTTAATTGTTGAGTTGTTAATTGTTAATGAATCAATTACTGATGGAAGTTGAGAAGAAAGATGAAATGCAGATTCTTGAAGAATGAGATTTGACATTGTGCATCCATCAAGTTGTAATTCTCCTTTTGCCATATTAATAATGCGAAATGGGATGTTTGCAAATGCAGAATTTCCTTCTTCATCAGATTGTTTTGAACTGAATGAACAATTCATAATTTCAAGCATTCCTCCATCTGGTGATATCAATGATTCATGTTGAGAAATGAAATCTGAATCAAACACAAAACGTACTCTCAGCAATGAAACTTCTCCAGTTGTTGTTACCAATGATTCCTTTGCTCTTTCAATTCCTGCTTCAACTTCAACATCACAGTTTTCTCTGCTCTTCGAACTCATGCTCATTTCCTTCAGATTCATCTCTCCACAAATCACACTCTCCTCAACAATGAACATCAGACTCATGAAATCTGAAGTCAAATGCATCAGTCCATAATCGATTGAATCACATGGAAGTGTGTTGGTTCCGCATTGCCTCTCATTCGATCCATTCACACTGCTCACAATAATTGTGTCACTCTGATGAATCGTAATAAATGCCATCAGATCTGTATCTTCTTTGTGTTCCCAACTATCAATTCCATATATCGCATTAATTCGTGAATAATGATTCTCTCGAAGATCAAACCGAAACTGGCTTTCATTGATCTGCGATGTGATGTTGAAGCATTCAATGAAAATATCATTCCCCACTCTTGCTGTGTTTGCACTGAACTTCATCCCCACAAATAAGAAATCCAATTTTCCTCTTTCCTTTGTTGCAAGATACACTCCTCCTCCTTTCCCTGTGGAGCCACTGCAGCTGCAATGACTGATTGTTGAGTCAATCATCTTCATCGAACCAGATGCACCCAATGTGAAGAACATTGCCCCTCCTTTTTCACTTCTTTCTGCTTTGTCTTCTGTGATGTTGCTCGCATTAACCACCAAACAAATCTTTTTCTCACTTGCTGACTCCAAAATGCTTGCTCCATTATCACTTCTCTTCACTCCTGAAAACAATGATTTATCAATATTGAGATTCATTTCCTCACCCACTTCATTTATCTTTGTTGTTGATTCAGTTCCTTTGATCAGAAGAAGACATCCTCCACTTTCATTCAACGATTCCACTCGAACATTCACAAAATGGCAAGAAACTCCAGTATCATGAATGGCAAAAATGCTATTTCCAACGTTGCATGATTCCATCGACAAATCATTCACTTCCAAAGTTCCGGATGAAGGTGAAAGTGAAAACAGTGTGACTGATGATTTCACATCTGAAATCGTGACAGAGTCCAGCTCAACCATCTTCCCAGTTGATTTGATCAAGGAAAATCCAATCGTATTTTGCATCCCTCCAGTCACGCTCATCTCGCAGTTCTTCATATGCAATTCACCATTTTGAGTGCTTGATTCAATCACTGATGCGATTGTTCTGTTGAAGCTCGATGGAACAACAATCCCAATGAACTTCATTTCTGTCTGTGATGATGATTTCAGAATGCTTTCATCTTCAGAGCCACTCACTTCTGTTTGGCATTCCATCTCCACAGCTGTCTCAGCTTTGGCCTTCACACTCATTCCCCCAACATCAACACATCCAGTTACAGTCGATTTTGAGCACAAAATAATTTCCTCTTTTGTGTTCTGTGTTCTCTTCAGATGCCCTGCCCCGAAGTCCACACTCTTGCATGGCACCTTTTCAATCCCACAATACAATACCTCCATCCCAGATATTCCATCGATAAACACCTTGTCAGCAAAGAAACCATCGAGAAAAATGAATAAATCCACATCCCAATCACTGAATGCCTCTGTTTTATCATGTCCAGCAATCGAGTTGTCTTTTGGAGAGATGCTTCTCATGAAGGCGAAGGAAGGCTCTTTCACAGAAGCAACAAGGGAGTCACACACAAAATACACATCTCTTCCGACACTGGCCTTGTTGGCTGAAAACATGATATTTGTCATGGAAAAGGTTGTGGATGACACTTCTGAATCATCCTTGAACTCGATCATGAGTGCGCCACCTCTTCCTCCAGAACTTGTATCCTCGCTCACAGAGCAGGTGGAGAAGGTGGAATCACTCACAGAAAACGTATTGTCAGAGGCAGATGATGCGAATGAGATGCACCCGCCATCTGTGGCAGTCTGTTGGTGTTGTGGAGCTGAGTTGATGTTGGTCATGGTGCAGTTGGCGAGGGAGAGGGAGAGGGCAGGGGAGGTGGCAGAGGAGAGGACACAGCTGGTGGGGGTGGCTGTGGAGGTGATGTCAGTGATGTTGGAGGAGTTGAGGGTGAGGGGAGCTGTGAGGGAGGCGAGATGGAAGATGCTTTGACTGTTGAGGGCGAGTCTGGTGATTGCTGTATGGTTGAGGGCGAGGGAGCCAGCAGTGAGGAAGAAGAGGGGTGTTTTGATTGGTATGGAGGTTGTTCCGGTGATGGTGGTTGTGTTGAGGTTGAGGGAAGGGGAATCATTGGAGAGGTGGAAGAGGATGGGGGTGATTTGATTTGAGGAGTTGTGGGCGATGGAGAGGGCAGAGACTGTGAGGGAGCCCTGTATTTGTTGGAAGAGAGCAGAAGAAGCAGACGGATCTGGTGAAGAAGATAAAGAAGAAGCTGGTTGAGGGATGCCACTGGAGGCGATTGTTGTGACATCAATTCCATTTCCTGTTATTTTTGTGTCAACCGCGCTGAAGGTGAGAGTTTCTGTTGGAGCGAAGGTGGAGCTGAGGAGCGTGAGAGAGGAGTATTGGGTATCTGTCATGTATAAAAGAGCAAATTCAATTGAAGCACATGGTCTAAGTTGTGTTATTCCGCAGAGATTAGTGTCAGTTCCATTATTTGCAACGATTTTGTATGTTGTTATAAGAGGGAGCCAGCCATTGTATTCTGAGTTATCAGCTGTTCCTGCATTCCAGACTCTTTTTGATTCTGTTGTTGACCCACACTGATTGAATGGAGATTGGGTGATGCTGCTGCCATTGAAGAACACATCATTCCCTCTGCCATTTTCAGCTGTATTTCCATCGAAGAAACAGAAGGTGATGAATTTTTCTCCATTCATCCAGGTATATGTGTCTCTGAAAAACATTGCAGCACCTCCCCATGATGTTGATGAACTTGTTAATTTATTGTTTACGAACTGGCAATTATTGACTAAAAATTGACTTGGTTTGCTTCTTGGAGGCAAATTAAACGAAAGAGCACCAGCAGAATCCCCACCAGTATTTGTAATGAACTTACAATTTGTAAACAGGAATTTTGCATTTGTTGAAGTCCCTTCGAGTGCAAAATACCAACCAGTTCCAAACCAATCTGTTATTGAACAACTTTCAACCCTGTTTTCTTGAAACGTCCAAACAGAATTAGATTGGAGATACCATATTGAGACAGCTCCTCCATGGGGAGCAGAACAACTTGAGAAATTGGATTTTGTGATGTTGATTTTCAACAAATTTTGACAGAATAACGCTCCACCAGTATGTCCATCTGTGATTGAACATTTGTTGAATGAACATGAAGCTATTGTGAGATTGGCATTTTTGCAAACAACTCTAAGTGCACCCCCGTGATCTCTTGTGCAATTTGAATCGTTCCATTCACACCATTCAAATTTATGGCTGTTAACATCGAATGAAGTCAATCTTCCAGGTGATTTTCTGTTGGTTTCATTTCCAACATGAACCACAGCATCATTTGATGAAGAGCGTGTTTGGTGAAGAAAAGAAGCATTGAAGGCAGAGAGGGAAGTAAATGGGCTGTTGAGGTTGGGGAGAATGGAGCCATCTATTGGGTTGTGGGCGTGGAGGAAGATGGTTGAGTGGATGGAGAGAGATGAGTGAAGAGAGAAAGAGAGGATGATATTGGTGTTGATGTTTGTGGAAGTGGAGGCGGAAGAAGAGGAAGAGGTAGTTGAGATGAATGGATTGAGTGGATATGAAGGAAGGGATGGAAGAGATAGACGGGATTGGGGAGATGAGATGTTGGAGAAGAGGGTGTTTGAGAGATGGAGATGGAGGTGGATTTGGAGGTGGGGATGGGTTAAAGAAGAAGATGATGAAGGAGAAAATATAAAGGGCTGGATGAGGGAGACAAACGAGGAGAAAGAGGAGTGGGAGATGGAGAAGGAGGCAGGGATTGGGGAGTGGGGATCCGGAAGGAGATTGTTTGGGGTGGAGAAGAGGGAGAAGGAGAGGATGGCTGGCTGGTGGGTGGTGAGGGAGAAGTTTGTGAGAGCGAGGGAGGCATGGGCAGAGAGGAAAAGTGGAGATTTGGTTGCTGGTTGGACTTGGCAAGTGGAGGAGCAGATGGTGGCAGCGGAGTGGCGTTGGGCAGTTAGGAGTGGGCAACCGGTGAGAGAAACCATGGTGAGACGGCTCACACATAACGAGCTGTTGATGATAGAAATACATGTTTCGAGAGAGCAAACGCAATTGTCAGCTGCATTTTCATCTTTTGCTGCAGGGATACAAAAATGATTGTTAAACTTTCCATTTTCGTTTGAATAGTTGATCTGTCCTTTTTGGTTCTCCACAATCCTTTCTTGTTGATTTTGTTTTTCATCAAAACTTCCTCCATCTCTGCAGTTAACAGCAAGCAACAAGATAACTACAATATTTAATGCAGCTTTTGCCCTGGTACAACACCTCGCCATAGATGTGGATGCGGAGGAAATTTCAAAATAAGAATTCCTGCGCCCAATATTATATTTCGAAATAAAGAAAAAAAAGAACATAAAAACGAATGATTCTTTTATTTTGAAATAAAAAAGATAATTTATCTTTGAATAAAATTAGTCTATTTTTAAAGTTTATGCAGTTTAGTGGACAAATGTGGATTTTATTTATTTTCCATTTTTCACAAAAAAACAGATAATAATTATTGAATATTTTTTTATTGTTTTTTCATTTATTCAAAAGAAAAATCAATATTACTCAATATTCTTAAAGCGAAAGAAATAACTTTTCCATACACTTTCAAATATAAATTGTTTGCTTCAAAATATTTCTCAATTATTTTTTTGTTTTGAATATATAACTTCTTTTTTTGCAAAGAAAATTACTTCAAAGAAAATTCATTTTCATCTTATTGATTTTATGAAAGTCTTTATTATGTATTTCAAATGTTTCAGTTTTGAAGAAAATGATTTTTGATCAAATGGAAAATTCGTTTTTGAAACTGATTCGTGTTGATTTCTCTTTATGATAATGAATCTATTTCTTGATGTTTGAGGAGAAAATTATCTTTTGAGCTCTTTTTCAACAAATTGAGATTCAACCACTGTTACAATGTTTATTCTATTTTCTGTTTTGTTCGAATCGAGGCAGACCATGATTTGAGCAACAAAATTCAAATGCAGGGAATAATAGTTTTTAATGTTCAACGCTAATTTTTGATTCGTAGAAAAGCGGACAGACACCTCTGTTAAGGTTATTTATCCTTTGGATAATTCGATTTTTCAGTTGCGCTTCAATATTTGGCAGTCGAACATTCAAATTTGTGCAAATGCTTATAACAGAAAGACTACATTCTAAACATAAATTCTGAGTTTTAATATAATATTCAGCGTCTCGAATTCGTTTTCCAAGTGAATCAAAGTTCTTCACAAATTGAGTTTTATTCCAATGTCATACTCAAACCTCGGAGGCATCACATTTTCACTGATAATTTTTCATGTGCAATGCGAAGAGATTCAGTTTTCCCTGACATTACGTTTTTCTTGCAGGAAACAAATGTTTTTATATCTGGATGCTTCAAAATGGAAAAGAAATTCAATCTGATGTTAGTGAAATATTGGAAGAACCATCTCTTTCACGCGGAGCATTAATGCCACTTTCACGCAAAGGAAAAATGTTTTGTTTATTTATTTATCTATGAATGCATTTGAAGAATTAATAACTTGGAGAAGCCAGAAGCTGTATATAAATCGAAATCTCAGAATCAAAATACAGAAAATGAACACATCCAAAACGAGAGTGCTGTTGTTGCATCGAAGGAAGCAGTTTTCTGAGGCAAAATGGATGCAATGCCGCGGAAGATACTGTTTCAACTTATTAGCGAAGATGCTTCTATCATAGCCGCATTAAAAATTCACTCCTCACATCTGAATTGTTTTCTGCTCCTCAACAAATAAGAAAAGCGAAGACCAAACTATTTTTAAAAATATCGTTGCATATTAAGATTACACCAGTTGTTCCCCTCAAATCCTCAAAATTGCATCAATCCATTTTTCATTATCTTCCAAAGCAGACAATATTTCCAGCTCCGAGTAATGTTACTATCTATTTATTGAAAGTTCACAGCAGACAACAACATCGTGAGCGATTCATCTTCGTTCAAAGATTGAGGTTCTCCTCTTTATTATTATTATTATTATCATCATCATCATCAACTTCTTCTTCTTCTTCTTCTTCTTCTTCTTCTTCTTCTTCTTCTTCTTTTCCTTCTTCATAAAATTCTTCTTCTTCTTCTTCTCCATCCAATGCTCTGCCCTCGCAACAATGTCTGACGGATAGTGTGTTACAATCAAGCGAAAGTTTCCAATTGTTCTACACACACAAGCACAAACACAAACACCTCTGTGATTTTGAGTTGAAGCGGTGCAACACACAAACAGAAAGGCAAGTGAAGTGGAGTCTGAAGCAGACTAAATAAGGCTTCGGTGAAAAGAAGGCCTTGGAAGAAGTTGGATATCTCTTCAGTGAATGGGAGCTTGTGGGCAAATGTGTGGTTCAGCTGGTTCAAAGGCAGCTCTTTCCACAGAATCGCATTCTTCGTGTTGTGGCAGTGCATATTTACAACACCCGCAGAGGGATGGGTTTCAATCATAATCTGAGCAAACTATTTTATTAATGTGATGAATATCCTCATATTGGATTAAAATACAATCTGAACCAGAAATGTCACCTTGCTGAAATTATGTTGCGATGCTGTTGAACATTTTCAGCAGGCTTATCTTCTGAATGCATTGAAGATAAAGGAGATATCTTGTTCAGTTTTTGTTTTCTGGAAGGAAAGAAGAAATGAAAAGGAGGAAGAGGAAGAAGCAGATTATATCGATGGATTTGACAAAAATGTTCCAAAAAATTCTTTAAATAGAAAGAGGCAAACAGAGAAGCCGATTCTCATTCGTTTATTCAAAATAGCAGAAGAAAGCAGAGTTGCAGAAGTGGCAGAGGTTGATGGACTGTTGAAAGGCGGAGTCTTTGAATTCTTTTTGGAGGAAATTCATCGATCAGCATGGAATGAAGAAATGGAATAAGAATGCTTGGAACTTATTCTTTTTGATTATTTCAAAAAGACCGAAAGAAAAGAAGAAAGATGAAATGGAAGAAGAGGGAAGAAAAGGAACGAAAATGGAGATATTCGAAAAAAATGGAAGAAGAAGGATATGAAGATTACATCATCATGTTGTGCCATTATATATGTAAAGGTGTTTCTGAAGATTATCATTTGATTAAGAATAATCCAGATTATTTTTTGTATTAATAATTTAACTGAATAGATATTCGCTTCATCTTTTTGTGTTTCCTTTTTTATGATATTTTGTGAAGAAAACTCATTTGTTCTGGAAATAAAGGAATTCTAATGTGCAAAATTAAATAAAAGTGTTTTTTCAAAGAATACCAATACTTTTCAAGAAAGATGAACATTTGTTTTAAAGTATATAATTAATAATAAGAAATAAGAAAAATCAACAGGAAGAGAATCAAGCTTGTTGAATTTTTCTATGTGTGTTATGAAGAAAAAAATTTCAACTTTCAAAAAAAAAAAAAAAAAATTCAATATTCTTAAAACATTTTCAAATACAATTTAAAGGATTCACAAAGCTGAAATTATCAAAACAAAATTATGGAGGGCAAGGAAAAAATGTTTGCTTTTTCACAATTCTTCTGATGTTTGACTCTCAAAGTGAAATTCCTCTTATTTCCTCAAAAATACACAAGATAATCTGAAATATCCAAAGAGAAATTATCAAAATTTCTGAATAGAAAATAAAATATTTCATGAAAACTTGTGATGACATCTTCATATCCCTCTTCTTCCATCTTTTCAAATATCTTCCTTTTCAACTCTTTTCTTTTCGTTTCGTCCATTTCATATTTCTCTTCTTTATTCAATCTTCTTGAAAGATTCAAAAAGAAATACAAGCAATCCCGCATGATTCCATCATCCAAAGTTGATTGCTCCATTTCCTCCAAAACAACACCAACAACTCCACTTTTCAATAAGCTATCAATTTTCACAATAACACGTTCCGCTACTCTTCTAAATATAAAAAAGCATTGTTTGCTTGTATCTGGGTGATTATCTCTTGATGCTCGAGATAAATGAACAAGGCTGCCTATCACACCAGCAAGTTCTTCATTCCACAATGTGTACCTGGTCAAGTGTCTATCAATAACATCGATCCATCTTCGAATAATAATTTCTTTTCCTCCATCTCCTTCTTTTCTCTTCCCATCAACACATTTTGAAAGCTTTTCTAATTCTCTTCTTGCTTCCCTCACAAAATGCAGCTCATTCACAACTTCTTCTTTCAAGCTTCTATAAAATAAAATTCTTCTTATAAAAAACTGCCAAGCAGATTGATAAGCTAGATGGGTTAGGTTGCGATGTTCCTGATGATATTTTAAAATCTCTTTGATCTCATTATAAAATTGTTCTTGTCCCACATTCTAACGAAAATAATAGAAAGAAGCAATGAATTTAATTAATTTGAAAAATAAAAATGAACAAGATATGCTCATACGCAATATCCTATGTTGCTCAAAGATAGCAACGCTATTTCCACTTCTTTTTGAGTTTCCTCGTTTTCCTCCTTGTTCAAAGCAACTTTCAGAAGACAAGGTACACATATTGAAAGCAATTCATCTGAAATGTCCCCTTCAACCAGCGAAACAAAGCATTCGCAGAGATTAACAAAATGCTTTTCGTTCTTTTCTTCTTTTTTCTTCTTATTTTCATTAGTTATCATCTCTTTCATCCTTTCGCTCAATAATGAATAATCAAAAGATTCTAAGCAAATTATTTTCAGCACTTTGCAAAATCCAGCATTCTTCAACAACAAAATTGCGTTTCTCCATGACAATTTCTCTTCTCCAATCATTTGGTCTATTTTATTATACATTCTAACTGTGAAAATAGACTCAAATTCTTCTTTATTCATTTCATTAACTATTTCATTCATTTCCTCTATTTTTTGTTCTTGCTCATCTTCTCTGCAATGTTCCAGTTCACAAAACATTTCTGTAAATTGAATTCAAAAAAACAAAAATTTAGTTCAGAATTGGTCAATTCAAATACAATGACAAACTTGAAAACTGTTCTGTTCTAGCCGTAGTCATAATTACATCTTCAGAATAATTATCTTCAAAATAATGATCTTCAATAAAATTATCTCCAAAATAATGATCTTCAATAAAATTATCTTCAAAATAATGATCTTCAAAATAATCATGTTCAGGATAATCATGCTCAGAATTATTATCTTCAGAATTATCATCGTCTGATAAACTCATTCTGCTTGTTGCAAAATATATTCAAAATTAGGGGCAAAGCTTGGCAAATAACAAAATAAAAGATAAATACACACATCGTTGATTATCTTGCAGTACTAAAATGATCGCAACACAAATGGTTTTGTTTTTGCTTTATGAAAAGAAGTGTATAAGAAATTGGAAAAAAAACCTCAAGGATTTGCTGTATGAAGCCAAAAATGGAAATCTTTTGTTTCTTTTTGATCAAAACCAACAAATTATTTGAAGAATAATGTTTTTTCAAATAAATCATAAAATTTTTGAATCACATCTAATTTATGAATAGAATAAATAGAAAATACTTGAGCTAGAGAAAATGAAATCTTGGGATTGAAGAAGTGAATGAAAGATTTTTCTCAGTTTTTTGTGATGAAGAATGAGTCTAAAACCAAAAACAGGTGATTGTTAATGATTTGACATATTTTGTGAATTGTTTTGTTTTTGAACTCATTTATCAATGGATCATTGGGTTGTGAAAGATGAAAAGAAATGAAATTCTGAAAATAATCACAAATTGTCTAAACAAAAGAAAAGAAAAGAACATGAATATGAACATGGAGAACATGCATCCTGAGTTGCAGAATATCAAGTCTCAATGCTTCAATTTCCAAATAATCACACATCATAAAGAAAAGCACGAAGTCCAGCACCAACAGAAAAAATGGAGATTCCCAAGTTTTGTGGGAGTGAAACATCAATTGGATGATATTGAAAGATTTGAACATTCAAGTCCGTTTTCATTTTAGTTGAACTGAGATATGGAGAAGAAGGAGGAGGAAGAAGAGGAGGAGGAGGAGAAGGAGAAGGAGGAGGAGGAGGAGAAGAAGAAGAAGAAGAAGAAGAAGAAGAAGAAGAAGAAGAAGAAGTTGATGATGATGATGATAATAATAATAATAATAAAGAGGAGAACCTCAATCTTTGAACGAAGATGTATCGCTCACGATGTTGTTGTCTGCTGTGAACTTTCAATAAATAGATAGTAACATTACTCGGAGCTGGAAAAATTGTCTGCTTTGGAAGATAATGAAAAATGGATTGATGCAATTTTGAGGATTTGAGGGGAACAACTGGTGTAATCTTAATATGCAACGATATTTTTAAAAATAGTTTGGTCTTCGCTTTTCTTATTTGTTGAGGAGCAGAAAACAATTCAGATGTGAGGAGTGAATTTTTAATGCGGCTATGATAGAAGCATCTTCGCTAATAAGTTGAAACAGTATCTTCCGCGGCATTGCATCCATTTTGCCTCAGAAAACTGCTTCCTTCGATGCAACAACAGCACTCTCGTTTTGGATGTGTTCATTTTCTGTATTTTGATTCTGAGATTTCGATTTATATACAGCTTCTGGCTTCTCCAAGTTATTAATTCTTCAAATGCATTCATAGATAAATAAATAAACAAAACATTTTTCCTTTGCGTGAAAGTGGCATTAATGCTCCGCGTGAAAGAGATGGTTCTTCCAATATTTCACTAACATCAGATTGAATTTCTTTTCCATTTTGAAGCATCCAGATATAAAAACATTTGTTTCCTGCAAGAAAAACGTAATGTCAGGGAAAACTGAATCTCTTCGCATTGCACATGAAAAATTATCAGTGAAAATGTGATGCCTCCGAGGTTTGAGTATGACATTGGAATAAAACTCAATTTGTGAAGAACTTTGATTCACTTGGAAAACGAATTCGAGACGCTGAATATTATATTAAAACTCAGAATTTATGTTTAGAATGTAGTCTTTCTGTTATAAGCATTTGCACAAATTTGAATGTTCGACTGCCAAATATTGAAGCGCAACTGAAAAATCGAATTATCCAAAGGATAAATAACCTTAACAGAGGTGTCTGTCCGCTTTTCTACGAATCAAAAATTAGCGTTGAACATTAAAAACTATTATTCCCTGCATTTGAATTTTGTTGCTCAAATCATGGTCTGCCTCGATTCGAACAAAACAGAAAATAGAATAAACATTGTAACAGTGGTTGAATCTCAATTTGTTGAAAAAGAGCTCAAAAGATAATTTTCTCCTCAAACATCAAGAAATAGATTCATTATCATAAAGAGAAATCAACACGAATCAGTTTCAAAAACGAATTTTCCATTTGATCAAAAATCATTTTCTTCAAAACTGAAACATTTGAAATACATAATAAAGACTTTCATAAAATCAATAAGATGAAAATGAATTTTCTTTGAAGTAATTTTCTTTGCAAAAAAAGAAGTTATATATTCAAAACAAAAAAATAATTGAGAAATATTTTGAAGCAAACAATTTATATTTGAAAGTGTATGGAAAAGTTATTTCTTTCGCTTTAAGAATATTGAGTAATATTGATTTTTCTTTTGAATAAATGAAAAACAATAAAAAAATATTCAATAATTATTATCTGTTTTTTTGTGAAAAATGGAAAATAAATAAAATCCACATTTGTCCACTAAACTGCATAAACTTTAAAAATAGACTAATTTTATTCAAAGATAAATTATCTTTTTTATTTCAAAATAAAAGAATCATTCGTTTTTATGTTCTTTTTTTTCTTTATTTCGAAATATAATATTGGGCGCAGGAATTCTTATTTTGAAATTTCCTCCGCATCCACATCTATGGCGAGGTGTTGTACCAGGGCAAAAGCTGCATTAAATATTGTAGTTATCTTGTTGCTTGCTGTTAACTGCAGAGATGGAGGAAGTTTTGATGAAAAACAAAATCAACAAGAAAGGATTGTGGAGAACCAAAAAGGACAGATCAACTATTCAAACGAAAATGGAAAGTTTAACAATCATTTTTGTATCCCTGCAGCAAAAGATGAAAATGCAGCTGACAATTGCGTTTGCTGTCTCGAAACAAGTATTTCAATTATCAACAGCTCGTTATGTGTGAGCCGTCTCACCATGGTTTCTCTCACCGGTTGCCCACTCCTAACTGCCCAACACCACTCGGCTGCCACCATCTGCTCCTCCACTTGCCAAGTTCAACCAGTAACAAAATCTCCACTTTTCCTCTCTGCCCATGCCTCCCTCGCTCTCACAAACTTCTCCCTCACCACCCACCAGCCAGCCATCTTCTCCTTCCCCCTCTTCTCCACCCCAAACAATCTCCTCCCAGATCCCCACTCCCCAATCCCTGCCTCATTCTCCATCTCTCACTCCTCTTTCTCCTCCTTCATTTTCCTCATCCAGCCATTCCTTTTTTCTCCTTCTTCCCTCCCTTACACATCCCCTTCTCCATCTCCATCCCTTTCCTCTTCTCCTTCATCTTTCTCATCCTTATCCTCATCCACATCATCTTCTTTTTCTTCTCCTTCCCCTTCCCCTTCCCCTTCTATTTCCTCTTCTCCTTCCCTTCTCCATAACCATTACCTATCCCATCCCCACCTCCAAATCCACCTCCATCTCCATCTCTCAAACACCCTCTTCTCCAACATCTCCTCTCCCCAATCCCATCCATCTCTTCCATCCCTTCCTTCACATTCGCTCAACCCATTCATCTCAACCACCTCAATCACTTCTTCCACTTCCACTTCCACCAACACAAACATAAATACAAACATCTCCTTTTCCATTCATTACACTCTTTCCATCCACTCATCCATCTTCCTCCACACTCACAACCCCATCGATGGTGTCATCCTCCCCAACCTCAACAACCCATCCACTTCTCTCTCAGCTTTCAATGCTTCTTTCCTCCACCAAACACGATCTTTATCAAACGATCCTGTTGAGCATATTGGAAATGAAACTCAAAGAAAGAAATTAAGTCGATTGTCCTTTACTAATTTGAATAGCTATCTCTTTGAATGGTGCGAATGGAATAACTCAAATGCTGGAAATGACAATGGTTGTGCGCTTTATGTTGTTTGCGCAAATGCAAATCTCACGATCACTTCTTGTTCATTCAATAATTGTACAACAAACAGTCATAGTGGAGCATTATATTGCGAAAGTTTGTTGAAAATCAAAATCGTAAAATCCAATTTTACGAGCTGTTCGGCTCCACATGGAGGAGCTGCTCATATTGGCTGGCCACAATCAAATTCAGATTGGTCACTCTCAGAAAACAAAGTTGAAAGTTGTTCAATAACAAGTAACATTGGAACTGGTTGGTATTTTGCTTTAGGAAATAATTCAACCAATTTTCAATTCTTGCTTTCCAAATGCAAGTTCATTGCGAACACTGGTGGCAATGCGTCAGGTTCTTTGACATTCAATTGTCCTCCACAAAATAAACCAATTAAATTTTTGGTAAATGATTGACAATTTTTGAATAACAAATTGACCTCTTCTTCATCTTCATGGGGAGGTGCAGCGCTGTGTTGCACCAGTACTTATTCTTGGATGAATGAAATAAGATTCATCACATTCTGTTTCTTCGATGGAAACACTGCAACAAGTGGAAGAGGGAATGATGTGTTCCTTCATGGTAATAGTATCACCCAATCCCCGTTTGAGCAATGCGGCTCAACAACAGCATCAAAAAGAGTCTGGAATAATGGAACAGCTGATAACTCAGAATACAATGGGTGGCTCCCTCTTATAACAACATACAAAATTGTGGCAAATAATGGAACAGACACTGCTCTCTGCGGAATCACACAACTCAGTCCATGCAAAACAATTGAATTCGCTCTTGTTCACCTGACAGATCCCCAAGACGCCTCTCTCACTCTCCTTTCCTCAATATTTGTTCCAACTCAAACACTCACTTTCAGCGCGGTTGACACTAAAATCACAGGAAATGGAACAGATGCCACCACCATCGCCTCCAGTGGCATTCTCCAACCACCAATCTCATATTCACAAATATCACAATCAGCATCATCATTTTCCTCATTTTCATCATCATCATTTTCATCTGCATCTTCTTCACCAGATCCATCTGTTACTTCTGCCCTCTTCCAACAGACCCAGGGTTCCCTCACAGTCTCTGCCCTCGCCATCGCCCACAACTCCTCAAATCAAATCATTCCCATCCTCTTCCACCTCTCCAATGATTCCCCTTCCCTCAACCTCAACACAACCACCATCACCGGAACAACCTCCATACCAATCAAAACACCCCTCTTCTTCCTCACTGCTGGCTCCCTCGCCCTCAACCACACAGCAATCACCAGTCTCGCCCTCAACAGTCAAAGCATCTTCCATCTCGCCTCCCTCACAGCTCCACTCACCCTCAACTCCTCCAACATCACCGATATCACCTCCACTGCCTCCCCCACCAGCTGTGTTCTCTCCTCTGCCACCTCCCCTGCCCTCTCCCTCTCCTTCACCAACTGCACCATGACCAACATCAACTCAGCTCCACAACACCAACAGACTGCCACAGATGGCGGGTGCATCTCATTCGCATCATCCGCCCTTGCCAACTTGTTTTCGGTGAGAAGCTCCGCTTTCACAGGATGCATCATGAGCAAAGAAGAATCGAAGAATTAGAAAGAGAGAAAAGCGAATACTCAGAGATCGGAACATGTTGGTGGACATGAAAGGAAAACCCAAACGAAACCTATTTCAAGCGGATCAAAGAGAATGACATTCTGCGGCAATGATGCGAAAAAGAATGATACAAAAGATAATAATGAAGAAACAAAAAATTTTTGAATAAGGAGAAAAGATGTAAAAGAAGATGAATGAATAAACCAGATAACTGTTTCATTTCGCAAGCTTTCTGTGATTTACAAGTTAACAAAAGCAACAAAATACAATATATTGATTTTTTTAAAATTTCGAGATGAATTATTAAGTATTTTTTATAAAGCAATTAAAATCAACGTGCTACAAAAATATCTTTTTGATATTGCTCTGACTTGATGTGAGATATTGAAGAAAAAAATATTAAAAATTTAATGTGCATAAGCTTAAAATAATAAATAAACTTATTCAACAATGAATCCACTTTCATAACTTCCAAGAAAAATCATGAAACAAAAAATATTACATTCATTCGAACAATGATTCGTCCCTTCCTTTTCATTGTGCATAGATAAAAAGAATCTAGGGTTATCTTTTTATTGGCACTTTTTTCTTTATTGGCACCAAAATTTTTTGAAATGAAAAAAAGTTAAAAACACATCAAAAAAATACAAAACTCGAATCAATAACTCTTCTCACTTTTCTTTTTCCATTTTCACGTTCAAACGGGTCAAATTCATCACTTGTTTCATCGTCATCATTTTTAATTTTTCTGAATTTCCTTTTCACTTTTTTCTTCAAAGGGAATTCTTCTTCTTCAGTTTCCTTTTCTTTTTCTTCAATTTCTTCAATTTTCATCTTGTGTTTTTCATTATATTCATCCCATTCATCAAGAAGCTTTTCTTTTGTTATTTCTTTTCCGAAGAAGTCGAAACAATGAGAATGAGAAGGAATGAAGTATTGAGAAGACTGAGGAAGCTTCATTAACACAGATCCAGATCCACCGCTGAGGACTCCGCTGTTAATGAAGGCTTTTTTGATCACAGATGGGGTGAATGCTGTGTGGAGGGCTTGTGGCAACACATCTGCAACAGCTGTTCTTTTCGAAGATGAGGAGGTGGATGATGGAGAACTGTAATTGTTTGATAGCTCTGACTTCAATACTGCAAATACGCCTCTGTCCAGCGGCTGCGATATGTGCGTGGTGTGTGGAACGAAGGTGATTACGTCAATTTTGGCTTCCTTGAACTGTCTCCATATCGTTGGATCTGCCCGCGATGAGTGTGAATCCAGGAGAAGAAGGCAACGATGAGTTTCTTTTAGAATTCGCTTTCTTCTGTCAATGATAGCTGGCAGCAGGACTGTTAAGGCGTATTTTTTGAATGCTGTTTTGTCCATCCAGCCGTTATTGTTTGGCCAAATATCAAGCGACTGTGTTAACAGCGTTGTCAGTTCTTTCGGAAGAGTTGCACTCGGCCACAGCACGACAGACGGAAGCGAGAAACCATCAGCAGCAATTCCAGCAACGAGAGTAGCATTCGGCATCCTTTCGGCAGTCTTTTTGAATCCAGCTTGTTCATCTGCTGGATGAACAACGACTCCACGTGTAGAAGTTGGAATTCGAAGCGAAGATTCGTCGACATTGAAGATCAATTCCTCTGGATATTTGTTTTCATCGTGCAGTGACTGTAATTCGGTGTACCACGGCCTTAGGACTTTCTGGCAAGATGCCGCAAGTCTGTTAATGTCAACTTGCTTTGGTAGCGAGGACTTCAGTTCCGGATGTCTCTGTATGAAGGCGTAAACAGTCTTTAGAGTTACTGTCTTTTTTATATTTTCCTTATTTTCTTCTTCTTCTTTACTATCATTAATTATATTTTCCATCTAAATACCAATTAATATACAATTCAAATATCAATCGCAAACCAGATCACGCGCTTTTCGTAACGAGAGGCTTGTCCCAGATCGAGATTCTATTGTAACTTCTTCTAAGAATTGCTTTTCTTTTTCTCCGCTAATAATTGGTGGGTGACCAACTTTTGCAATAGGCCTTCCGTTTTTTATGGCTTTGACAGCGTGCTCCAATGACTTCTTACTGATTCCGCCGTATTTAACACCGTCGACCAGCCTGACAACATTGTCATTCACAATGTGCGCAATTCTTTCCAATCTTGAACTATATTTTCTGTAATGTAATGTAGACATTGCTTCCTTCAGCCGCTTCTGCGCCGCTTCAGCTTTCTTTTTCACTAGTAATTTCATTTATATATTATGGGTAATGATCGTTAATAAATTTTTTTATTTATTAATTCTCATTAAAGAATTTTTAATTAATATTTAAATTTTTGAATGAATTAGAAATATTTACAAACCTTTGTGCAGTCCAATTTCTCATGAAAGCTCAATGGAAGGACTTGAACCCCCCCATTTCCCCCCCATGAGAAATTGGATTTCTTTCAAAATTCAAATATTAGATTATATCACATTTGTATATATACCAAAAATATATTTTAAAATATCATTTGTGGGTCAGATTAATTTTTATTTAAAAAAAAAGTGCCAATAAAGAAAAAAGTGCCAATAAAAAGATGACCCTAGCAAAGTTATGAAAGTCTTTTGTGAATATCTTCATTCAATGCAAAAATCAAATCAAAAATTTCTGATCATCTTTCAATTCTTCCAGCTGTTAATAACTCGTCCATTTCGCAATCCTCATCCTCAAGAACATTTGTTGAATGTTTGCACCATCAAAATTTTTTTTTCTATCACTCGTTTTCGAAGAAAAATTCTTCAGGCGTTTCTGAAAAAATTGCGTTCAATAAATCAAATGATGAAGATAAGGAAGGCAGGCGCTTCAAGTCGATCGAAGAAATTGATAAATACTTTTCAACGTTGTCGGGAAAGAAAGATGAATGAAAAAAAACGAAAATAACATTTTTTTGAAAAGGAAATTGTTGAAGCCGAATCTTCAAAATATTTGTGTGTGTAACAAATAACTTGAAGATAAACAATGAGGAGTTGGTTATCTGACTACTGGCTTTGGACATTTTAGTGAACTTTGTGAACTTGTTAATAAAAAAAATAGTTCTTTTAAATGTATCATTAAAAAAAATAAACCCTTTTCTGATACTATATAATTCTGAACGAATTGTTGAATTTTTTTGAGGACAAGTTTTCTTTGTTTGTTCTCGCTGCACGTGTTTAATTTTGATTTGTTCCATAATTACTTGATAAAAGCGCAAAAATTCTTCATCGCATGATTCTATTTCACATTCAGCATAGAAAAATGCAACTTTTTCACCAATTCGTATTTATTTCAATTTTTTGTCCAACATTGAAATGCTGACTTGCACTGACGGTCATGACGGTCACCGACGATCTTAAATTCCTTTTTTGCCTATCCGTCAGTATCCCATTGAAATTTTTTTTTGATTAGGGTCAACTTTTTAATGGGACTTTTTCCCTTATTGGCACTTTTTTTGTTTTTGACTGCCAACTTTCAACAAACATTGATTGGCTTTCAGTGCTTCAAAAAACCTTTTTTACAAGTTTAACACAATTTATTTACAGTTTGTTTTTTAAATTTTGCTTATTACACATTGAGAAATTACGTTTTTTTGTTAAATTTGAAAGGACTTTTTCTAGCCAACTGGGAATCGCTCAAGAAATTGATGAGCTGTTTTGAATAGCAAATACTATTATCTAACTACTTTTAAATTCTTTTTTTTCACTATCACTTTTTTCTTGTTTTTTTCACATTTCATTTTTTTAACAACATTCTAACATAAAACCGATTATTTCTTTGTTCATATAATGAAATGAAAAAAATAAAAATTTGATATGAAAAACAAATAGTCTAATAATAAAGTGTTGGAAAAATGATACATTAATTTTTTCTATTTATCTGAAACGGACAAATGGCGCTAACTTTATATAATCGATGATCAAGTTTTTGTAAAAAAGTTAAGTTCTTGACAAATAGAAAAAATTAATGTATCATTTTTCCAACACTTTATTATTAGACTATTTGTTTTTCATATCAAATTTTTATTTTTTTCATTTCATTATATGAACAAAGAAATAATCGGTTTTATGTTAGAATGTTGTTAAAAAAATGAAATGTGAAAAAAACAAGAAAAAAGTGATAGTGAAAAAAAAGAATTTAAAAGTAGTTAGATAATAGTATTTGCTATTCAAAACAGCTCATCAATTTCTTGAGCGATTCCCAGTTGGCTAGAAAAAGTCCTTTCAAATTTAACAAAAAAACGTAATTTCTCAATGTGTAATAAGCAAAATTTAAAAAACAAACTGTAAATAAATTGTGTTAAACTTGTAAAAAAGGTTTTTTGAAGCACTGAAAGCCAATCAATGTTTGTTGAAAGTTGGCAGTCAAAAACAAAAAAAGTGCCAATAAGGGAAAAAGTCCCATTAAAAAGTTGACCCTAATAGCGAGAAAAAAAGTATTTTGATTTTCTTGCATAAATAATAAACTTCAAAATGAAATTTTATGAATTATTTGATTTTTTTGAGCTTTCACGAAAAATTAAAAAAACTTCAATAAATCACTGAAGTGAATATTTTTGTTGAGTCCGTCAGAATTGAAAATTTTCACGTCAATGGTCATTACGTCACTCAGGTTTATTTATTTCTCATTTTTTTTAATAAATTCACAGTTTCGATTTGAATCAAAAATTAATAGCTGACTTGTTCACACATATCTTTAATTTGAAAGAATGTTTTCTATCTTTTTGAAACATAACTTGAATAATATAATAACATCACCACTATTAAATTGGAATTTTTTTGGGACAAATAGAGAACATTTTATTTCATAAAAATAAAAGAAAAGAAAATTTAATAAAAAAAATAACAAACACTTATAATAACATGAAGATTTTGAATTTTTATTGCGTTGGTGATTATCTCTTAATCTTTCTTTTTGATTTTTTTAAACAACTCACCGCTGACACCATTCAAAAACATTTCAACAATTTTAAAAAACAAAATTAAAAATTTTGCAACTGAAATAGAAAATTCACTTATTTTCAGTGGAAAGACTTTAGTGTGAATTACGCTTTTTCAAAAAACTGAAATTATCATGATATGTTAACTTAAACAAAAAGGAAATTCAAATATAAATTCGACAGCTAAACCGACTGAAAGAATTGGCTTTAGAAAATTTTTTTGTGATTTTGAACAAAATTATGAGAAAAAAAATTGTGATTATAATTATTTATTTTCATAGGGGATAATGAGTGACTTCAAGCTTTTTCATTGAAAAATAATGCACTTTTAATTGATTTCTTGTGATCAAAAAATGTGGGGAAAATATGTTTTCTTATTGAAATATGTGTGAGAACTCAAAACGTTATGTTGTGATATCAATAATATATGTTAATAGATATGAGAATCCATTTAATTTTGAAATCTGAGAGAGTTCAGAAATGACATGAGTGAAACAATTTTCAAGTGCAATGTGCGAAAAAAGCTTGAAAGTACATATTTCCCCCCATATACAAAAAACGAAAGAATTTTTTCTGATAAAAAAACACTGTGATTTCAAAAAATAATTCCACAAGCAAAAACAATAAAAAAGAAGATTCGTGTGAAAACCTCACAAGTGAATGAAGTCTGGATTCAATCATACAAATGCTCAAATTTATATTTCAGAATCAATTGAAACAAAAGAACATTATTCATTCGGAAACATTATTTATCAAATAAACATATGAAACAGATAAAATAATCTTTTCCACGTCCATCAGAAATAGAAAAATAACGTCAGTGTTTGTTTTGATAAGTAATATTTATTTTTGCAGATTATTAGGGATTTCGTTATATATGTCAATAATCATGAATTCATCATTTTATTTTATTCTTCAAACTGTTCTTTGTTTCATAAATAAAATAAAAATTCCTGCTCTGCAAGTTACTAACTTTATTGACAGTCACTGACTTCACAGAAAGTCCTATAATCGAAAAATTAAAACTTTTCTTTTTATCAACAACCTTTTTGGCAAACGTATTTTTCATGCTTTTCTGATTTGAATTAATATATAACAATTTTTTCATTCTAAATGATAGTTTCTTCTGAAATGGTTCTGATGTGAAAATTATCTCTTAATCTGTCATTAAACAAAATTTATCTATCAATAGTCACAGAGGAACACACGTTTTATTTCAAATGGATTAGATTATCTGAATTTGACTTTTCGTTTATGAAATCCGACTTTCGTTCGAGTTGCGATCAAAATATCAATTTCGATGAAAATTTTTTATAAATAATATTTATTTGCAAAAACGACATCGTTAACTGTTTGAATAAAATGTTAAAATTTATTTTTTCTTAATCACATCGAGATTATTATTTTGATCAAAATTCAAACGAAAGTCTGATTTTAAAAAGATCAGCCTTATCGTTTCAGAAAAATATTCTATTGTTCATTTTTTTATTTCACCGAATATTTAATAACTATTATATTCATTAAGCAATGAATAACTGCTGTAATAATACAAGATGAAAATTGAACAGCTCCTTAAAAGTTAAAATACTTTTGCCTTTAAATAAATATTAACTAAAACATTAGGAAAATATTGCGAAATGAGTGAAATGATAAATTCATTATAAAGATTTCTGACCCCACTCCGAACATTTTGAATTGAAATTTCAATCACTACCTTAATTTGTATTTCATGGACTGACTTTCAGTTGGGGCTCCTGGGCCAAAACCTCTTTTGTGGTTAAAACTAATTTCAATGTCCATATCTCTCTTATTTCTTGGATTAGGAGTCATGCTAAATTGCCCACTGATTGTTTCGTTTGGCTCAATCGACATTGGCACAGGCATATAAAATACCGTTTGCTTCCAATGTGTTGGACGTTTCATTGGAGAAGTAGACATTGTGAACACAGACGAGCCATGCGAAAATAGAACGTCAAAAAACACAAGCATTCCATGGATTTTGTCAAAGCGAGATGCTTTAACGCTATATGGCACAGACACACTTAGCTCAGGTACGCTAACTTTTTCCAGATCAAATGAAATCATCTGGCACACATTTGTACTAACCTGCTGCGGCTCACAAACATCCACCAAAGGCTCTCTCAATGCTTCTTTTTTCAAACAACTCATCCTAAATCCATATACATGATCCCAAAAATTGATCTTGCTTCTTCTGTAGTCTCCATCTTCGATTGCACAAATAAACATGCGAGCTTTATCCGGTAAAAGAATTCCATCTGGTTTCAACCATTTATCTCTCGCAATCAACACTGTCTCTAGCATGTTTTCATACAACAAACAATACCCCATCCACTCTGAAATAATAATATCTACCTTTTCAACAGGAAGAGTAATTTCTTCAACTTTTCCTCTAATTAATGTGATTTTTTGCTTAAATCCATTTTCTTCAATTATTTGCTGCGCAGAATCAATTATGTTTGATGCGTCAATACCATATACATGTGCTGCCCCCGCTTGCGCAGCAAACATTGAAAGAATTCCAGTTCCACATCCAACATCAAGAACAATCTTACCGCGAAATAATTGAGGATTTTTAATTATTGCATCTCTGTAAGTTTTTGTTCGAACAGTGTCTTTAAGCATTTCTTCATGTATTCCTTTTGAAAAATTGGCAAACAAGTCGAAATTTTTAATTTCAGAAATAGATCAAGATCATCATACCAGAATGCGAATAGGAATCAAAATAATAATCAACAGATTGTTGTTCTGATTTTACAATTGGAGATGCAAGCTTTTTCCCAGATGGAGTCGAAGAAGAAGATAATAATGACATTTTTCGAATATTTCTCTATTTATAAAGTTTAAATTGTTCATTTCACAAAATGATATAATTCGTAATTTCATAAACTAATATAAAATTTATCAAACTTATATAAGGTCAAATTTCTTCGAAAATAAAGGAAATATTCTTTTTCCGTATGAATTATACGAAATAAGGTAATATTTTTTTGATCAAGAAATATTTCTCAACTCTAACTTTTTCAAGTTTTCATATCGATTGAAATGCTAATTTTTTATTTCAATCAACCAATATTCAAAACATTAAAAAAATAATAATTAAAGAAAAATTTTTGAAAGTTTGTGTTGAAAATTTCTTATTCTTTACACAAATGAACAAAAAAGTTATTTCCACACTTTAATCTCATTTTCTTTTTTCAGAGAAATTCAAATATTATTGAATAATGAATAAGGCACATTTATATTCATTCTTGTTCAATATTCCTATTAAAAAATATCTGAAATTTTTGAATGATTTTTTATAATATGGATAATGAATAAAATAGGATTTGCTTTTTTCAACTTTTTTCATTTCAAGTTTCTTTCATGACATAGTTTTTTATTTTGGTAACAAAATTAACAACTTCGATTTTGAAGTTTTTTTTTTCATTTTATTAGTTTCTCTTTGTTTTTCATGTGAGAAAAAAAATATTTGCCTCTGATTTTCCATTTTGGTATATCTTTTTGTTAGAAAATTTTCAATTTCAATTTTTCTGTAAGAACCCGAATTCGATATGTTTCTGAAAAATATTCTTGTGTCTGATCCTTTTAACCCATTGATTTCCTGTTGTTTTTCACAAAAAAGACTTTTGTAATTTTTTATGATGGAATCATTCGGACCGAAATCAGAGGTTGGTTTCACGATTTCGTTAATTAGTTATTGCACATAAGTGAGCGATTATTATTTTTTGATTTATTTTAGACAAAATACATGATTGTTAGAGCAGATTATCTTCTTTCAATGAGTGAGGAAGAAGGAGCTGAAGAGAGAATAGAAGATGGATATGTGCTTGGAGAGGGCTCAACCATCAAAGAATGCGGTCATTATACTCCAGAAATTGGAGAAAGAATTCTGAAGGAATATGGAGATGATCTTACAATTGTTGGAAAAGATATAACAAATACAACCAAAGAGCAGATTCCCAAATTGAAGGCTGCTATTTTGCCAGGTTTTGTGAAAGCACATGGCCATGATCACGAAGCAACGATCATTGGTATTTGCAAAGACATGCCTCTTGTTGATTGGCTTGATGGAGCAATTAATCCTTTCACAAGATTTTTGTCGGAAAAACGTGAAGAACTTGAAGCTAAATTTGGAAAATCTGCAAATCTTATTGCATATAGAAAAGCTCGTGTTGATGATTTATCATATGGAATAACCACTGCACTGACGCACCACTGCAACTTCAACAAGTACTATGTTCCAGATCTGGTACATGCAAATCTGGAAATGGGAACAAAAATGATTATCGCTGTTGGCTCGCAAGACAGAAACTACGATCCTCGAGTTTTGGATCTGCCAGTTGAGTTGGCAACGCAGCGCCTTGACAAATACTGGGACCAATTCAAGGACACTCCCCGAACATGGGTGATTCCAGGGCCTGACCAGGTGTTCTCGAACGGGCCGGAGATCTTGAAGCAGCAGAAGGAGTGGTCGGAGAAGCACGGAACACTCATCCACATCCACTCAGCCGAAGAGTACGGAACCACACAATGGTTCAGGGAGAAGTACAAGATGACTGAAGTTGAGTTTCTGGAGTCGATCGGATTCCTCTCAAAGGACACGATGCTGGCGCACCAGGTGCACTCAACCGACCACGATCTGGAGCTGATTGCAAAGTACGGCGTGAAGATAGTGCACAACCCGCTGGCTAACACCATTTTGGGATCAGGCATGCCGGATATTGTGAAGATGCGTTCAATGGGCATTGACGTTGCTATTTCCACAGATGGCAGCGGCTCTGCAGACAACCAGAACATCCTGGCAGCTGCAAGACTGGCATCACAATACCAGAGAGGACTTCACCACGATGCGAAGCGTGTGCCTGCGATTGATGCGCTGAAGATGATCACAGCGATTCCTGGGAAGATGCTGCGTCTGAAAGTCGGGCAGGTGCGTGTTGGATATGACATGGATTTAGCAGTCATTGATTTGACACGGCCAAATCTGATTCCAACGTCGAAGCGGAATGTTGTGGAGAATCTGATTTGGGCTTCGGATGGGTCAGAGGCGCGTTGGGTGATTGCGAATGGAGTGCTGCTGAGAGACAACTATTCATTCACAAAGGCGAACACGACGGAGATATTTGCAGATATTACAGAGCTGCAGGCGATGTTTATGGACTTTCTGGCAACGCAGAAGATTGTGAAGGCGACAGGAAAGCGTGCAGAAGAAGGAGAGGAGGAGAAGAAAGAAGAGAAAAAGGAGTAAGAGAAGGAAAAGGATTTATCAACTGTGAATAAAGTCGAATGGACTTATGAGGGACTATTTATTTATGAATATTTGCTTTTCATATTTTTTTTGCAGTTTTCTTAATTTGGATTGGGTTGGATTGTTGCACATTCGCTTTTATTCTGTTTATAATAATCACTGCATTTCAAATGTGTGTGTGCATTTGAAAAAAAAAAATTAAAAAGGAAAAAAACTTTTTTTGTTTCATTTTGATTTCAATGAAGAAATAAATGAAGAAATTATGATTGAAGGTCTAATTTATTAAAAGAGCTTAATGAAAATGCTTATTTAAAAAAAAATGTGCTTATTGAAAAAGAAAAAATAAAATAAAATAAAGTTAACAAATTCTTGTGTGAAATGAATAGTGCAACGTTAGTTTCAACAACACAAATAGAAAGTTGAAATAAAGCTCAATAAAAACGAAGTATGAGTCCATTCCTTAAGCTTTCCTTACTCTCGTTTGAGAAAAAAAGGATAAACAGAAAAAAAAAAAAAAACGAACACACTTCAATAAAAGCAAAGTCGAAGGAAATAATAATAATAAAAAAAAAAACCTATCAAAGTGATTTGTTGAATAAGAATAATAATCAAAAAAGAAATTTAAATAGGATTTTCGAATGTACAACAAGCAAAAGGATTCCAAATAAGTCTGAAAAAAAATATGATAAAAAAATAAACTGGATAATATGACATCCAATGCGCTTAACAAAGAAAATGAGAAGGAAAATGAGAGATAAAAAGAAATAAAGAAAGATAAAGTGAAATTTCCCTTTGTGAATAGCAAATACAAAACGAAATATTTCATTTATGTATTTCAATGATAACATAAAAAGAGAATAACGAAGAAGAAGAAGAAGAAGAAGAAGAAGAGATTCATTGCCAAAGAAACAGGCAGACAAACAAACGATATCAAATGAGAGAGATTTCAATCAAAATTGAAATCAAATGCAATGTGGATGAGTTTATAAGTCTTTATTCCAGATAGAGTTAGGTTAGACAAGCGATAATATTATCAAAGAGAATAAATGCGGTTATACAATTGAACGATATTTTGTAGTTAATAAAATAATGAATTTCCAGATAAACTTAAATAAAAAAAACCTTCAAGTTAAAAATAAGTTTAAAATCAACTTGAATTCAATCTTCACATTAAATAACAGAAAACAACTGAAATATGTTTATTTCATTTCTGTTATTCTGATAGGCTCAATTCACATGTTTATGAATAACAACAGGAGGAGAAGTTGGCGAAGAAGGTGAAGGAAATAAAAATGCAACCAAAGTGAATAAATAAATCAAAAAAAATGAACAATAAAAAACACAGACAACTTTACATTCTCTTTCTCTTTCTCTTTCTCTTTCTCTTTCTCTTTCTCTTTCTCTTTCTCTTTCTCTTTCTCTTTCTCTTTCACCATCTTTCTTGTTTTCCCCCTCTTCAATCTCAAAACAAAGCAGCTGCTCCAAACAAAGATATCACAAGAGAACCCACAGCCATCACCATCCCCTTCCACCCATTCATTCTTCTGTCAAAGAAAGCTCCACTCATTTGTGCTCTTTTCGCTTCGATGGATGACATCAGCACATCCACAGGGGAGAACGCAGGATCACCCACACGGTGCGGGCAGTGCGCATAGGAAACGATCAGATCGTCATTGGAAGAAGAAGAAGAAGAAGAAGAAGAAGAAGGGAAGGAGAAAGATGATTGATCAGAGAAGTTAGTAGAGTTATCTGTATTTTGAGAAGAAGAAGAAGAAGATGATGATGAATGTGAAGTGTGATGCATCCTTCTATACAGCTCTGAATACTCAAACCCTTCTTTTCCTTCTCTTTCACCCTCTTCTCCTTTCACATTCCTCGCCTTCTTTGACTGCATCGACTGCCCTGATTGTTGTCTGTCCACACACATCCTGCCATTTGCATTCCACGCACAGCCACTCTGCCTCAAGCACGATGTGCACGACACCCTCGAAGTGCAGTCCGAATGCACATGCACCTCTTTCTCTCTCTGCAGGCGCGCACATCCCATCAGAACAGGATGGATCTGATTGTTTGTGTCATTCCGGACAGCCACACACGCCTCTCTGTCTTCGCACCACGAACATCTGACATCACCCTTCAAATCGAAGTGCCGCTGGCAGGCTGTCACATCCATCGCTGAGCAGAAGTCCTCTTCTGCAGCATAGTTGTACTGCTTTCTCATATCTTCTGGTGTGTTTCCATCGCATTCCTTGCACGTGTGCTGCTTGTAATCCCAATAGCACGACAGCTCATTCGATCTCATTGCCGCTGCTTTGCAGAAACCTCCTTCTCCATTCATCGCTTCAGGCGTGACACAAGCTGCAGGCGTCAGTCTTGCTGCACAGCTGGCTGGCTCTTCGGCTGGCTTTACGACTGTCCCGTTGATCAGAAAGTGCTTCGATCGGCAGCGCCCAATCAGAGGCTGATAGGGAAGCTTCTGCTGCTCTGCATTCAAACTCCCATTGAGATCAGGATTGATTGGCAGACACTGCGCAGTCTCAGTGCACCACCCGCAGTTGCCTCCTTCACTTGCCAAACAGTCATCCTTCGTGCTGTGTGTGAGACACGGGAATGAATGCTCAGCTTCATATCGTGTCCTCAACAGCACAGGGCAGTAATCTCCAGCTGTTGAGCTCTGCTCGGGCGGCACAACGCGGCTGGCGTAGTGCGAATTGGCTGAGTTGACCAGACGGTTGAACGTGGTCAGCTCGCTCACATGTGTAGTGCTGTCGTTCTTTGTGTACTCACCCTGCAGGAAAAAGTGGCGGTGGAGCGAAGCATCGTCGATCTTCAGGCACTCACCCGTCGATGCACAGTAGCCACAGCCGCTTTGAGCAGCACACAAGTGAGGCAGATGGGACAGAGGGCGACATGGATTGACAGGGCAGCCACTGGCGATGATGTCTTCGCAGGCGCCGAGACATGGGCTGGATGGGCTTTCCTTTGAGACTGCTATGCACTGGTGGGTGGACTGGCAAAAGGCACAGCGGTTGAAGGCCGAGGAGGAGGAGTGAAAAGAAGGAGAGGATGAAGAATTGGATGATGATGAAGAGGAAGAGGAGGAAGTAGACACATTGTTGCTATTACTCCCCCTCGCTGCAGCAGGCTCCGACCCCACGCACGTCTGACAGAATCCGTCAGTCGTGCCCAGTAGCGTGGAGTATCTTCTCTGTGATTTGATGTCGTCAAAACGAGGCTCCGGATTGTTCACATTTCTGCAGGCTGTCTCGTCAGGCAGTCCGTACTGCTCCAGGCTCCTCACAGTCACCCCCCACACGTCGTCTTCTAATCTGATTTTGGTGTCGTTGAAGACGACGCGGAAGTATCCCTTTCGGTACTTCACGCCGTCTTCGCTGGTGTAGTGCAGCCGAGTCAGCTGAGCCATCTTCTCCTCGCGCTTGCTGGTGTAGTCCTTGAAGATCTCTCTTCGTGTGTATGAATTGTTAGCTCTAAACACCTCATCTGCGCTGTATGCGTCTTCGAAGTCCATCTCGAACCACTGGCACAGCCAATACCCCTTTGAATACTTGTATGCATTGTCATCACTGATGAAATGAGCGTCTGTGGCGTCATTCCCTTCTGCATCGCTGGGGTCACCTTTTCCGAAGCCGATGATTTTGCAGTGTGAATAGTGGAGGAAAGATCCTTCATTGGACACATCGACAGCTTTTGAGGAGAAGATTTTGTGTTTGGTTTTTTCGTTCCGGAAGAAGGAGAGGAATTCTTTGTAGAGCTTTTTGTGGGGGAATTATTGAATGAAAAGTGAAAAAGAAATTGAATTTTTTTTCATAATATAACATTTCATTTATAAAATTGAAATAAACAATGATAATAACATTATAATGAGAAAGATTATTAAATGAAAATATTAAGCAAATTGTTCAATAAATGCGAAACACACCCTAAAACTGGCTATGACTGTTCCGTTGTTTGGATTCATGATTTCATCCATTATTTTCAAGCGATACTCTTCCTGAAGATTGGTCATTCACATTTGAGAATATCAAAGAACAATTGATTAATATTTGCAATATTGTTGGAAAATGATTTAATTTTAATCAAAGAAAAAAGAAGTTAATTAACAATCATTAATTTCAGTCCAAAAAGAAGAAGCACAAACAAAAAATGACTCGTCAAGTGGGTCGTGTCTTTCTCCTTTGAAAAGCACCTTGAATGGATTTTCTGAGATAAGCTTTTTGTTCTCTTCTTCTTTGAACTTCACCAAGGAGGGAATTTTGTAATAAGTTTTGTCCAGGTTGATGGTCTGCGAGCCTGTCTCAAAGGACAAATAATATTGCTGCCCGTACTTCTGTGATGCACAAATGTTTATTCAAAGCATGAAAAATTAATAAGAAAAAATCACTTCAACAATTATTTGATAGTTCAAAAAAAGTACCAGACCATGGAAACAGGACTGTCTTTATCGCATTCATCTTGACATCTTCTCATCGAAGTTCCTTTGTATTTCTTGCACACCGCTGGAACTACTAATCCTAATTCTATTCGACAAAGTACATATCCATCAAATATTTTTTTCCAATTCATTCAAAATAAAAAAATAAAAAAAAATAAAAAAAGAAAGCATAAAAATAATGAAGGATGAAATAAAATTACAAACGTCGCTGCCTGAAAAATTCAAGGGAGTTCGCTAGATATCCTATATTGCATCCGTCGCTCGTTGTATCGCATTGAATAACATCTTCAACAGACATGAATTGATTTGTAACACCTTGAACTTAACATCAAGTTATATCCAAAGAAATTTCACAATTAAGCTTTTAAAATAAAAAAGCAAACTGCACATTCTATCAGATATTGCACCAATCGTAGCAAAAGCCCATGATGAATGACAGTTTCCTTGAAATTTACGTTCCAAAAAAAATGTACAATATCACAAAATAATAAAATGAATATTTATTTATAACAAAAAATTTATTTGATACCAGTATATGAAGGCATATTAAGTGAATAACAATGTGGATATATATTTCTCAAATCAAAATGATCGGGATAAGTATTCTCATCTTGAGATTTGACTTTAAAAATAAAAATTAAATTTTAAATATATCTATAGGAAATAACTCAACCTTCAACTGCTATAACAAGAAAAAGCAATAACATAGTATTATTGATCATAACCTTCATAACTTTTCCTGAATTCATATAATCTAAAATTGCACATATTGAATATGTTTGCGTGCATTTGAATAGTTTTTGGATATTTTTTGAATCAAACATTTTGGTTATGATCTTCAATTTTTACGTTTTGCTGTTTTTCTGAATTATCAATTTCTTTTGGTCTCAGTAGCTGAGCCAAAAATTTTACAATATGTCCAAGGCATCTTCTCCCGGAGAAGGATTTCCTGATTCTGGAGAATGGACAATTGCCAACACATTTCGACTTACAACAAATAAAAAAGTTGGTGCAGGAGCGTTTGGAACTATCTTTAAAGGAATTGTAATATCAACAAAAGAGGAAATAGCAGCGAAAGTCGAACCTGCTGATGGAAGACAAGGACTACTATTTTTCGAGGCAAAAGTTTATAGAGCATTACAGGGAGGTGTAGGAATTCCTCGAATTCGGTGGCTTGGAAAGGAAGGAGGGTATAATGTTATGATTATGGATTATTTGGGGTCCAGCCTGGAAGATGTTTTTAATAAATGCGGACGTCGATTTAGTTTAAAAACAACATTAATGCTTGCTGAGCAGTTTTTGGCGCGAATAGAATATCTTCATTCGCGGAATTATATTCACAGAGATATAAAGCCCGATAATTTTCTTATTGGAAGAGGAAAAAATGACCATATGGTGTATTTGATTGATCTTGGACTTGCAAAAAAATTTCGAGATTCAAAAACAAAAAAGCACATCCCTTATCGAGAAACAAAAGGAATCACAGGAACAATTCGTTACACTAGCGTCAATACTCATATAGGAATTGAACAATCAAGACGCGATGATTTGGAGTCAATTGGCTATATGTTTGTGTATTTTCTCGTGGGGCAGTTGCCATGGATGGGTGTGAAAGCACACACAAAAACAGAGAAGTACATGAAAATAGGAGATATGAAAATGACCATCCCAGTTGATATCCTCTGCAAAAACTTACCAACTGAATTTTCTGTTTATCTCAAATATATTCGAGGTGTGATGAATTCATTTTTCATTTGTCATTTTCTTCTGATAAACTTGAAAATCCAATTCTTTCTTTCTTATTTCCTATTTTATTCAAAATTATTTTTCATTTATCATTTCCGTTTCCTCAACTATTCTTCATTTTTAATATCATTTCATTTCTTTTTTTTTTTTATTGAAAATTTTTTTCTTTTTATTTCACCTCCATCTCATTCACCAACCTCTTCTCCTCCATCCTCAGACCTCCGCTTCGACGCCAAGCCCGACTACAGTTTCCTCCGAAAGATGTTCCACGACTTATTCACACGTGAGGGCTACGAATTTGACTCTGTTTATGATTGGTCTGCTTCTCCTTACTCTTCTTCATCTTCTTCTTCCTCTTCTTCTTCTTCTGCTGCTGCTTTGAAGCATCGATTGGGGAGACAAGGAAGATATATCCCTGCGCCTTCGTCTCCTGCCGTGTATTCGCCAGGCTCTGATTCATCGAGGATGGCACTGAGACCTCTATCAACATCAAGCAGTTCGAGTTATGGAGGAAGAGAAGAAGAAGGAGGAGGAGGAAGTGAAGGAGGAGAGAGAAGAAGAGATGAGAAGGAAAGAGGAGGAGAAGGGAGAGAAAGGAGAGAGGGAAGAGGAGGGAGGATGATGATAACAGAGAAGGCGAAAGCAGAGAGGGAGAGGCAGCTGATGTTGATGAGTGTGAGAAGGAAACCGGTTGATGATGATGATGATGATGAAAATGATAAAGAAAAAGAAAAAACAGGAAGAAGACAACATAATCATTCGCATAGAAGAGAAAATGAAAGAGAAAGAGAACAAGAGAGGAGAAGGAGAGGAGGAGGAGGAGAAGAAGAAGAAAAAGGAGGAGGGGGAAAAAGAAGAAGAAGCAGTAGTATCAGCAGTAGCAGCGGAGAAACGTCGGTGTGTTCGTTGAGTGTGGAGAGCGACGTAACAGAAGTGGTGTTGGAGAATCTGTTTCCTTCGAGAAAGAAGGAAGGAGCGAATGAAACAAGCAGAAGAAGCGAGAAAAGTCAAAGTCAAAGTCAAAGAAAAAGTGAGAGTAAAAGCAAAAGCAAAAGTAACAGCGCAAAAGGAGGAAAAGAAATAAAAACAACAAAAAGAGGAGAAGGAGAAACTGTGAATACAGAACAAGCTATTGGAATTACCTCTTCTTCTTCTTCTTCTTCTTCTTCTTCTTCCTCTAAACATCTTCTTCTCCCTGTGTCTGTCACAGAAATTGCGCCTTTCCGTCCAAAAGAGCCGAATTTGTTTCCCGAAGAAGACGATTTGTTTGACTTGGCTATCAAAAAGAAAGAAGAAGCGAAGCTGAAAGAGAAGGAGAGAGAGAAAGAGAAGGAAAAGGAGAAAGAAAGAGAAAGAGAAAGAGAAAGAGAAAGAGAAAGAGAAAGAGAAAGAGAAAGAGAAAGAGAAAGAGAAAGAGAAAGAGAAAGAGAAAGAGGAGAAAGAGAAGAAGAGAAGAAAAAAGGAGTTAAGAATTTTAGAATCAAATTAGCAGCAGAAGATTTGTGTGTGAATGTGGAAGAAAAGAAATATGAAGAAGTGAAAGAGCAATTGAAGAGAGAGAAAGAGAAGATGATGAAAGTGATAGAGGAAGACAAAGAAATATTAAGGAGAAGGGAGAAGGAGAAGGAGAAAGAGGAGAAGAGGAGGAGGAAGAGGGAGAAGGAAGAGAAGGAGAAGGAAGAAAAAGAAAAAGAAAAAGAAAAAGAAAAGAAGAGGATGATGAAGAAAGAAGAAGAAGAAGAAGAAGAAGAAGAAATTGTGAAAAAGAAGGAAAAAAGTCACAAACATAGCAAAAACGAGCAAAGTGAAGGGAAGAAACAACATAAAGAAAAAGAGAAAGAGAAAAAGAGAGAAAGAGAAGGAGAAGAAGATGACAATGAAGATAATGAAGCGAAGAAAGAGAAAGAGAAGAAGAAGAAGAAGAAAAAGAAGAAAAGCAACATGAATGTCAAAAGAGTTCCACATAATCGTGTGCAGTCGTTGTATGAAGAGAACGAAAAGATGAAAAGAAGAATTTTTGGCTTGTCTTTGACGCAGTCAAGAATTGTGAGGAAGAACAAAAGCGTGAATAAAAGCAGAAGTGGAAGCAAAAAACATGAAAATGATGCTGAGGAGGAGGAAGAAGAAGATGATGATGGTGATGATGGAAAGGGAAGAAGAAGAAGAAGAATGAAGAAGAAGGGGAAAGAAGGAGAAGAAGAAGAAATCGAAGAGGAAGAGGAAGAGGAAGAGGAAGAAGAAGAAGATGATGATGATGACGATGAATTTGCATGGGATTTGGAGAGGAGGAGGGAAAGAGCGATGAAAAGAAGAGCAAAATTCGAGGCGTCTGCTTTTGACTATGCGAAAGAGGCTGGTTTGTCCCGCACTACATTCAAACCTTCTCCGCTTGCTCCTGTCTTCTTCTCTTCTTCTGCTTCTTCTAATACTTCTTCTTCTAATTTAATTGCTTCTTCTTCTTCTTCTTCTTTTCCTTCTTCTTCCTCTTCTTCCTCCTCTTCTTCTTTTATTCCTCCTCTTTCTCTCACACAAAACACTTCGATTGCTTCTTCAACAGCTCCTGTTGATTTCTTCATTCCACGCCCTCCTCTTCCTTCTTCTTCTTCTTCCTCTTCTTCATTTCCTTCTTCTTCTTCCTCCTCTTCCTCCTCTTTCTCCTCTTTCTCCTCTTTCTCTTCTTCTTCTTCTTCAAACATTTCTTTTCCTTCTTCTTCTTCTTTCACAATAGCAACAAATTCTTTGCTGCCATCTTCCTCTTCTTCTTCCTCCTCCTCCTCCTCTTCTTCTTCTAATATAACTCTCCCTTCCTTTAGTCATGCTTCTCCTTCTTTTCCTCCTCCTCTTCCTGCTTCTTCAATTTCTTCTTCTTCTTCTTCTTCTTCTTCCTCTTCTTCTCTTCCCTCTTCTCCATCTTCTCCCTTTTCTTCTTCTTCTTCTTCTTCTTCTCTTCCTCCTCCCTCTAAACCTTTCCTTTCTGCTCCAATTGCATTGAAACTTTTGCCTTCTCCCAATCTTCACAACAGTTTTGATGAAAATTCTTCTTCTCAAATGGAAAAGAAGAATGAAGAAACAAACAATAATTGTTTGTTGTCTTCTTCTTTTTCCTCTTCCTCCTCTTCTTTTCCTTCTTCCTTTCCTTCTTCTTCTTCCTCTTCCTCTTCTTTTCCCTCTTCTTCTTCAAATGCAGAAGATGACACTTATCTTTTTGTGATTGTCGATGAAGATGGAAAATCTGTCGAAAAATCTTTCCAAAAATTGCTTTCTTCTTCTTCTTCTTCCTCGTCTTCCTCTTCTCTTTCTTCTTCTTCCTTCTCTTCCTCTTCCTTTTCTTCTTCCCATTCACCATTTCCTCAATCAACATCTTCATCTTCCTCTCACTCTTCCTCTTCAATTTCTTCTTCTCCTCCTCTTTCGCATTCTATTCATTCACAATCACTTCAAACATCTCATTCACCACACAACGTTCTTCTTTCTCAACCTTCTTCTTCTCTTTCTTCCTCTTCTTCCTCCTCTTCCTCCTCCTCTTCCTCTTCCTCCTCCCCTTCTTCTTCCTCCTCCCCTTCTTCTTCTTCCTCCTCTTCCTCTTCCTCCTCTTCCTCCTCCTCCTCTTCTTCTTCTCATTCACCACACAACATATCATCTGATCCACTTCATCATATTTCTCCTCCTCCTTACAAGAGTGAAACTTATGCTTATTCTTCTTCATCTCCAATTGAAATCACAACATCTTCCTCTTCTTCTTCTTCCTCTTCTCCTTCTCCTTCTCCCTTTCCCTCTCTTCCTTCTCCTTCCTCTCATCCTCCACCTTTTTCTTCCTCTTCCTCTTCCTCTTCTTCTTCTTCTTCTTCTTCCTCCTCCTCCTCCTCTTCATCATCATCATCATCTCCCTCTTCCTCCTCCTCCTCTTCCTCTTCTCCTTCTCCCTCTCCTCCCTCTTCTCATCCTCATGTCACATTCCACATTTCTCCGCAGCAGCTGGTTATTCCTCCCTTTCGAGGCAGACACAAAAACACTCATCTTCATTCACATTCACATTCACACAGAGAAAAGATAGAGAAGGAGAAGAAAGAGAAGGAGAAGGAGAAAGAAAAAGAGAAGGAGGACAAAGAGAAGAAGAAGAAAGTGAAAGAGAAAAAGAAGAAAATAAATAATGAAGATGAAGATGAAGATGAAATTTCATCATCATCATCTTCTTCTCTTTCTTCTTCCTCTTCTTCTTCTTCTTCTTCTTCTTCAATCAGTTCTTCTTCCTCTTCCTCTTTCATTCTTGTTGACACAACCTCAGAATCTGAAAGTAATAGAAGAGAAGAAGAAGAAGAAGAAGATGATGATGATGATGAAGAGAAGAAGAGAAATCATCATAGACATTATAATCACAAAAGACACAAACATAGAAAATCTTCTTCTCTTTCTTCTTCTTCTTCTTCTTCTTCTTCCTCTCCTTCCTCTTCTTCTCTTTCTCCTTCTTCCTCTTCTTCTCCCTCTTCTTCTTCCTCTTTCATGAAACCTTCCTCACCCACTCTTCTTTAGAAGCCAATATGAAATTTGCATAACTGTGAATTTTGAACAATTATTTATTTCTTTTTTTGTCTGAGTTGAAATATCTTTTTAAAAATGGTTGCTTTTTTAAAAAAAATAAAATAAAATAATTAAATATTATAATTTTTTTAGAAATTGTTTTTGTGTAAATTATGATTATTTATAGAACTTATTTTTTGTTATTCATTTTATGTTTATTTTTATTTTAATTTTATTTTTCATTTTCATTTTCATTTTAATTTTTTGTTAGAAAAATGAGTATTTTATCTATTAGATGAATAATTTTTTCGTTCTCAGAATTCTGTATATGCAATTATTTCAACTTATTTGATATTATTTGAATGAAAATCATCTCGAAAATGCTTTTATTTTAAGTTTATTACACTCAGAATTAATTTAGATGTTAATTCAAATTATTTTATGGGAAATATTCAATTTTCTTTTTAAATTTTTTTCATTAAATATAAAGTTATTTTAATAGAAAATGGAAATAGACGATGAATCGTTTTTATCTGTATCGCATTTTTGTAGTTTAATGAAAATTTTGAAGTTAATCGAATGATAAGACTGTTTCAAATTTAGATGATACAGAAGTCAGTACATTTGATGATTCACCTCAAAACTCAGGTATTTTATTTTAGTTCACATAAATAAATGACTTTTATGATCCTTTATCTATTTAAAGATACTTTTCTTGTCAAAAGACTTCAAGCAAGAATATCAGACTTGGAGCAACAACTAAGTTTGATTTTTTTAAAGTTTTTTAAAAAAAATATATGCCGATGTTAAGGTTTATCTCAGGAAGAAGTTGAGAAAGCAGAAGAACGCTATCTTTCACTGCTAGAATCGTATGTTAAAGTTTATTAGATTATTGATGATTTTTGTATTTTTTTCAAAAATATTCAGACGAGCAACTGAATCACAATCTTCAAATATGACATCTCACAAAGATGATGAAGTTACAGAAAGTTCTTTTGAGAAATATCTTATCAAGTTGAAACCACAATTTAGTAAACTTTTGTTAACAAAGGAAGAATATTCCACATTGCGTGATGATCCATCTGCGTCATTATCGTTTGTTGATTGGATGAAGTGCGCAGTGTATGATTGCGTTCAGGATGAATTAGCAAATATGGAATTGAAGACGAAGCGAGAACAAGAGAAGAAAGAAAAAGAAAGAATGGAAGATGAGACAGCAACAGTTTCAAAGCAGAAAGAGTATATTCAACAAATTGAGAAAGGAATTAAACAAGAAAAAGAAAGAGTTGAAAAATTAAAGACGGTTTGATTCTGTTGTTGGTCACTATGATATTGGTTTTTTATTTTTATTTTTTTTTTTGTGAACTTTTTGGATAAACATACAGAAATGTGGAGAGCTTTTTGAGGAAAATGATTCACTTCATATGCAGCTGAATGAGGCTGAAAAGAAGGCAGAAGTAAATAGCGAAGAAAGCAAAAGAAAAGACGAGGAGATCAAAAGAATGAGAATTGAAGCAAAAGAAAAGGAAACAGAAAGAGCGGAAATTTTCAAACGAAAAAAGGATGAATGGGAAGAAGAAATATGGTTAGTGAACAATTTTTTTTTAAAAAAACAGTATTGGTTTTTTTATTTATTATTTTGTTGTGGTTGATTTAAACTTAGCAAATGCCGGCAAGCACTTCAGCAAAAAGACGAGGAAATTATTCAGCTGAAAACAGAGAAGAGTTCACTCAATAAGACAATAAGCTCACTTCACAACGAGTATGCTTTGTTTATTTAGGAAATCTTCGTATTTTCAATTGATATTTTCTTTGATTGTTTTATTTTTAACAATATTTTTAAAAATTATTTTGTTTATTTATTAATTGTTTTGTTTTTATTTTTCTTTTCTTTCTTTCTTTTTTTTTTTTATTTATAGATTGCGACAGAATGGCACTCATTCGCTCAGCATCGTTTCGCAGTTGACTCAACAGACTGAGCAAATTGCGAAACTGACGATGGACTTGGCTTCGGCTAAGGCGCAGCTGCAAGTGTGTGAAGTTGAGTGCAACAAAGAGAAAGAGAAAGCCAGCATTCTGAGCAGAGAAGTCAGCAGACTGAAAGGAAAAGGAAGTGACGATGAAAGAAATGAGAGGATGGGAGAGGAAAAGGACGCAAGAAAAGAAGCAGCGAGCCAAGGAAAAGCAGAGAGCGAACGAATGAAAGACAAGAAAATGATGTTTTCTGAGGCTGCCCTATCAACGTCACAAGCTGATATTGCGCATCTGCTGATAATTATAACAGAGCTGAAGGAAAAAGGAAAAGAAAAAGACAGACTGCTGTTTGCTCTGGAAGATGAAAACAAGAAATTGAGAGATGAATTGGAAGTCACTCTGAAAAGGAATGAAGAAATTAAGCAGCAAGTATGTTTTTGCATTTTTTGATACATTTATTAATTATCATTGTTACTAATATGTCTTTGCCAAAAAAAAATTTTTTTTTTATTCAATAAAACAAAAACTATCTTTTCTCATTTATTGGCAGTTGCAAAGGACTTCTCCTGTTGAAGGATCATCATATCAGTCTGCTGTATTAGATTCGGAAAAGAATTCAATTGCGCCTGTCTTCCGAAGCACTTCAAACATTGCTTCAAGTTCAACCTCTGAGCCATCGCTGGTTTCTCTTTTGAAGGAAAAAGACGAACGAATTGCAATTTTAACAAAATCCCTTGATGATGTGCAGCAAAGAGAGAGGTGTGATTTTTGATATTTTTTTTTGAAACTGGTTAGATTTTATTGAATGTTTTTAATTTCTGTTGGATTTGTTTCAAGAGTGCTTTCTTATGATAATCAATCGTTAACGAAAGCGCAGAATCAATTGAAGCAGCGAATTAAACAATTGACCAAGCAAATAAAAGATAATGAACAAGAAATTGAAGAGGTGGAAGAGAGATACAAAAAAGAAATATGCTCTGTTAAGAAGAAATTTGATGATGTATCAAGCAAAGAAGCACAATTGAAGGAAATGTTCGAAAAATTGATGGAAATTCAGCGGCAGTTACCCAAAAAATGAGACCTTTGAAAAGGCTAAATAATTTTTTTTTCAGACAATTGGAATGCGTTTCAAAGATCAGAATTTGAGACTCAAAAACATCGATGTAATTGTAATCAGAAGAAATTATTAGCAAATTTATTTCTTGTTCAGAAACCGTTTGATGTGTTGTATTAACATTTAAGCATTGTTTTAATTATTCTCTGTCACTTTTTTAATCATTTCAATGGAATAAACTATGGCATTTTCCACAAAATTTCACAATAATTTTTGAAAAATTCATCTTTATTTTATATATTTTTATTGAGAAACAATATTTTATGTCAGATAAACATGAGTGACAGTTTTCAATAATTGAAAAACAAAGGTTTTGATGTTATCTAAAGAAATCGTCATCTTCAGAATGCTTTTATTAAAAAAATAATGTCAAAAAATGAATCATATCTAAATATCTTTTTATTATGTTCATTGCATTGGAGACATTGCAATTATTTGTGAATAATTCAAAAAAAAATAGTGAGAATATTCATTAAAAATAAAAAATATTTTTTCTATTGGAAAGCTTATCGAGAAATAAAGTGTAAAAATATCTGAATTAAATTATTTTCTTTATGATGATAAAAAGGTTGGAAAAGGTTGTCTGAGATAGTTTTATTAGTGACAAACAAATGTGAAAAACGAATAATTTAGGGTGATTTATAAACCCGAACTTTTTTTTTATTTTTGTTTGAAATAAAAAAATAATTTTTTTTTTCAAGCAATCATGTTTAAATTTTGAAAATTGAAATGATCAATAATAAACGTAATCAACAAGTTCTCTTTTTTCAATTTTTCTGGAATTTTTCTGCTTTGATTCATCATCCAAAATATCATCATTCAAAATGTGGGATTTATAAAATCTTCTTTTTTTGGGCTTTTCAGCAGCGAAAAGTATTTTTTCTTCTTTTTCATCATTATTATGTTTTCTTTTCTTATCTTCTTTCATTTTCTTTTCTTTTTTCCATTCTTCAAGAAATTTTTTTTCAGTTATAATTTTTCCAAAAAAATCAAACCTGTGTGTTCTCTTTTTCAGTGTTACCGAAGGTTCCTTTGGAAGTGTTGATAATTCTGAATGTCACTCGTTTGAAAGCACGCCGCTTCTTTTGAACGAAGAAACAACAGTTGTTGGATGCAATGTTGTCTGAAGAGTTTGTGGAAAAATGTCAGAGATGGCCTCACATCAGAGAGAAATGGAAGAATCCGAAGGCACAGAGAACAGAGAGTTGATGCATTTTTTGAAGACAGCAAACACACCACGATCAAGAGGTTGTGTGATGTGTGAACTGTGAGGAATAAAAGTGACGACGTCAATGTTGTTATCAGCAAATTTCTACCAGACATCTGGCTGAGCCCGAGAATAATGAGAATCCAAAAAAAGAAGACATATCTCGTTGGTTTTCATTAATATTTTCCTTATTTCGATGATTCCAGTTAATAAAACCTCTTCTACGTATCTTTGAAATATGCTTTCCGTCATCCATCCATCGTTGTTATCCCAAACATCAATGAATGCGCTTCGAAGAACTCGCATTTCCTTTGGTAATTTGTGACATGGCCACAATACAACGCTTTTGAGAGAATGTCTATCTGCAGCAGCTGCGACAACCAAAGTGGCATTTGGCATGTTTGTGGGTGTTGCATGAAATACAGCTGGAACTCCTGAAGGGTGAATCGCAAGGGTTTTGAAGGAATAAGATAGGCGGAGCGAAGATTCATCGGCGTTAAAGATCAAGGAAGGTGAATAATGATGTGAATTGTGAAGATTTTGAAGAAGCTCGTAGAAAGGAAGAAGAGCTTGTTGGTTGGATACAGAAAGACGTTGGATATCCACATTTTTTGGCATGGAGGTTTTGAGCTCTGAATTCCTTTTTGCAAATAGATATGGATATGCTTTGGACACACTGGCGTTTTTATCAACTTCTGTTTCTGATCGTCTTTTTTTATCGGAAAGGACGGATTCCATCCGAAATAATTTAATATTAAATATGAAAGATATATAAATGTGTAATCGAACTAATTCTCTTGTTCTCTTGGCATTTTATATTGTTCCGGATAAGCTTTAGATTTTTATAACTCCAACAATAATGTCTATGTCTTCTTCTTTGAATAGTTCTGACCTGCCAGATTTTCCAACAGCTCTGCCGCTTTCAACTGCTGAAACTGCTCTGATTACTGCTGAACGAGAGAACTCTTTGGTATTTATTGCACAAACGATTCGAGCATGTCCATCAACAACTATCCGCTCCATGTGTTCTAATCGATTTTCAATTCTTCGGTATTCAAATGACATCATTTTTTCTCGAAGAATTAACAATCCACGTTCTTTAAAGTTTTTAACAATACTCATTAAAAAAATATTCTGGTAATGATCTTTTTTTCATTTTAATTAAAAAATAATATTTGAAATGAAAAAAATCAAAAAAAAAAAATATTTTCGATTTTACTTTAACTTAGACAGCCCATTTGTTATTACCTAATCTCCTCAGGGGAGGCACTAATCAGAGATAGAGGAGCAAACCCCCACACTTATCAGAGATTAGGAATTGCAATTTAATCTTAATTTCTGACTGCTGATTTTTCCTTATATACTGAAAACAATATAAAAAATATTAAAAGTGGGAAAAATCAACTCATTATTAAAAAAAAGTCCGGGTTTTTAAAAAGTTCGGTTTTATAAATCACTCTATTCAAAATTTTTGATAAACTTGAAAAACTTCATTTGTGAAAGAGTGTGATATGGGGCTGCACAGAAGACTTATTTGTGGGGTAAGAAGATCTTCTGCTGAGGGTTGTGAAATTCCAGAGCGAGAAGATATTTGTATCTTTTGCAACAGGCAACTGCAGAGATAGAAAGCAATGTGGAGAGTTCATCTTGTTTTGTGGATCATTGGATGTGGGAGTGCAACACATCATTCCATCACGCTTTTCGCTGCTGTTAATCTCAAAGGAGACGATCATCAATGGGGAATGTGATGTGCATGATTTAACCATTCGCTCATTGCAATCTCCCTCAGCTGCTTTGGTTCATTTGAACTCAACAATTGCTGGTTAAGAGGTAAGTCTTTTCACAACCACAGAGAATATTCGAATTGAAACATTGAAATTCAACTTTGATCAATCATTTTCATATTCTGGAAGTTCAATCATTCATGAAACAAGTGGACGGCTTTCTCTTTCATCTATTGACTTTTCTTCGATTTTGGAATCAGACATTGAATCTGTTGTTCTCAATTCAACATTGTTTAACATTGAAAATGGAATTCTTCATGTTGACAACTGTTCTATATCGTTCCTTTCATTCAAGAAGATTTCATTTTTGCTGAATGGAGATGAGATCAATATCACAAATTTCAAACTGGAACAGATTGGTTCAACATCAAATGTGCTTGAGATAAGTCAATGCAAAGAAGTTGTATATTTGATGAAATTTATACCGAAAGAGTTAAGCTACATGAAGGCTGTATCTTTGCGATTCAAAGATTTGACTCAGGAGCAGTATATGTTTGTGCTCATCATGCAACAACTGTTCCAAGAATTCAGAATGAGCCTGTTATCTTTTTGTACCACGTCCTTCTTCTTCTTCACCTTCTTCACATTTAACTTTGCCTTTTCTCGCTCCTCCTGTACTGCCAGGCCAATCGCAGCTGGTGACAAAACCACATCCTCCATCCTCAACTCCACCAACTCCAACGTCTTCTCCACAATCTCACCCCCTTCGCACACTACAACCCCTCGCCCTGTCATGTCATCACCCAGCTTCACCATCACACGCCTCGACTGTTGCGATCTCCAGAGCTGCAGCTACAGGTCAAACAGATCGTCGATTGACGGGAACGCATTCACATCTGCTTCCGCAAAGATCCGCTTGCTCCCCGATTTCGTTCCCACAGACGCTGCAAGCGAAGGAAGCGGTGCTACCAGCGGAACCGAAAGCATCGCTGAAAGCACCACATCTTACGCACACACAACTTCCTTTATAACATCACCCGATGCGCCACAACATAACCCCGTAGTATGTTCCTTCAATGCACATCACATTCTTCAAATACAACAATCAACGAAGCCATCTCTCGATATCATCCATCACCGCAACTGCTGTTTCCTACATGCATAATACAATCATCGTTACAGTCGATATGTCCGAAGTATTAGTCGCAAGTGCTGTGGATGATTGAGAGGAAAGAGAAGAAAATGAAGAAAAGGAAGAGGAAGGTGTAGAAGAAGCAGAATAATTGCATCGTAGATAAAATGATCAATTTATTGATTTGTCTTTTTGTTGGAAGAAAAGATTTTGTAAGAATCGAACAAAAATGCATTAAAAAAATCTGATTTATCAGTGCATTTTATATGAAAAGAGAGGAATAAAATAATTTTTTTTAGATTAATCCCCCCCCCCCTTCCCATCAGATCAATAAACTCGAAAAACAATGTTGTTTCCAATATTTGTTCAGTTTTCTTAAAAACTTCCCTTTCAATTTCCATTTTTCCATTTTCAATTAAACAAATTTCTTTGAAATGTATTAATCATATCCATCTTCATTATTTGCCAGTTTTTCGTCATCTTTTTTTCAATAATCGTTTCTTCTTATTTTCTCCTCCTCCTTATCTTCTTTTCTTTTTTCTCCAAATCTCATTTCAGTCGAAAGAATATGGCCTTGAATGCACAAATCTTTCAATATCGTTCAATGAAATGAACATATTTCTTTTTATGTTTCACTCTCACAAAACAAGGGGATCTTCATCTTTTCTGTTGGTGCTGGACTTCATGCTTTTCTTCAAGATACGTGATTATTTGGAAATAAAAGCATTAAACCTTGATCTTCCGCCACTCAGAATTCATGTTTTCCATGTTTATATTCATGTCCTTTTATCGATCTATGTTGTTTTTCAGAATTTCATTTCTTTTCATCTTTCATAACCCAACGGTCCATTGATAAATGACTTTAAATGCAACAATTCACAAAACATGCTTTTCCTTTAAGTTTCATCTGTTTTTGGTTTTTGACTCATTCTTCATCACAAAAAAATGAGAAAAATCTTTCATTCACTGCTTCAATCCCAAGATTTCATTTTCTCTAGCTCAAGTGTTTGCAATTTATTCCATTCATAAATTAGAAATATGCTATTCATGATAAATAAGAATACTTTTGTTTCAAACAAAAAAACATAATTCAGAAAATAAACTGTTGGTTATGATCAAAAAGAAATAAAATATTTCCATTTTGTGGCTTCATTCAGCCAATCCTTGAAATTTCTATCCACTTTCTTTTGCATTTCTTTTATTTTAGCAAAAACAAAACCATTTGTATTGCGATCATTTATGTACTGCAAGATAATCAATTATGTTTGTTTTTATTTTTCATTTTGTTATTTACAAGGCTTTTCCACAATTTTTGAAAACATTTTGCAACAAGCGGAATAAGAAAATGTGATAACGATAAATATGAAGAAAGAATTCGTATTATGACCAAAACCGAGAAGTTTTCAAGTTTGCCATTTTTTTTGGATTGAACCATTCTGAACATAAGTTTTGTATTTTTGCATACCCTTTGCAGAATTGTTTTGTGAACTGGAGGGTTGCAGAGAAGATGAACAAATGCAGAAAATAGAGGAAATGAATGAAATAGTTAATGAAATGAAAAAAAAGAATTCATATCAATTTTCACAGAAAGAATGTGTAATAAAATAGACAAAATGATTGGAGAAGAGAAATTGCCATGGAGAAACGCAATTTTGTTGTTGAAGTCCGTGCGATATTGCAAAGCGCTGAAAAATGTCAGGAACCTATTCTTTGATAGTTCTTCGCTGAGCGGAAGATTTCAAAAGATGATAATTGACGAAGAGAAGAAGAAAGAAGAAATGAATGAAAAGTTTTTGATAGATCTTTGCGAGTGCCATCTTTTGCTTTAAGGACAAATTTCTTCAGAATTTCATTCAATTTATGTGCCTTGCCTTCTGAAGGTTGCCTCGAAGAAAGAGGGAAACGAGGAGACTCAGAAAGAAGCGGAAATGGCTTTACTGGCTTTGAGTTGCATTAGAAATAATTATATGTGAGCAAATATGTTTCGTTTTTGAAGTTATTATTGATAGAACGCAGTGAGACAGGATTTGCTCCGAAATAATGAGTTTGATCTTGAATTATGGATGGTTTAAGTGAGAACTTCTCCCTCCCCAAAATGACGTGGAAAAAAGGGCGAAATAAAATACAAAACAATAACATTAATAATTGAAAAATGAAATAATGCATTGTCCGCTTCACTTCACTACCGACTTCGCCTTTTCGCCTTGGTAACGAAGACCAGAGGACAGGTGACATTGCCCCTCGGAGCTGTCTCCTGCAGTCCGTGCAGGGATCCGGTGAGGCGAAAGCTAAAAACGGAGCAGAAAGAAAAACCACTCTAGCTTCCGCGAGGCGTGGAATCGAAAACTGCGTGTGATGTGCTCTGCCTTTCGCTCTTCTGCTGATTCAGTAGAGCTTAACCACTCACCACATGCTGTGTGAATCTATCTGACTCTTCTCTTTGCAACTTAATAACATTATATATTGGAGTTGGCTCATGCTTAAAACTTTTTCTTCATTCCCTGTTTCTCAATACAGGTTAAAGGTGCGCTATATCTTTCTGGACGGTTTTTCCTTTCTTCTCTCCTCTGCTGTCTCGCCCTTTTCCTCGTCATATTCCTAATATGTTTCTCTCTCTTACGCACCCAGCCTCTCTGAGTCTCTCCATCCGCGTTCGTATTATTTCAGAGCAAATCCTGTCTCACTGAGTTCTATCAATTCGCAATAAAGCTAATCTTTGAACGCAAGTAGCAGGTTTGCTCCACGATAATGAGTCCTGAAACCCCTCGTTCTCTTTTCTCCCCTGATCTTTAACCCTCCTGCCTTGCACTTTCTCGTGCGGCGGATGAACAGAGGGACTGTGGACGAAGGTGAGGACCCTGTCTCTACTCCCTCCCTCTCTTGGAATGTTCTCGGGGTGTTCTTGATCAGGTCTTCGACACTTGAGCGGACCTGGCAATTTGTCCTATGCTTCTCTCTACGCGTTTCTTCCGATCAGTTTCAAACTTTTTCTGTGAGGCAGTCTGTCTACCCTCCGTCAGCTCCATTATGCTGCGGGGAATTATGGGGGATGTCTCGTCACCTTTGGGGGGTTGTGTTATATCGTTCTCAAGCTGCGACCTCCTCTCTCGAATTGGCCCTCGTCTCTTCGATCTCTTCCTCTTGCTCACTTCCACTTCTCCTCCATCTTGTAAACTTTCTCCTGTATATTCCTTTATTCCTGGTATTGTTTTCTCATTTCTTGTATTTTTTCTATCACTGTCCTTCTCCGACTTGTCTCCCTTTTCCGCAAGGGGTGCTGGGCCTCCGATTGTCTGCAGGATCCATTTTGTATCTTGAACCGGTAACACGGTGTTATCCTCCTGGACCACTCTCGAACCTGACTCCCATCTCGCGTATGTATTGATTGCCTTTCAGTCCGCTCCTTCTCGTCTAGCTCAGTGTGTTATCACTGCATGTCTTATGGAGAACGCGGTGAATGCTTCAGGTATTCCGTTCTCTCTCAGGACAGCTACTTATTCCTTTTTGATTCTCTGTATATTTGCAGGTTGATTATCACCAATATCGAACAACACATGCTCATCTTTTAAAGTCGTCTTTGAATAATCCATCCAACGTTGGAGCGCAACAACTGCATCGATACGTGGGTTTGGATGTTTATTTATAATAACCTTAACCGTCTCTCCCCCTGATGTTTTTGTTTGTACTTGTGTCTGGACTAACTCGTCCTTAAATAAAGCTGTGTCACTTCTCATTCTTTCCTGTTCTGCTGGCATTAAAGCTCCGAAGATCAGAGTGAGGATGAGGGCTCTCATCTGGAGTGTTCGTGGGTCTGTCATATCGTTGGTGACTTCTGCCCATTCAGTAATAATTGCAAGATCCCACATTGATTTATATCGTTTGCCCGTCCTCTTCTTCTCTCGTACATAAGTACTTTAAAGTTAATTTATATCCTTCCCATCAATCTTAATCTCTCTGAAGAAATTAATAGAATCCAGCACTCTCCGAACTGTCTGATGAATCACTCCGTTTGAGAGGTTCGTATTCGAGAGTGTTTCGGTGAACTCTGCCATAATCCGCTTTGCATCTTTATTTGTGAGGGGATCAGTGTCATCCATGCTTTCCCCATCCAGGAGTTGCTTTAATCTTCGCAGCGCTCTCCATACATCTCTTTCACTCTTCTGATTTTTTTGTATTGCTGCTGCAATATCTCTTGCTCCCACATATTCTCCCCATGTTAAGAAGAGGTCTCTTCCTTGTATATTCTCTTCTCCAGTGTGACGGATATCACCTCTCCTGGGGGTAATTTCCAGCCTTCCCTTCTCATCTTCGCTTCCGGTATCATGCGCTCCTGAAAGGACCCCAGGGTCTTTATCGAATGCCCAGGCTGCAGCAGCGGGGTCCAGGTCTGCCCCCACCAGGCTGGAAGAATAAGAATCGTTAGTTCCCTCTGAGCTTCGTTCATCTTCTCCTTCAACACCCGTCCAATGTTTCTCAGGAACTGGTGGACTAGCGCTATCTCGTCTTCTGGCATTGCTCTCTCTCTCCTCCTTCTCAGAGAGGATCGTCTCCAAATACTTTCTCTGGGCACCGGCGCAATCGGTTCTGAAATAATATCTGGTGTTTTCGGTGCGACAATTTGAAATATCTCTGCGACTTTCTCCCCCCTCAGTGCATAGTCCGGCTTTCTCGTTATCCGGCTGAGTGCGTCTGCTTCCGTATTTTGTTCTCCCGGGAGATGTTCCGTCTGTATCGTAATGTCCAGGCTGTTCAATTTCTTCTCTAATGCTCTCAGTGTTGGAATGAGCGATGGCGCTCCCCTTTTCTTCTGGATCGTCCATCTCGTGGACATGTTGCCTGTCTTCAGACGAATATGATCTATCTTCTGTTGTTGCAGCCATGCTCCCTTTCTCTCTTGTGTCCTCAACACTGCTCTGGACTCCTTCTCTTTTATCGCTAACGCACTCTCCTGGAGTGTCCAACTTCCGTGAATATATATCTTCTACTTTTTGTTCTCTCTCGGAATTGTTAACACTGCACCCCATCCAAGCTCTGAGGCGTTCGTTGTTAGTTCTGCTGGCTTTGCTCTTCTCCTCAGACTCCTTGGTCTGTTCTCTTGCAGGGTCTTTCTCCAATGTGTTAATTCTCCCAACAGCATTGGGTTGGCTATTACCGTCCCCTTCCAGCCCCCGCGGGCTATTGCCTGCCTCAGTATGTATTGCATTCGCTTCATCCACAAACTGGCTGGTGGGTGTTGTAACCTCACAAAATTCAACCTCCCGAGGAGTGCTGCTAAATCCCTCGTCCTTTGTCTCCTCCTTTTCTTTGCATGTGCTATCCAGGTTCGCACATCCTCCAGGAGCAGCACTCTCTTCCTCTCTTGGAGCGTCACTTCCATCTTCTCTGAGTTCCACAACCATCCCAGAAACTCCACGCTCCTTGTGGGTTCCAACTTCAATTTCTCTTCCGACAATATCCAGCCCAGACTCCTCAAGATCTGGGCAATTTCTTGTGTGATTAATCTCAGTGAATCCCTGTCTGGGTGCATGAGGAGTATGTCGTCCAGGTATATTACAAGCTTCACCTTCCACTGTTCTCTGACATATGAAACTGCCTTTCTCATTATTTTTGTGAATATTCTGTGAGCATCCTTCGCTCCAAATGGCATCCCTACGTAAGAGTGACATTGATTCTGAAAACTGAAGCACATGTGAGGACTGAATTGTTCGTCCACCTTGACATGCTGGTATACACTCAATACATCCAGAGTGGTCATCCAATCGTTTTCCTCCAGGAGTTCCACCACTGTCTCCTGGGAATCCATCTTGAAGTATTTTCTCTGTACTTCCTCATTATGCGCCCTGCAATCCAGAATCTTTCTCCTCTTCCCGTTCTTCTTTATCACCATGTATGTCGGGTTGAACCACTTCACCTCCGACTCCTTCTAGGGTATCACCACTCCGTCCTTCAATTCCTCCTCCAAGAGGGATAAATAATTCCTCATCATCTCCATCGCTCCACAAAATTCCAGTCTGTGTTTTCTCTCCTCGAGTGAGCTTGGAGGCTAGGGGCTTCTCCACCGAGCTCTTATACCACGGCTCACTTGTTTGTCTCCCCCAATCTTCTTCACTCGTTCAATCTGTTCACTAGTCTCCCATGCAATGGCTCCCTCGGTGGACCAATCGCTATACTCTCCTTCACTCCAGGCGTCTTGTGGCCAAACTGTATCTGTGTATTTCCTTCTCCTTCGAGAGTATCTACAATAGCTGTCTTCGAGCTCACCTCCAGGGCGCTCCAAATTGGGGACTCGATAACAGTCCCAGAAGCTCTCCAAACTATCTTCTCGTTCCTCCTCTCGCTCATCTGTCCCGTCACTCGGGGATATGCGGAGTCTCCTTCTGTTCTCGTTGCCTCGTGTCGCACATCTTCTCTCAGTCTCTCCATCACATGATCCCCTGTGGTTTCTTGTTCTCTCTCTCTTTTTTGGCCTAACGAGCTCGCAACCTCTCCGATGTTCACGTGTTGTTCCTGTACTTCCGTCTCTGATCGCATCTCGCCCGTAACTACGGTTTCTCGTTGTATATCCATTTCGCTGCAATTTGATTCTCTCTCTCTTCTCGGTCTCGCGGCAAAGCGCAGCTCTCTCTTCTCTCTCTCCTCTCCTCCTCCTTCCTCCTGCGACCACTAGCTCGTTCCGAGAGTCGAATCCACAGCTGTCCCTCCTTGGGTTCTTGGGGGAGCCGGTATTAATGGTCCCGTAGTAGGGACTGGTCTTCCAGTGATGCTGGGGCATCCTGTGGTAGGGGAGGTGTTGATCTCCTTCTTTCTTTGAAATTCGTGAAGCTCGCATCGAAGCCATGCTTTTGGAGCTGTCTGTAAGCGAAGCCCTGAGCGTTCCTGCCTGTGCTGTACCTCCTTGAGCGTCCGATCCTGGCTGCGACAAGGCCGAAGGCTGTGGGAGAAGAGGGGGATGCTCCGTACCCTGGAGCATCCCCCTCTGGACGAAAAAAGCTGGTACTCTCCACCAACCTCCTCAGGCTCTCTGGGACGTCCTTGGACGTTCCCCCTTCACGGAAACACTTCACATTCTCCCAGTTTGACTGTGGTATAAATTTTAGTAGATTAATCCGGCTGATACAGTCTACAATCAGTGCATATGAGCAGAAGAGTCCCCTCAGTCGCTCTTTCTCTTCTTCCTCTAAATGTGTCTTCCTCAATTCTCTTGTTGTGAGGGCTGCAATCGCCTTGGCAGCTTCAAACCCCGATTCGAGAGCAGGTTGGAACAGTTCCATAACCCGGACAGCTTCTGGTAAGTCCTTTCTTCCTTCAGCAGTGACCTCCGTCACCGCTAAGGCGTTCAAAGTCGCATCAGTGTGTCTGGTGAAAAAGTTCTTTTCCGTCTCTCGAATAAACGTGTTTAAGATATCATCGTTTATTCAAATCGATCCGGCCTTGCAAAACTCCATAAATCTCTTCAGTTCGCCCGCCTGCCTCCTGGGCGTCAGCCATACGTCTGGGAAAATTCCCAAAAAGTCTTCCGATCTTTCCTGCTCTTCTTCCCGCTTTTCTGTTCTTCCGGAATCGCTCTCGCTGATTTCCTCTTCGTCCCATCTCTTCGTCTGGTAACATACGCGACTGCCCCTCAATCGCTGTCTGTGTCTCTTCTTTGCGATCATTTCTGAACAATTAGTTTCGGACTCAGATTCGCTTGATCTCGTCAGAGATCTTCTTCTTGGCCGTTCCCTCTTCGTCTTTCTCATTGGTAATATTCCTACTGCTCCGGAGTGACTTAGTCATTCTCTGCTCCTCGACACTTTATCGATCCAATTATCAACTCTCTTGAGCCTTTGAACAAGATCAAAGGTCTTCTCCTCGCTGTCGCTGTCTGCCATACTAACAGGATCTAGCGTCATTTCAGCTGCGGACAATGGTCTGAACAAGAAGTGAATTCGTTAGCGAAGTTTGATCTTAAACCACCCATAATTTAAGATCAAACTCATTATTGAGGAGCAAACCTGCTCCTTGCGTTCATAGATTCGCTTTATTGCGAATTCATCGCAATTTTCCAGCTCGGATAACAATTCTTCAAAAACAAAGAAAAAAGGAAAGAAACGCCATCATCATGATCCTGAAAATAACTATGATCACAAACCACCAAATTTTTGGCAGGCATTCATTCCCTGCATTTCGCCAAAGCGGTCCACCCAGATAGCATCCGCAATTTATCATTCACATCGATTGTGCACACGTTTAATGTGACAAAATAGATGAAAAATAAATATTCGCAGCATCCACACAATTCTTTTGTCCATAAGCATTTCTGGCTTGCAATTCAAGAGATAAATCAACGCTTTGTCTTTTGATAGAAAATGTTATGGCTGCTTTAAATTATGGTGTGCGGAAGACGGAAATATTAGATCAACAAGATCTGAGAAAAGCCAAATGAACATTCCTCGCAGAATAAGAAGTATTATATGATGCAGAGGTTGAAAAAAATAATAAGAATAAAAATGAAAAGAAGGAAGTTTTTGTGAGAAGATTTTCAAATATGAACCGCAAATAATATTCTTTTTCTGAAACAGCGAACTTCCATCACTTTTTGTTTGAATTTTTTTTATTGCCCTTTTTCATCATGGTATTTCTCCACGGTTTTCATCCTCACAAAATCAGAGAATGTGCCGAATATTATGAATGAGGAAATCTTATCTTCGAGAAACAGAGCACCACAGGAGAGCTGAATGCGGAGTGGCAATCAGCAGATAAGAATTGCATGTTTTTGACATTCAAAGATTCTGGTGCTGAAAAACAAATTCAGCAGAAAAGCATTTGGACAAAGAGGAAAAAGACGAATGCGAATAATTGGACAGCTCCTGTAAAAAATGAATGAAGAAATATTTTTGAATGATGAAAGCGGATGGCAGCATCAAAAGCAGGATGCTTGGTGGGAACAAAAGGCAGAAGGAGAAAAAAAGCGCTGGGAAGCATGTGAAAAGGGAGTTAATCGCAAAAGGGATTGAACAATCTTCTGCTTTTACAAAAAGAAGGGAAATGTGTGTTCTTTTGAAAAAAAATTAATATCAGTTTGGAGAAGAAGTGCTTCTTGTTTGAGGTTGCACAGCGATGCAACTGCTCCGTTGTTGACTCGCTTTCAGGAAATAAAATTGATTTTCTGTTTTTCAACGCCTTCTGTGCTTCCACTGATTGCTGTGTCTTCTTTCAAAAGAGCAGAGCGCAACTGCATGTGCTTATTATGAGTCTTCCTTGCCTCTGCTATGAAGCAGTTTTTGAAGGGTTCAGCAAGCTCCATTCATTTGCTACAACCATCTCAATCTTCCATTTCTGTTTTCCGCTTTGATATTCATTTCATTTCATCAGAAAAAAAAAAAGGAAAAAAGGAAAAGCAGTTAGAATGGCCAAACAACACACCAACATCACATGTGATTTGTTTGCTTCGGAATCCTGTGAAACAACGACAGGCACAAAATCAAGCAAGACATTGCCATTTGTGAATATTTATCTGCTGACAAGGGAAAATCATGAAACTGAGCATTCTTTCTCAAGATCCAAAAATGGTTATGTTCTTGGATGCTGAGTGTGGGGCTGCCCATTTGGAATTCTGATTGAGAATGCAGTTGGAAGAACCAAGGCCAACTTGCTTGTGAGATGGGGAATATGGAATGTTTGAATTTGATAAAAGCAGAGATTCCAAGCTTGTTGAATGGAGGTCTATGGAGGAAGTGGGAGAAAGACAGAGGCAGAAGCGAAGGTGGAAGTGGATGCGAGCTTGGGGAGAGAAATAAGGAGAGGAGAAAGAAGAAGGGACCTGCAGAAAAGGGAGACTTTTCGTGTTCAAATGCTGTTTGCTCAGCTGCTTTTTATTTTCAATGTTCGTCGAACCAAAAATGGTCGAACTCTCAAGATTTGTGGAATAATGGATTTTCGAGATGCTGCTCAAAAGATTTTCTTCTTCTTTTTGACAAACATGGTCTGATTCATTTTGAAGATTCACCAGCAATTTCATCTGATTTATCCTGAAACAACTGAGCAAATATTTCTTCATTTTGAAAGAATTCATTTCATCATCAACCAACACAATGTTCTCTTTCACAAAGTGAATAGTCAATATTTCACAAATTCCATGGAAACAGTTTATTTTATTTTTTCATTTGAACCATTTTTTTCCTTGTTTTGACAAAAAGCATTATTTTTCGTTTTTTGGAAGGGTGGAGAAAAAAGGAAATTGAGCACATGCATTTGGCCGACCAGTTTCCAGATTTGCATTGAGCATTATTTGCTGTTCACTTGGCAGTGTTTTTCATTTTCTTTTTAATTCATTTTTTATTTCAGATATTTTTTCTTCGGTGAAAAGCAGCTGTGATGATGATGAAATCGAAGTGCTCGAGGTGCTGAATGAGGCCATTTCAGAAATGGATGAGCGGAATCTGGAAACACTCTATTCTGCGGAGATGTTCAACGAAATAGGCCAAATGATTGAAGATGAGGAACTGTCTTTGGAAAAGGCGATTTTGTTGTTGAAGCAGATGGGACGCTGTAAAATGATGGAGAGCATTGCATCTTTTGGTTTCGACGAATCGCAGCTGAGCAAAAGGCTTGCGAAGATGGCTGTTGAGGAAGAAAAGAAAAAACGAGAGAAAAAACAAAAAAGCTGCTTGTGGATGTTTGCGAATGCCACCTGTCCCTTTTTCAGTTTTATTTTTCTTTCGAGCCCGAACTCCTTCTGGTTTGCCAGCCCTGCCTTCTGGAAGTTGCGCTGAGCAAGGAGGAAAGCGAGGAAAAGACAAAAAAGAGGTGGAGATGGCGTTGCTGGCTTTGAGTTGCATTCCTGATTTTGCGGTATGAATATTCCGATTTTTCTTTTTCTTTTCTTTTTCTTTTCTTTCTTTCTTTTTCTTTTCTTTTTCAAAATAAAAATATGTGAAATGGATAACTCCATCTGTTGTGAAAACTTTGATAAGCCCATTGAAAAAGAGAGATATGTGAGCGAGATGGCAGAAATCATCGAATACCACGAAGAGCATCGCAACCTCACCCATCTTGCATCACAATCGGCCTGGCTGTTTTTGTGAAGAGAATTGGAAAAGAGAGAGAACTGGAAAAAGTGATTGTGAAGGAGCTGGATTTGATGAGGGGAGGCAGCAAGAGAGCTGGAAGAACTGAAGAATGGAGTCGATTGGGAGAAAACAGAAAGAAGAGTGAAAAAGAGGAAAGAGGTGAGGATGATTCGGAGGTGGTTTGGCACGCTTTGGTCTTTCTTTTCGAACAGCAGGATGCACTGTGCTGAATGTGCTGAATTTGTTCGTTGTGTGGCAAAAACAATCACTTCAGCAAAGGAAAGCTGCCGAGAAGTGTTCAGCGAATGCTTTGGGCTATTTCGATACATGGTGAGCAAAGATGCTGGATACGTGGGCGATCTGCTGAAAGGTGGAGCAGTCGATGTCTTTCTCCAAGAAATGCAGCAATCAACAATAAGAATCGGAATGAAAGAGAAATGCACAAAAACAATTTGTGACATTTTTGAGAGTTTGAGTGCGACTCCAAAGGAACAAAGTGACGAAGAGAAAAGAAAGATTGCGAAGAAGGATCTGTTTGAGAATCTGGAGGAGGAAGGATTTGAGGATGCTTTTTTGAGCTTTTTCTGTTCAAGTCGAGATAATCAAATTCTTTTGAAGAGTTTCTCCAGATAATTTTGGTTGCTTCGGAAAGCAATTTACTTTTGCCATTTCAGCATGTTTCCCTTCTGAATCGTCCGTTTTTTATTTTATTTTTTTTTCCCTGAGCGGAATTTCATTTCATTTGAAAAATGAAAACAATCAACAAAAAGTACCTCATTCTTCATTTTTGTGTTCTTTTCAGTTCAGCTGAAAATGACACAATGAGTCGAAACAAAACAACTTGACATCTGGAATCGTTTTGTTGTGGAATTGGAACTGGCCATGTGGATAAATAGCTTTTTCAATCAGCTCCAAAGCACCAACCTTTCAACAATCTTGAAGAGCTGATAAACAGCTGTCAAGAAATAAAAAAATGCATTTGTTTTGCTTTTTAGCGAGTTTGTCATCCACAGTCATGCCAATTTTGTTTCCTTTTTTGGAAGGATGCGCTATTATGAGCCAGTCTTTTTGAGATGCAGAAGCATCTGGAATGGAATCGAAGAAGACATTCTCAAAAGACAAACAAGCGACTTTTTGTTGTTTTCTTCCTTTTCACATTCCTTTTCTTCAACCATCTTCTCAAATCGTCTCCAAAGGAATGCTTTCTAACTTTTTCCCCCTCCGTTCCATTCTCATGTTTTTCAACACAAACACATTCCCCATTGACATTTTCATTTCTTCAGTTATAAAAACAGAACCAATGAACAATTCCTTTGAGAAAACAGTGGAAGATTCTTTGAAATCACTTGCATTCATCAATTCTTTCTCGCTGTTTTTCATTGAATTTTTGCGTTTTCTGAAACAATATCAAATTTTAAACAGAAAAAAAAAAGAAATATAGTTTTCATCAAAACAATAATCTTTCACAGGAAAGGATTGGCAAATTCTCTCTTTGAATATTTTTTTTTTTTGGAGAGAAAAAACACATATAACAATGAAAAAATATTATTTTTGGATTTTGCTTTGTTGATGTTGAAAAAGTGGATGATCGAAGCATTTATAATTTGTAATTTTCATTTGGAAATCAGCTTTTCTGAGCGATTTTGTTGAATGGTATTGCGTTTTTGTTGCTTTCAGAAATGCTTTTTTTGAGTGTGATTTTGTTTGAGTGAATGGTTGGGGCGTCGCTGCGCAGCAAGAGCCAGATAAATCCTTCGGCTTATGAAGAAATAAAGCAGACGGTGGTGAACTTCTCGAAGGAGGCGAACGGGCTGGTGAACACGTCGGAGAGCGTATGCACACAGGCTGGCGCCCGCTTTTGTGGTGCCGGCTGATTGTTGAGATGTTTGTTGATGTGAACAATGATTTGGGATTTAGAAACTGAAAGAATACGCGAAGGCTGTGCCGAACTACCCGGTGTATCTTGCGGCGGTTATTTGCGACAAGTCACTGGTGTTCTACCACCGGCAGTACGCGGTCACTTTCTTGAAACAAGTTGTTGAAGATAAGAATTATCATTTTTCAGAAGAAATGAAAAATGAAGTTTTTCGACAAGTGTTGGGGTGTATTGGGGATGAGAACTCGGTGCTGCGATCTACGCTGGCATCTCTGATTTCTTCATTTGTTAAAAGAGGTTTGCCTTTTCTTTTCTTTCTTTTCTTTCTTTTTTTTCTTTTCTTTCTTTTCTTTCTTTTCTTTCTTTTCTTTCTTTTCTTTCTTTTCTTTCTTTTCTTTCTTTTCTTTCTTTTCTTTCTTTTCTTTCTTTTCTTTCTTTCTTTCTTTTCTTTCTTTTCTATCTTTTCTTTCTTTTCTTTCTTTTCTTTCTTTTTTTCTTTTCTTTCTTTTCTTTCTTTTCTTTCTTTTCTTTCTTTTCTTTCTTTTCTTTCTTTTCTTTCTTTTCTATCTTTTCTTTCTTTTCTTTCTTTTCTTTCTTTTCTTTCTTTTCTTTCTTTTCTTTCTTTTCTTTCTTTTCTTTCTTTTCTTTCTTTTCTTTCTTTTCTTTCTTTTCTTTCTTTTCTTTCTTTTCTTTCTTTTCTTTCTTTTCTTTCTTTTCTTTCTTTTCTTTCTTTTCTTTCTTTTCTATCTTTTCTTTCTTTTCTTTCTTTTCTTTCTTTTTTTCTTTTCTTTCTTTTCTTTCTTTTCTTTCTTTTCTTTCTTTTCTTTCTTTTCTTTCTTTTCTTTCTTTTCTTTCTTTTCTTTCTTTTCTTTCTTTTCTTTCTTTTCTTTCTTTTCTTTCTTTTCTTTCTTTTCTTTCTTTTCTTTCTTTTCTTTCTTTTCTTTCTTTCTTTCTTTTCTTTCTTTTCTATCTTTTCTTTCTTTTCTTTCTTTTCTTTCTTTTTTTTCTTTTCTTTCTTTTCTTTCTTTTCTTTCTTTTCTTTCTTTTCTTTCTTTTCTTTCTTTTCTTTCTTTTCTTTCTTTTCTTTCTTTTCTTTCTTTTCTTTCTTTTCTTTCTTTTCTTTCTTTTCTATCTTTTCTTTCTTTTCTTTCTTTTCTTTCTTTTCTTTCTTTTCTTTCTTTTCTATCTTTTCTTTCTTTTCTTTCTTTTCTTTCTTTTCTTTCTTTTCTTTCTTTTCTTTCTTTTCTTTCTTTTCTTTCTTTTCTTTCTTTTCTTTCTTTTTTTCTTTTCTTTCTTTTCTTTCTTTTCTTTCTTTTCTTTCTTTTCTTTCTTTTCTTTCTTTTCTTTCTTTTCTTTCTTTTCTTTCTTTTCTTTCTTTTCTTTCTTTTCTTTCTTTTCTTTCTTTTCTTTCTTTTCTTTCTTTTCTTTCTTTTCTTTCTTTCTTTCTTTTCTTTCTTTTCTTTCTTTCTTTCTTTTCTTTCTTTTCTTTCTTTATTCATTTTCATTTTTCTTTTTGCTTTTGTTTTTGCTTTTGCTTTTGCCTTTCAGGATATGTGCAGCTGCTTCCGTTGATTGGGCAGCTGCTGGAGGTGACGAAAAAGGGAGACATGAAAACGTTTGCAGAAGGAGCAGCGAAGTGTCTTTCAGTTCTCATTGAAGACAACGAGAAAATCATCAAATCGCAGTTTACGAAGAAGTGTGCACAGATCTTTTGGTTTTATTTTAATTTTATTTTTTGTTTTTGTTTTTGGGGAATGATGATTTATTTTGCGTGGCTTGTTCAGCGAAGTGTCGCAGCTGATTGACTTGCTGCTGCCGTTTGCGAACCCGACCTACGTGACAACCACGTCGCAGGCGCCAATCCCCACGCCTGTGCGCATCATCTGCGATGTGCTGCAGATGGTGCGTGCGTTTTCGACAGACTCGCCGATTACGTTTATGGAAGGAGGCAAACTGGAACCATATCTGAAGGTGATGCATTTCTTTCTTTCTCTCTCTCTCTTCCTCTTTCATTAAGAACTATTCAATTTTCATATCCATCATCTATCTTTCTTTTCCTTTTCCTTTCCTTTCCTTTCCTTTCCTTTTTTTTTTATTCATTTTCAATTTCATATTGAATTGTGAATTCTTCATCTCTTCAACTGTGCATGTGTTTATTCACCAAAATGTTGTGATTGGTTGAATGAATGAATGAATGAATGCTGTTTTTGTGGGGTGTGTGCTGCAGTGTCTGTTTGCGTGTGCCGGGCACAGCGAGGCGGCTGTGATTGAAGAGGTGTTCAAATCGTTCAGCGCGCTTGTGAGCTTTCCGTGTGTGTGCACATCGCCTGGGGCGCCGCTGACACACCCACTGCTGCCGTATTTGACGCCGCTGCTGCAGTTTGCGATCAGCCATCTTTCGTCGGGCAATGCGGATGTGGTGGCGGAGGCAGTGGACTTTGTGCGGACGTTTGTGGAGGTGCCGTGGACGGAGGAAGGGGAGAAGGGAAATGTTCTCATCAAAAACGAACAAGTGAAGCAAGCGATTCCAATGTGTGATTCTTTCTCTCTTTTTATCAGTTTTGAAAGAAAAAGGAAATAAATTCATTCAATTCATTTTCATTCAATTTTTTATTGATTATTCTGATATTTTGTGTGTGTGTTTGTGTGTATGTGTTCCATTTCAAGTCTCATCCCGAAGCTGATAGAGCTGATGCAGTACAGCGATGTGGATCTGTTTGAGTTCCAAAACTCGCTGAGCACAGACCAAAGCCGGGTGGACGACGACAAGAGCATTGCGCCGACGATAGTGGCCGACACGACAGGGGCAGAGGCAGCGCTGCAGAAGAAGAGGGACGAGGAAGACCTGGAGGACGATGCGATTGCGGAGCAGATGGCGAGCACGGCGACGCCGCGGAAGAACTGCGGGAATGCGTTTGAGCTGCTGAGCTGGTACTTCCCGGAGGAGGTGGTGCAGGCGGCGACGGGAGTGATTGGGCGGCTGCTGCAGATGGAAGGGGAGGAGAAGTGGCTGGAGCGGGAGAGCGCGGTGTTCTGCACGGGGCTGCTGGGGAAGTACTGCTCGACGGACAGGGCGATGGCGAGCATTGTGCCGACGCTGGTGCCGTGGCTGGAGAGCCTGGCGCAGGACAAGCACCCGCTGATCCGGATGATCTGCCACTGGGCGCTGGGGCGGTATGCGCGGTGGCTGTGCGGGCCTCTGGACGCAGAGGATGTGAAGAACGGGTACCACGAGGAGGAGGCGGAGATGGAGAAGGCTGGGCGCCCGATCCACCGGGCAGCAGACAGGCAGATGCTGACGAAGGCGCTGGGGGTGTTTGTGAACGGGATGCTCGACACATTCAAAGTGGTTTGATTTATTTTTATTTTTATTTTTCATTGAAACAAATTTTATCATTCTCTTATTCATTCATTCATTTTCTCTCTCATTTATTTGTGGATGGGTTTGCGTGGGGAATAAACAGGTGCAGCGGTCGGCGTGCACATCGATCATTTATGTTGTGGAAGAGGCGCACAGCCGGATCCGGCCGTATGTGGTGACGCTGCTGCAGAATGTGTTTGTGGCGTTCGACAAGTACCAGAAGCGGAATGTGCGGACGCTGTGTGAGGTGATTGATGCGATTGTGAATGCGGCGGGGGCGCTGTTCCGGTCGGCGGAGGTGCTGAGTGCGCTGATGGGGCAGCTGCTGAAGAAGCTGTACAACCTGCCGCAGAAGGACGAGATTCTTGTTCCGCAGATCCTGATGTCGATTGCGAACCTGGTGCACAACATCACAGGGGCGGCGCTGGAGAGCTACTCGGTGGACATCTTCAAGTACTGCACGGGGATCATCGGGATGGTGCTTGGGGAGGAGAAGACGGAGCAGACGCGGTACGAGGCGGAGCAGCGGGCGCGGGGGAAGACGGTGCAGCAGACGTGGAACTTGGACTTCGACGGGGACAACTACGAAGAGAGCGAGGCGGTGTCGGCGACGGCGGCGTTCAACGTGCTGAGCTCGTTCATCAAGACGACGCCGGCAGAGAAGCTGCTGAATGCGCTGTTTATCCAGAGCCCGTTTGCCGTGGCGCTGATGGCGGCGTGCCGGTCGCGGGCGCCGTTTCTGCTGCGGTCGGCGCTGCAGACGCTGATGAACCTGGCGGTGTATGTGCCGGTGACGCTCACGACGAAGCTGCCTGACGAGCTGTTCCGCACAAGCGAGTGTGCCTCGCTGCTGGGTATCTCTGCCGCGCCTCAGTCGCTGCTGGCTGATCTCTTTCCGCTTGTTCTGCTGCGGATGATCCCTGGACACATTGTTGCTGCTGGTTTGTTTTGTTTTTTTATTTTTGATTGTTATTATTATTGTTTCAACCGAAAATTGTTTGATGAATTGCTGGTGTGTGTGCTGCAGGCCAGCCGCCGCCCACGCCTGCGCTGAACTTTGAGCGTGTGTCAGACCATGCGCTGAGCCATTTCTCGGTGTCCACGGCGGCTGTGCGGTGTGCGAGCGAGATAATTGTGGGGTGCATGAATGCGTCGTCGCTGGCGCCGTTTCTGCCGCAGATGCTGCATGCGCTGGTGCCGATGATGCTGTATGCAGCGCCGATCATCACGTCCACGCCCACCTCCATTGCGCCGATCCCGCTGCCGCACTCGGCTGTGCCGTCGCGGGAGGACGAGCCAGCCACGCCCGACCACCCGGCCTTTGCGTATGCTGCACACTGCGCAGACTGCCTCTGCCGCGTCGGGGCGTCCTTCCCGCAGCCTGTGGCGGCCGCGCTGGCTGCGCCTGGCTCGCTGCCGACGCTGTCGTTCCTGCAGCAGTGTCCGTCGCTGGCACGCTCTTTCCTGGCGGCTGTGGAGCACCGCTCGCTGAACCTGGGGAAGTACACCGTGACGTCGGCGGCGGTGGGGCTATGCGAGATGATCAAGGCCAGCAACTACACGCCGTTTGCTGCGGACCTTCCGCTGCTGCTTTCTGCGCTGCTTTCGCTGAATCCTGTTGTGCCGACGATGGGATCGCCGTATCCGCCTGCCTCAGATCCGATTGCTGCCGAAGCGAAGACGCGTCTTTACGAGGTCCTGTCGAAAATAGCTGGGGTCTGCCGGTCGCAAAGCGCATGGACACAGACATGCGCTGCGCTCTCTACAGAACAGCAGCAGTTGCTGACCTCTTATTATAACATCAGCTCGAGTTGAGGGCTCATTTCTTCAAAAAAAAATTCATTTCACTTTTTTTTAAATTATAAGTTTCAAATGTTAATAATCTTTGCTTTTATATTAAGTTCCAATCAATAAGGAAAAGAAAAGAATTGAGCATCACAGCATATGAGTAATAAATAAAATTATAAACTATTAATGCTGGTACAAATTTGCATCAAATAAGAAAAATAAGAAAAATAAAAAGAATTTCAAAAATTAGTTTATTCCCAAACTGCAAACTGGTTATAACCACATTGCATTTTATCTACACGTGCAATAAAACAATTATAATTTATATTAAAAATTTAAGAGTTCGGCAAAAGGTTACTTTTGGTGTTCCCACTTTTTTCGTTAAATAAATGAATAAAAAGCAAATAATAATAATAATAATAATATAAAAATATTATAAACAGATGATTTGAAAGCATGTTGAGTGAGTGGAAATTAAAAAAGAGACATAGCAGAAGAGCGATACATACGAAACAATATCCTTCAAACAAGATACAAAAGCAGAACTGGTTGATCTGTGTGCTTTTGTCTATTTGAGAATAAGTGATTGTTGCTGAAGATGAAGGAGATGATGATGAAAATAACAAAAAAGAATCGAAGGTGCATGAGAGACCAACGAAGAGAGTGACATTTCTCTTGTCTTGCTTCTTTGCTTTTCTCGCAAAAGAGTCAGAAAAGTCAGATCCAGATTGGCTGCTCGTCCAATCGGATTCCGTGTCCATCCAATTCAGCGAAGGCAAGAAAGATAGATGAAACAAAGAAGATTGAAGAACAAAACAGATGAAAATGGAAGGGAGTTGTCGAAGAAGAAAAACAAAGAGATAGATGAAAAGAAGAAGACGATGAAGTTGGAGAAGAACAAAATTGACAACAATGACAGAACATATTGCCAATGCATAAAGAATATTCTGATTCTTTCCCTTTCTCTTCTTCTTCTTCTTCTTCTCTGCTGCTCAATCACCACAAGTTGAATTGATTTTCCTCCCAGAATTCACAAGAGAGGAAGAAGTGAAAGGTGGCTTAAAATCAACAGTGGCAGAAGATAGTCCACCCACTTTGTGTTTTTCATGCTCTTCCAAAGCAATTAGTGAAGATTGTGAGGAAGGAGTTGATGATGTTTGAGGGGTGTTTGGAGACTGTTGTGTTGAAGAAGAAAAAAAATCTTTGCACATCAATTTTATTCTTCGACAGCTCATTATTCCTTTTTTTCATGTTCCGAATGAAATTTTTGTTGCACCTGTGAATATGACGATTTGTGCATCCAAATCTCCTTCTGCTGCTGTGGTTGATTCTCTTTTTCCTCTGCTTTGCATTTCTCTCTCTCTCTCTCTCTCTCAATCATCCTCACAAAAATTCGCTCATAACCCTTTTCACTCCTGCTGCTTCCAAGCATTCTCATTCAATGCTGACCCACACAAATAGAACTTGAAATGGAAATGAAGTCACTTCCATTTCAAGTTTCCATCTGATGCCTTCATTGTGCAATCACCAGCACAATTTTTGTTCTTTCTTCACTTCAACAGCAATCCAATCCCAAATCGTCCTTCACGCCCAACGCATTTCTCCATCGCTTCCACCAAAAAGAAAAAATATCATTCATCCATCTTCCATCTCACTTCATTTCTCCACTTTTCCAAAGCTCCTGGCATTCATCTGCTCATTTTTCTTCCTTTGCCTCTTTCACCAAAGCAATTTGTCAAGAAAATCAGCCAGAAACAAGGCGCATGAGACGTTGTCCATTGTTCTAGAATTGTTCTATTGAAATTAAAAATATGAAAATAGATAAAAGCAGATGTGGATTTCCATTCCAATTAATAATCAAACAAATGGTTTTGTTTTCTTGAAATTGTTCGAAAAAATAAAAATTTGGCAAACATTTTATTCAAAACCCCTCTCTTCCAATATTATCTTTGCTTTTGCTGAAAATGTCCATTTTCAAGTGTTTCAGCCCTTGGCAAATTTCTTTTGACTGAAATTGCATCTTTTTCTGCCCAAAGCATGCAAAATGCATCCACGATTCATAAAATGCGAAATGCACACAAATGAATAAATAAATCCTGTGTGGATCATGTCTTTGATTGAAAATGTTCATTTCGGCCAGGATTCGCTTTTCAAACTTCAATTCAGAAATCAATCATTGTTTCTGATGTTTGAAAGTTCAAAAATACAAATTCTCAATTAATTTAAAATATCACGCTGCGATGTGAAATTGTGAATATTTCTCCAAAAGCTCTTTAATTCTTCGAACAAACAAATGTTTTGAAGAACAACCACTGACCAATTGTTAAATTTGAATGCGCAAGTAAATCTCTCTCAGATGATTCTAAATAAAATGCAACATCATAGAAACCACATTTTGTCGCTGCACACTTGTTGATAAATGAAAACTCAACATATCAAAATTGTTGTATTCTCAATTAATATTATTCATATGATCAATATGAAAATTTTTATTCTTTTGAAAAATATTGACATAAATGCAACTTCAAATAAAAATACAATTTTTCTTTTGAAATGAATATTTTTCAAAGTTTATAACCCATATTAAAAAAAAGGAATTCAGGAAAAAAGAAAAGGAGATTCCACTTGGGTGCAGGGTTCAATGCTGTCGGGAATATGCTGTTTTGTCTGCATAATATATTTTCGGTGCATGTGCAATGGTGCTGCAAATGAAGAAATATGTCAGATGGGGGAATACAAGAAAGAAAGAATTGATGATTATCTCGAGAGAAATTTGTCGGACATCTTTCAAGAGGACGTTTTTGCCAATAAAATTGGATTGGAAACAAACAACGATGGAAGAGAAGGTGGAACGAAAATAACGAAGAAATATGAAAAAGGAAGGATGGAGATTCAAAAGAAGAGAAGGACGAAAAACTCAAATTCGGAGAAGCCAGCCCAAATGAAATGGCTCGAGGAACAAACGTGTCTGATGAACGAAAAATGAGGAAACAACAAAGATTTGAGGGAGAAAGTTGGATTGAAGGGTGTTTGATGTTTGCCAATTCTTCAATAAAACTCCACTCCCTGGGACTGGTGCCAAATGAAGGTCAAAGTGTATTGAATGCAGTGAAAGGATGTTTCGTCGAAGTGAGCAGATGCAAGATAGAGATTGGAGGAGAAATGCCACCATTTTGTTTGAGTGGAAGTTGTGGGCTGCTCACCAACATATCTCTCCGATTCCCTTTGAATTCACATTTTCAGAAATGCCCATCTCTCTTCTCTTCAAAACCATTTGAAGGGGTTCATTCAGAAAAATGTCATGTTTCAGTTTGTTCCTCTCATTTCTCCTCTTTTTGTGTGTCTTCGGCCCCATTCATCTCTTCACCCTCTATTCCTCTTGTATCTCTCTCACAACTCACTTTTTCAACATTTCAACAGCACCTGATGCATGTCCATCTCCAACAACTGCATTTTCACAAACCACATGTTTGATGAACAGTTGCTCCTTTTCATCAGTCTGTGATGTGTATGATGGAGGGATTGTCCCCTCTCTCAACAACCCCTTTGCCTCTCTGACTGCCTCAAACACCTCGTTTACTTGCTGTTGTCGGACAATGAACGTTGAATTCATCGGGTCGAAAGATGCTAAACAGCATCCAGGGAGACAGAACGAAACAACTGATGGAGGAAATATATTCACTTGGTGTGAATGGAGTGGATCGAATACAACTGGAGAAAGTGATTCGTATACTGATGGAGAATCTAGTGGCGGGGCAATCTGCATGTATAATCTCAATTCTGGAGAACTTTCAGTTTCGAATTGTGCATTCAATGATTGCACCGCACACTTCCATGGAGGAGCTATCATGTGCCATTCAATCAAATCGATCGAGCTGGTGAGCAGTGTGTTCAATTCGTGCACAGCACAAAACTATGGTGGGGAGGGGTATATACTTACCAAATAAGTTCATGTACCCTTATCTGTGGGTGCAAATTCCAAATATGCAAAGCTCGCTTCGATGGGGGAGGGTTGAGATTGGATAATTTTGGTGTATCTGGATCAGGGTGCATTGGGGGAGAAGATGGAGAAGGAGGGAGCTCATGTATGTTTGACTGCTGTTTCGCAACATGTTCAATAACTGATACATGGGGTGGAGGGCTATATTGCTATAATGTTCCTGCTGCATTCAAAATGAGGAACATTCAGTTTATTTCATGTTCAGCAAATTCAATTGGAGGCGGAATGAGACTATTTCCGAACAGGCCAACACCACCTGATGATGGAGTTTATTGTTATTTCTTGTTCTTCCATGAATGCAAATGCTTGGCTGATCCACCATTTGGACATGACGTTGAATATACAGATTATTACAAACACTTTTGGATTCTGGAAATCCATTTTACGAGTGCTATTCCACAAGCATTGATGATAAAAGATTATTTTATGAACACTATGATGGCACTAATTGGAACCACAAGCACACAGAAAAAAGGATTGGATGAAGAGAGGGATTCTCAATCGGTTTGTGGCTGCGAGTGGTGGTGGCGAAGATGATCTGTGTGGATTGGATGAGTCAAGTGCATGCAGAACCATTGGCGTTGCCGTTCATCAAAGCAGGACACAGACAAGATTGATTGTCATCCCAATGGAAGGAGATCACAAAAGCGAAACAACAACAATTGAGATTGGGACAAAGAAGATTTCTGTTGTTGGGACAGGCAAAGAGAGGAGTTCGATTGGAACAGGAGCACTTTCATCAACTTCGATTTCTCTGTTCAGTGTGACAAGTGGCCGTCTTCGTTTGATGCACTTGAAGATTGATTGTAACTCAACAACAAATCCTTCTTCGCCGAGTGTGGCTGTTGTGTCTGAAGGAAGCGGGTCACTCTCATTGGAGGATGTTGTGATCACCACGAGTAATACAGGAGAATATGTGATATCATCATCAGTGTTTGTGGTTCCACTATCGCAGCTGTCGATGGTTGGTGTGGAGATCAAAGATATGAATATCTCAAAACCATTGTTTTCTGAGCCAGAACATTCATCAGAAGAAAGTGTTTTGTCAAATGTGACACTTCGGAATGTGAAGTTGAAGATTGGAGATGGAGTTGTGGTGGCAAAGAGTGTGAAGTCAGAAGAGACATTTGTGGTGAGCAACATAACAATTGAGGATTGTGAGTGTGAGGAGGGAAATGGAGGAGGAATGTATGTTGGATTGCAGGGAAGTGGGAATGTGGTAGCGAGTGGAACAAGTGTGATTGATGGATGCAAGGCAGGGAGTAATGGAGGAAACGGAGGGAGAGGAGGAGGATTATTTGTGGGGATGGAGAATGGGGAATGTGGATTGACAATTGGAGGGAATGTTGAGTTTTCGAAAGTGAAGGAGAATATGGCCTCATACGGGAAGGATGTGTGTGTTCATTGTGGGGATGGTGTGCTGTTAGAATCAAAAATAAATGCAACTTCATTTGCCTTTTTGATACAAGTGAAATTCCATCAGATGTGTTTAGGTTGAGTGGGAGTGAAAATGGAGATGAAAGTGAAGTGATTCCACTGTTTGTGTATTTGTGCACAATGGGGACAACTATGATTGTTGATGGGAGTGGAGGGAATGGGAAGGATCACGATCATTGTGGATTTGAAGGGTTTGGGTGTTTGACAGTTGATTATTGTGCGAACTCAAGATTGAGTGAAAGTTCAAAAGAAATAGAGATTATCTCATCTTCGTCAATAACGAAGGAAATAACAGGACCATCATTTGGTGTTATAATTTCAGGCAGAATAGAATCTTTGGAAGAGGAGGAGAAAATACAGGTGAATGTGAGTGATGGAGGATCAGCCACACAAGAATGGCTTGTTGGATGTTCGAGTTCACTGACAATGAGCAGACTTTCATTTGTTGTGAAAGGTCAGTTGGATCCAAGGAGAAAAGCATTCATTCATTCTACATCAACACTCAGTGTGACGAACTGTTCAGTCTCATTTGAAAGTGGGGCATTGACTGATGGAAAGATAGGATATAATGTGATAAGGATTGAGGGAGGAGAATTAATTATGAATGGATTTGTGATGGAAGGGTCAGTGACGATGAATGGGAAATCACCAATATCAATGAGTGATGGAGTGAAATTGGAGATTTTGAAGAGCAGAGTGAGTGGAGTGGAGGTGGAAGTTGCAGGTGGAAATGGAGGAGGAGGATGTTTGAATGTGGGGATGAATGAAGAAGGGGGAAGTGTTTGTATTGAAGAAAGCAATTTATCATCAAGATGTTCAGGTGGAAGTGAGATGAAAGGAGGAGGGATGATGATATCGGTGGGGAATGGAGGGAGCTTGGAAATGAATAATGTGAATTTATCTGAATGTGAAGTGCCATCAGAGGATAGCGAAGAGGGAGGAAGAGGATTGGGAGGAGGGATGTTTGCTGAACTTCCCCATCAAATGGGATCATTTGTGCTTGAAGGAATGATATTTGAGGGATGCAATGCCTGGAAAGGGAAGAATGTGTTTGTTTCAGGATGGAATCTGAGTGAGGTTGTGAACAAGGATCATTTCAAATGGGAGATGAGTTCAGAGGAGTTGAGATCGTTTGATGAGCTGTGTGGATGGGAGAGAGTGAGCACAAATGAGGAATATGTAATTCCATTGGTTGTGTATTTGTGGAGCAACTGGAGTGGGAATGGGTTTGTTTCGAAGGAGGGAGGAAGAGACTTCAGTGGGTGTGGATATTCAGAAGCACCATGTTCATCGATTGAGCACTTGATATCACTGAGATATGAACCACTTGGAGAAGGGGAATCACACATCAACATTGTTGGAACAGGAGCACTCAACAAAGGAATATCATTTCCATCAGCTCCTTCATTGACAGAAACTCCCATTGTGACGATCGAAGGAGAAAAGAAAGGGACAGTTTTGAAAGTGAGAGAAATGGATGGAAATGGAGAAGGTGAATCGATGGTTGTTTCGAATGTTCATCTTTCATTCAAGAACATATCATTTTCTTTGTCAAATGAATTGGGGAGGCATTCATCATTCATTCAATCATCGTCTTCCTCTGCAATGCTTTCAGTTGTGAGCTGTTCGATTGATTGTTCTGAGGAAAGGAGAGATGAAGTATTGTGTTGCGAGAGTGGATGGAGGAAGTGTTGCAATTGTGGATTTGACGCTTTCTGAGTTGAGTGTGGCGAAAGGGTTTGTGGAGTTTGGAGCAGAAGTGGAAGTGATTTCAGTGGTGAATGTGTCGATATTGAACACAACAATATCAGGGAAGCCTGATCACGCTGACTGAGAG